>NC_141905.1:23545000-23861250 GCF_057802395.1 Ceratotherium simum simum | reverse complement strand
AGCCTGCCCTATATGAGCTGGTCCCAAGTGCCATGGAGAACAAGGAAGCAGAAAAGGGGAGTGGGGGTGCCGTGTGGGGTCCGGGTTTGCAACTATGTGTAGTGTGGGTGGGGAAGGACACTGGGAGAAAATGATATTTGAGCAACGACCTGAGGCAAGGAGGGAGTGAATTCTGCAGACGTCTGGGGGAAAAGCATTCCAGGCAGATAATAGTGCAATGACCTTGGGTTGGGAGTAAGTCTGGCACATCCAGGTCCAAGGAATGGGAAGGGGGAGTGAGCCAGGAGAAAGTGGGGAGGCTTTGGCTCTCGGTCTGAGGGAGTTGGGGGTCTGAGTGGAGGAGTTGCAGCATCTGACCTCTGTTCTAAATTGATCCTCTGGCCCAGAGTGGAGGATGCGCCGAGGGCTGAGGGTGGAAGCAGAGAGACGAGGCAGGAGGCTGTTGCAGTCACCCAGGATTGATGGTGGGAGCAGGGACAAGCAGCAGAGGAAGTAAGCCACCCAGGCTCGGACCCTGGATCTGTGTTTAAGGTGGAGCCCACAGGATTTGGTGAAGGATCGTAGGTGCGCTTTGAGAGAACCAGGGGAGTCAGGGTAGTTCCGAGTCTTCCGAGGAGTTCTTTTTGGACCCTTTAAGTCTTTAGTGTCTTTGAGGCACCCAAGGGGATCCAAGTATCTGGAGTCTGAGGGAGAGGTCTGGACTGGTGGAAAAATGTCTGAGTCCTGGTGATACCGATGGCGTTCACGCTATGAGAATGGAGCAGACCCCTAGGGTGCACTGCTCAGGACGGTGGCCACCAGCCACACCTGGCTATTGAGCACTTGAAGTGTGGCCGCTCTGATGGAGATGTGCCAAAAGAGTTATATACACACCAGATTTTGAAGACACAGAACAATGTAAAATCTCCCGTTGATAACTTCTATATTGCTTACATGTTGAAATGACAATATTTTGGCTATATTGGATTAGATGAAATCTATCACTACAATCAATTTCACCTGTTCCTTTTTACCTCTTTAATGTAGCTACAAGGCAATTTAAAATCGTGTCTGTGGCTCGCATTATGTTTCCACTGGACAGCGCTGACCCAGGGGGTGAGGAAGCCAGAGTGTTGAGCCCTCCCGGCATCTGACATTTAGAGGGCAGGGACACAGGGACAAGAAGCCAGAGAGGAGCAGGAGAAGGAATGAGCTGTGTCCCAACAGAGTGAGGAGCGTGTTCTAAGAGGAGGCTGACACCGTGTCGGATAACTGCTGTGGGTCCATATGAAGAGGACTCAGGAGTGAGCGTCAGGCTGAGCAAGGTGAAGGTCACCGATGACCGTGACGAGGAGTGCTTTGGAGCCCTGGGTGGGGTGGGGGGGTGTGGGAGGAAGCCTGATCAGGGTGGCTTCAAGAAAGAATGAGGAGAGAGCACTTGGGGACAGAGCATATAGACACCTCGTTGTAGGGATTTGCTATAAATGGATGGCAAGAATATTGGGATGATGGCGGGACGGGAAGAGAGGGTAAGGAGAAGTTTTATTTTTAACACAATGTTGATAGTAAGCATTTACGTAATACTTTCTATGCACGGTGTTCTATGTACCTCACATATATTAACTCACTTAATCCGCCACCAGCACTATGAGGTAGTTACTATTTCCTTTCATCAATTTGAAGATGAGGAAACTGAGGCACAGAGAGCTTGAGTAACTTGCCTAAGGTCACATGGCAATTTAGTAGCATAGCCACTGTGCTATGTGCATCTTCATCCCGATAGGAACTCAAGGAGAGAGAGGAAAGTTGATGACACAGGCTAACGAGGGGAGGATAGCTGGAGGGTCGTCCTTGAGAAAGGCAGGAAGGGACGGGCCGGGTGGGCAAGTGGAGGAGTCGTCCTTAGCGGGGTGCACAGGCAGTTCAAGTGTAGGACACCGCAGGCAGGTGTGCGGCCCTCCCCTGTGTGAGGGGTGCTGACGGTTTTCGGGGGAGATGGTCAGTGAGCCAAGAGGGAAAGCACTGGGGCGTTGCCAGGTGGCTCGGGGCCCACTTAAGACTCGAAGGCAGGAGTTCAGGGCCTGGATCGCTTTATTTACTCCAGCTTCTCCCTAGTGTTTAAACTGGGGGTCTCCAGGCCCGTCCTGCGCCTCAGGGATCACTCAAGGCTGGTCCTGGGGAGACAACCCAGGGCACGTGCTGGCCAAGGAGGGTGCCAGGCAGGCAAGACGGTGCAGAGGCAGGGCTGCACCCTGGGCCACGGGAGACTACAGCGCGGGGAGGTCTGCAGCCAGCTGAGGATGCTCGGCTAGGGAAGAGCCTGGCAGCTCGGCCTCCTGACAGATTGAGGGCTGCTGGGGCGGCACTGCAGAGAGAGGAGGGGTGGAGCAAACATCAATGAGCAGGGCCTCCCTGGGCTTAGAAGGGGCCCGCGGTGGGCCTTTGAATCGCTCCATCTGGGGTCAGGGCGCTGAGCGGTTGGGCCCCGACACTTGCCAATAAACTGTGGGGGACGGCCTTCAATTATGGAAGCGTAGCCAACCAAATCAGCTTTCAGATAAATTATTTATGCCCAGGCCTGCGAGGGAGGGAGCCGGGCTGCAAGAACAACGTGTTCATTTTAATAAAACGCCTGCAAAGTTGCGGAGCACTGGGAGGAGGATGGGGGGAAGGAGAAAGATGATTAGATTAGAAGAGGCCTGCTGTAAATAACGCACAAGAAGGGCATTTTGTTTCTTTTTAGACTGTCTTTTGTATCATGTTTTATACAACGGAAAAGAGCATAATACAACATCTATGAAATGTTAATGGGGGTTATTCGCTGCTATTTACCCAGGTTGGGGGTTTGAGGCGAGGGCTGGGAGAGAGGGAGGGAGGGAGGGGGTGTGGAAGATTGGACTCCATGCAAATGCAGGCATCAAGGAGTCTGGAAGGCTTTGGAATACAAGCTGGACTGGAGGCACGTCGTGTCTGATGGAGGGGAAAGAAAGCAACAAATCCTATGGGCTGGAATGGTGTTTTCCTTCTTTCCCGGAAGGGAGGTGGGTAGGAGGTGGGGGCCCCAGAGGGAAGGCAGGTTGGGTGACTGGGGGAGTCCCTCTGCCCTGAAACCTGGGGGAGAATGACACGCCAGATGTGACATCTCTGCCCCCGACAGGTCACTCCCTCCCCACCCCCAACCGTGAGAAAAACAGGCAGCAATGAGAAGAATGCAGCCTGATGCCCTGGGGAATGAGCTGCTGTCTGGGCGGCGACTCCCGGCCCTGCATCCAGAATTGATGAGGGCTTGGGTGTGGGTGGTGCAGGTGACAGAGGCCTTCCCTGTCACTCTGGAGGTGTGGACAGGAACACAGCTGTCTTTCCCTAATTCAAGGCAGCATTCTGAGTGTCCAGGAGCCGCTCTGCAAATCACCCCGTGCAAGTGCTCAGAACCTGTTCCTCCCACCTCGGCCCTGGCCCCGTGAGAAAGTACTAAGGAAAACAGGCTGCGCAAGCTGGGCTCAGATTTCAGGTTCCCAGGCCGTTTCCTCACCCTTGATGCACCTTTCCTCCCCTTGATTTTCCTCCATGGTCACACTTTGTGGCCAGTGAGGCAATCAGGCAAGGCTTCTTGGAGGAGGTGGTGGCTATGTTGGGCTTTGAAGGATGGGAAGCATTTCCACAGGGAGAGGAGGAAGATTGCTGTCATTCCAGAGAGTGGCAGGGACAGCGGGTGTGAATGAGGCATGGACCCTTCTGGGTTGTGGGTTGAGTTATATCTTCCTATGTCCCCATGGCCCCAGGCTGCTGCACTATGTAACCCCAGGGAACTGCCATGTGAAAGGGAACCCCTTGAGTTGTGTAGTGCACAACCTGAAGGCCTGCATGTGGCAGCCTCACCGGCACAGGTCTCATGTACATGGTATGTGCCTAATATATCTTATTTTGAATGAATAAATGAGTGATGTGTGTGAAGAACAATTTGGTTAATAGCAAAATAATCTGTACAGGTTTCAATTGTTACTTCAGTTGCAAGTGACAGAATCCTAACTCAAACTGGCTTCAGAAACAAGCTAATTCGTTATTTCAAGTAACTAAAAAGTCCAGGTCCCAGAGGTATAGCCAACTTCAGGCACGGCTTGGAGCAGGGGCCCTTAGACGTTGACAGAAATCTGTGTTACTCCCTCTCTGGACTCTGCTTGCCTTTGTGATGGTTTCATTTTCAGACAAGCTCTCTCTCTGAGGTGGTAGAAACGGCCTCTAGTAGCTCCGGGATTGCATTCTCTCAGTTTGGAACCTGGGCGGTAAGCAGGCCTCTTTCCCAATAATTCCAGCAGAAGTCCTGGCCTGAGTCTCACTGGACCACTGAGTCAGCAGCCCACCTGTA
This sequence comes from Ceratotherium simum simum, assembly GCF_057802395.1. Taxonomy (NCBI): domain Eukaryota; kingdom Metazoa; phylum Chordata; class Mammalia; order Perissodactyla; family Rhinocerotidae; genus Ceratotherium; species Ceratotherium simum. The sequence goes on along the minus strand of NC_141905.1, from coordinate 23,856,905 downwards.
AGCCAATCACAGAGGTGGGTGCAGGATGGTGGTAGAGGTGTAATACATTGTCAGGCAGGGCCAGAAGCTTGGGGCTTACAATGCCCCCAAACCACATGGACTGGGGACAGAAGAGAGCGTGTGCCCCAAGGAAAATTGAGGTTCTGTTACCAGAAGCGGGGGGAATTGATGCCTGGCAGGAAAAACAACAGATGTCGCCTTCTGCAGCAGAACACTTTGGTCAAATATAAACCTCACCGGGAAGCCACACATGCAAACCAAATAAAAAACAGGACCGTTCTGGGGATGCCAGCTTGTAGGAGGGTATGTTCTGGGGAATCCTTACTTCCTGAATGTAGCCTGTGCATTTCTAACGCCACAGTTTTGCAAACACCGAACGCTCGTTTGGGAATAGATTTCTTCCTCCTATTCACCTGTCCTAGCACCATCAATTAAGTACTAATTTAAAGGCCACCTTTCCACATAACTATTCCCGCTTTCTTTCTCCTCAGTGTTTTCTAAAGGGTGTTCTACAGACATTGTTCTTTTGACGTCCTCTGAAAAACTGCATGTTTAGAAAATATTGCACGTTATCCTTCTCTTGGAGAGCTGGGAAGCACATTAGCATTTTAAAGGCTCTGAAAAGTCCTGCAGTCCCCCTCTTTTAGCTTTATTCAGCTCAGAGTTTCCCTAAACCAATTGTCCACACAGTCTGCTTTTCTCTTCCCCTGACTCTGGAGCGTTGGATGTCTTCACGGCACTCTGGGAGATGCTGCCGGGTCCGTCATGCCTGGCTTTTACGTGCTCCCTGGTTTTGTGGCTGACACAGCACTTCCCCCTTCTAGCCTGGGCCCTCCTCTGGGCATCCGGATCCTCACTGGACCCTGGTGAACAGGGTTTCAATTGAACAAATGATCACCAAGCATGGGAGCTGACGCTGTGCCCCTCGGAGATGAAGGGAGAGCTCCCGACGTGGGTCACATTTCTTCAGCCCCCAGCCTGGCTGCCATTGGTGCCATGGTCCTGGCTGGCCAGTATTTTCCCGGCTCACAGGTAACTCTGAGGAGAGGCTGTTTTCCGAACAGCGGCAGGTTGTTGTGCAACCTGTGACATCCTCATCAGAGCAAGGCACAGATGGTCTGGGGCAGTACCCAGCGCCCAGCCCGCAGGTTGCCGTCTGTCCCTACTATGGGCTAGGGCACTGGCACCTGGGGCTCATCGGGTGAGAACACCAGTATCTCTTAGGGAGGTCCCTGCTTGGAAAGGGCAGTTCATACCCCAGAGGCACCTGGGAAATTGCTGCTGTCAGGGTAGCTCTGTAGGGTGGGGTAGAAGAAGTGAATTGGTGTGGTTTTTCGCCCTCAGACAGAACTTCAGAGTGCGCTGTATGATCCAGAGAGACCCCCAAAGAGGTAGGCAGAGCAGTGGATTGAAGGGAGAGGAGGACACGAATGGGCTGGAGAAGCCCAGTTCCACTTACCAGCTGTACGCGTCACTTAACTTCTCTGGTCTTGGCAGCCTCATCTGTGAAATGGGGTTATTGCTTCTCTCATCACCTGGTTCTCTGAGGGTTAAGTGAGAATGTGTGTAAGTGGTTTGCATGCGTGAAGAGCTACACAAACATGAGCTACAGTGATTGGTCACACCTGAGCTCTGAGCCCTGTTTTCCAGAAGGGAAGGGTGAGGGAGGGGACAGAGGTAGGGACCCATCAGAGCTTGTCTGTCCTGGAGGAAGGTGAAGGCTTGGTGAACGGTCCCTGGGCAGAACAGATTCCCGAGGGATGGGCTTGGCAGGTCACGGTCTTGGTCCTACATGGATGGGAGGTATCTGTTACCGATACCACCTCAGGCAGGAGAGGTTGGTGAGGGGTGGGGACACACTGGAAAGCATGTCAGGGCCCCAGCTTTGACTACTGGCTCCAGAAGGAGTTGTCACCCTTTCTCTTTGCCTCTGTTTCCTCATCTGTGAAATGGGTGAGCACCCTTATCAGGGTACAAAGAAGCTCATGGGATTCTTCATGGCAATATGATCTGTGATGCTCAGATAAAGGGGGCCAGTGTCTCTTGCAGAATGTGGGGATGGGGATTTCTGTCAAGTGGCAAGAGTATGGGTTTGCAATCAATAGGTCTGGTTTTGCATCCCTGCTTATCTCAGCTGTGTAATTTTAGGAAGCTTACTTACCCTCTCTGAATTTCATTTGTTCGCATCTTTAAAACAGAGATAATAATGCCTCCCACCTAGAGTTATTGTGAGAGTTGAAGGAGAGCCAGCAAGTAACACAGCTAATGGAGCCTGGACGCATGCCAGGCAGGAAACAGGTACAGTCATTTGGATCACCCGCCCATGCGCTGTTGTGTTCCCCACCAGCCTGTCTGCTTTGAGTAAGCCCAGCTCAGGCGGGAGTGGGGCACCATGAGAAGATGTAATTGGCCACTGGTTCAGTTCAGGTCAAATCCTTTGATGACACACTCTAGTACAAAGCTCCCCACGGACAAGGAGCCTTCCAAGTGGGGGCCACGGCAGCCAGCTTCTCAGCCGCATCCTCTATAAAACCACACAACTGCAGCCAAACAGCGGCACTTCCTTAGTCCCCTGCAGGCAGCAACGAGATCGGCTCTGCAGGATTGCAGAAGGTGGGCAGGGAGTCAGGAGGGCTTGGACGTGGCTCTTGCCCTGTTTGGGCCTCAGTTTCCCCATCCACAACCCTGGGGCATTGGACATGATGGCCTATTGTTTCTCTTTTCAGTTCGAGAATCTGATGTTGCTTCTGTGATTCCAAGAGAGGGCTGGGAGGAGCAGTCTGATGGACACTGGACACTTGAAGGCTGAGGTTCTGGTCCTAGCTCTGTGACCTTGGGCGCATACTCATTAATTCACTCCTGTGGTAGGTCCTGGGGATATTAAAGAGGACAAGACAGGATCCATTGCTCTGGCATCTGCTAGTCCAGTGGGGGGCAGAGATGAGCGAATGATCGTCCTGTGGTGTGAGGGCACTGTCAGAAGGCACAGAAGGGCTATGTGGCCACAGAGGACTGAGCCTGGGCTGTCAGGGGAGGCTTTGTGGAGGAGCTGTTCAGGTGAGCTGGGTCCTGGAGGAGGAGGCGGAGGGGTGGGCACCAGAGGAAGGCGCTCTAGGCAGATGGCAAAGCATGTGCAGAGGCATGGTGGTGTGGAAGAGCCCAGTGTGTGTCATTATCCCCTCTGCTCATGGGACCCTAGGAGCTCTGAATGGGGGTGCGTGGGGAGGGGGGGATGCTGCTCCCCGGCCCTGAGCTGGCAGAGTGTGGTGTGGCAGCTCAGATGGGGGATCTGGGACCAGGGTGCCTGAGCACAGACCCCAGCTCTGTAAGCTGCTAGCTGCCGGACCTCAGTCAACGCTTTACACCCCCAGGCCTGTTTTCCTTGCCTGTTCTGTGGGATGACAGTGGCACCTCATTCACAGGAGTGAATGAGGTAATTCATGCAGGGCACTCAGAGCCGTATCTGGCAGTTAGTGCTCAGTAAACATGGGCTCTCCCTTCCCCCTCCCATTTTCAAGATGAAGAAAGATGAAGGTCAGAGGGAGGAAGTGAGCTGTCTCAAGTCATATGGTCCACTGCCTGCAAGTCCAGTCTCCTCCTGCCCCTCCCCTCTTGCCGTTCTCTTCTCCCCCTTCTTTCCCTCCCTCTCTGCCTTGCTTTCCTCCTCCCTCCCTCCCTCCCTCCTCCCTTCCCTTCTTCTCTCCCTCCTCCTGCCCTGCCTCTTCCCTTCCCTCCCTCCCTTCCTCGCCATCTCCCAACTCTGATACTTCATCTGCCCTGAGCCCACCTGGGAATCTCTCAGGATGCCTGGGGCCAACGTGTGGCTTTGATCAGACCAAGGGCATCTCTGGGGGTCTAGCCCCCTGGGTAAACCCGCTGGGCTGGGAGCCTCTGGGCCTGTGCTGGGATCTGGGGCTGAACCTGGGCTGCCCATTTGTCCCTCTCTCCTCCTATCACCTCCTCCCTCCCCTCATGCTCACAGCCACCTCAGGAGGGAAAGCAGGACCTGGGATCTGTCTTCTGAGACAAGCAACCTCCAGGCCCCCCCACAGGGAGACTGAGGTCTGTCCCCTCCCGCTGACGTCCATCACCAAAATGCATGGCTCTCAAACAGCCAAGAGTGGCCCCAGAACCCCAGTGACCAGGAGCTTCCTCCTCACCCGTCAGAGGCAACTGGAGGCCAGTTTGCAAACTTGGTAATGAGGAGCCTCCCTCCCCTCCTCCATGGAAAGCAGAGAACAATAGCGCACTCGGCGACTGAGAGCCAGACTGGAGGCGTGCGCTAATGAGTGTGCACGTTGCACCGCCCTCGGAAACCAGGCGCGGGCTCTGGGCACGCAGCGACTGGGGGTTGAAAGCCAAGTAGGGCCCCCAGCTCTCCCCCCATCCCCCACTCTTTTTTTTGTGTTGTCTGCATCACTGCCCAAACCAATCTCTCTCTTCATGCTGAATTTTTCTAAAGCCAAATTGGAAAAAATTGGAAATCATCTGCACGCTACTCCCCCTGGGCTCCAAACGGTCCTCACAGGGGAACAAAGTATGCTATTTTAATTTATAATAATGATAATAATTATTATTATTATCATTAGCCACAACAATAACAATGCCAATAATCCTGCCCATGGGTAGGCCGATGTACAGCTGTGAGTTCACTCGGGCCCCGTCTGTAATCCAAGGAGGCCAAATGCCCAGTGACTGCCAGCTGGGGTGGGGGCCGGCCCAGGGCTCCCAGGTCCTGCTTTTCCCATGTCCTGGGGAAGGGATCACATTAGCAACACATTTTTCAGCAGACGTGGCAGGGCGCCTGCTCGGGGACAGGCTCCTGGCATGTCAGATGGAGAAGAGGGGCTCTCTGCGCTCACTGGGCCCCAGTGGGATGGTGGAGGCAGGCTCCTTAACCAGGTAATCTCAACCCCCCACAATAAGGGCTGTGCATGGCCCTTGGGAGGCCCTCAGCTCAACAGCTGTAGTCGGTTTGGGGAAGGTCTCAAATGCCTCAAATTTGATGAGTTTGGATTTCATTGCAGATATCACAATTTCTTTCAACTTTTCAGAAGTGTGACATGTACAGACAAACGCATATAGCGTAAGGACGTAGTTCAGTGAACATAGCCGTGTAACCAGCCCCCAGATTAAGAAACAAAGGCCCCCTGTGCCCCCTTCCAGTTACTCCGCTGACGAGGAAGACCACTCTCCTGACTTCTAACAGCATGGATAGTGCTGCCTCCTCGTATTTTATGGGAGTGGAATCATGCACACTATGTCATCTTTGTGCCTGGCTTCTTTCCCTCAATATGCGTGACATTCATCAATATCGTGTATGCAATTGCTGATTGTTCACTTTCACTACTCTGTGATCTTGCGTCGTATGAAGATGCTGCAATTTGCGTGTCCATTTGTCGTCGATGAGCCTTTGTCCAGTTCCGAGTTTGGGGCTGTTGTTAACTAAGCTCCTGTGCACATTCTTGTCCATGTTGTTTTCTGTGCCTACGTGCCCGTTTTTGGTGGGTTAAACCTAGGGGTGGAAACATTGCATCTGCGTACGTGCAGCTTTAGGAGCTGTGGGCAAACAGTCTTGCAAAGTGGTTGCACCGATTTACATCACTGGTGTTTAGGAGCCTCGGATCTGTCAGGAGTGCCTTCAATGCCACGAATTGACTTCAGTGGTCCTCGGCTTTTTTGATGCTGTAGACCCTTCGATAACATGACGGAGGCTGAGGAATCTCTCCCCAGACAGAAACTCACAATTTGGCATCGGATTTCAGTAGATTCATGGGCCCTGTGGAGCTCAGCCCGGCCCAGGGACCCTGAGGAGACCCCTGCTCTGAGCTCTGAACTCTAAGATGGGCTGTACACATCTGGACTTGAGGTTTTAAATTCTTCGACTGGATGGAAGACTTCAAACTGAACAGGGCATCAGCAAAGCAGGGGCACCAAAAATGTAACAAACAAGTTTAGAAAAATATAAAGCCATTTTGGAAAGAATTTGATGTTTGAGAATTTTACAAAAAGCGTGGAAGTAGTCTTCAAATGAAAAATCATAACATTGTTGGATATCCTTGTACATGCTTAACAGATTAGAATTAATTTCATTTTACACTATGTATGGGAGGCACATAATATTTTCAGGGCTTAGCGCTTCTAAATGTCTTCACCCTGCCCTGGTGGGATCCGTGAGCCCAGCAACGACTTCTTGCCCCTCCCTTTGTGTAAGTTGGGCAATCCCACGCTGCACTGGGGCATGCACCGATGGAGGTTCCCTGGCTGAAGGGCTCGTGGACTTGCCGTCTCACTGGATCCTCACCACAGCCCCGCCAGGGGGCCCAGCTGTGTGTCATCATGGCCCACTGTAAGGAAAACGGTGGCTCTGTGGGTCAGTCACCTCTGCAGGTGAGGAGGTTGCCTCGCCTGTCCTAGGAAGGTGGCTGCAGGAACTGGGCTTCTGGTCAGAGAGCAGAGGTGTGGTGGGGGTGGGAGCAGAGAGCTGCTGCCACACGTCTGCAACATCACTCTGGCGAAGAAGGAGCTCACCAAAGAGTAGTGCTGGGATGGATGGATAGAACCTCAATAAAGATGGGTTTCTGTTTCACATGAGAAAGGGTGTCTAAGAGTTACAACTGTGTAATGGTGGAAGCCAGGTGCTTGATAGGTCGTGAGCTCCTTGTGCCTGGAGGCATGTAAGCTGATGCCGGATGGCCACTTGGCAGGGATGTTGATGGACTGAAAGATCAAGATTTCCTTGAACCTTGAGATTTGCTGGCCTCGGAATCTAAATTTTCTGATCCCTTCTCAGTGCTCTTTATGCCTCGCGGATCACCTGACAGAGCTCAGTTCTCATGCTGCACTGACCAGCCTGTGAGGGGGGCGGGGTCCTGCATCAAAGAACCCAAGTCGCAGTAGGATTGACAGAGCACGTCTGCAGAAAGTATTCGAGATCTCCCAGCAGCAGGGACCCATACAAGCAAGTCTCCGCGGATTCCGGCAAGTATTTTCCCTTTCATAAAATGTGGCACAACATCACCTCTGTTTCCCTTGAAAAGCCAGTGTGGAGAGGAAGTGTTGCTGGATGGCCCCATCCTCTGAGCACTGGGGGCATCAGCCTTGGTGGTTTCCTCACACTGTGTTGAGGCCTCCCACCCCACTAGACCCTACTCCTGAAGAGACAGCTGGAAAAGTCCACGGCTGCTGGTTGAGGAGCTCAGGGGCTCCTGGGCCACCTGAAGAGGGAAAGATTTCAGTGGCATGCAGGACCTCAACTGGGGCCCCTGGGATGAAGAATTACCCTGTCCAGCTCCCTCGGAGCAGTCCTTCCCTTGAGTTGCCATCATTGAGTCTGAGCCTTGCTGTGTTCTCCTCCCTCTGCATCCCCCTCTCTCCACCCCCTCACTCTCCCCTCTGCCTTAGCACAGGCACTCACCCTCGCTTGCCTGGCCTAGTGCTGTAGATACCACTCCAAGCTCATCTCCTCCAGTCTCTCCTTGCTCTGAGCCAAGCATGCTAGATGCCTGGCATGAGTCCCCCAGCACCCACTTCACGCCATTAGAGACCTCACTCTCCAGTTAGTTCAGTTCAGTCTCAGGACTCCTCTCTGAAAGCCTCTAACAAATGATTAATTCACCTGAGGGGGCAGTGACGGGGACACGGATTTGCCAAATGTACCTCCATGCTTTCGACAGAGCACCCTCTCAAAGATGAGAACACAACTCACATTACGTCATCCCCTTCCTGCCTCCCCAACTCCCCACCACACACATGTGAAAGCAGTTTTCCAAATTTCTCCAGTGCTTCACAGTGAAGGCCCAACTCAGCCATGTGGTGCTTGAAGCCTGCCTCAACTTGATCTGGAGTGTCCTCTTCCCATAGCCTCATAAGCTTGCTCCGTTTTCATTTGGAAAGTGTGAAGAAAAGTAACCCCCGCAACAGCTGACCCCATCTATCAGGTCTACCCCTCAGGTCCTAAAGACATTCCATGCGTCCTGTCTCTAAGTGATTGCTCAGGTTGTTCCCATGGCCCGAAGTGTCCATCCCACATGCTCCAGTGTCCAGGGATGTCTGGAGTTAGCATGATGCCAGGTAGATACACAGAACCACCGAGCTTGGAAGGGTCTTAGTGCACCCCCGGATGGAGCCCCTGGTGACCCCTCAGCCACATCTCTGCAGAGCAAAGCCAGACCCATCTCTCATGGCCCAAGACGGCCTCTCAGTGCACCCAGGTGAAACTCTGTCTGTTTTCCTCGGGGTCCTCATGCTATCAGAGTGGCAGCTGCTCACTGGCAGCTTGCTGTGGGGGAGGAAACACTTGGCTTGGCATCAGAGGGATCTGATTCAAATTCTATGTGTGTGTATGTATGTGTGTGTGTGTGTGTGTGTGTGTGTGGACGCTTATTGGCTGTATGACCTGGAGCAATGCATTAAGCTTCAGATCCTATCCTTCTCTGTAAAACAGGAATAATACAAGAAGGTTAGTGTGACAGTGTGACAGCACTAGGCTTGTCCTGTTGAATCTGCATCCTATCTATGACATTTGCATGAGACTCTCTCCGCCACTGGACTCTGAGCCCTGAAGGGGAGAGTGGGCTCTCATGAACCTTTATATCCTCATCCAGCTCTAGGCTGGTGCACCTAGCGGGTGCCAAATAAATGACTGTTGAGTAAATTAAGTCAACAAGAATGGATGGAGTGTCATCTCCAGAGTGTGCACTGTCTCAAGATTTGGAGATTTGATGATGACATGGCAGAGATGGCCCCTGTTCACAGGCACACATCAGTGAGGGCAGGCAATCAAACACCAAAAAGACAACTAAATAACCATGATGATTTGGTTCCTGGAAAGTTCTATGAAGAAGGCAAAATAGATTGATATAACGAGGGCCACTTTAGTTTGGGGTGTCAAAGAAGGTCTCTCTGTGCATGTGAAGGTTGACTTTAGAATTAAGTGACTTCTGGAGGCAGATGTTCAAACATCCCAGGGAAGAGTGTCCCCAGGGGAGAGTGTTCCCAGCAGAGAAAAGCAAGTGCACAGTGGATAAGCTACTCTCTCTGTGCATGCAGCCACCGTACCCCCTACCTGGAGCAAGCCTTTGGGTGGAGCTGCTGGGCTCTGCATGCTCTTTTCAGCTCTCCACATTGTTTGCTGAGTGGACCTTGCTGGTCTTAAAGAAGGCTCCTGAACTTCAGAGTTTATGACAAATGTCTAGTTCCTGACCCTGCCCTGGATTGTGGGTTGATGAGGGGGGCTCTGCAGTCCAGGTGTCCAAGGAGCCCCTTGGAATACATTCCACCTCTGCTAATCCAGCCTCAGCTGCCAAGTCCAGATAACACTAAGCCCTGAACTGGGATCCTGAGCAGAAATCCCAATTCATATTTAATACACAGTTATGGTCAGGCTAGTGATCAGCAGATGTTAGATCTACAGATGTTAGACGTTAGATCTAATTCAACCCATTGGAGTTGAATTAGCACAACAGATACTTCTTGTTAGGATAGCCTTAGCTGCCTCATTTGCATATTCAGATAAGGGCAGGGACCATAGAAGGACCACCAGGGCTGTGAAGACCCTCAGACATCCTTTAGTCCTGAGGGGGAGTCACACAGTGAGTTGGTGACAAGGCTGAAACTGGATTCCACAGCACATGCCAATGCTTTCACCTAGAGCTCAGTCCAAAATCCTAGGAGTGCTATGTGACTCTGCTTTCTCTCTCTTCATATCAACCCAACCGTAAACCTGTCAGTTCTGCTCCCTGGGTGTACCTGCCTTGCTCCTCTTCTCTCCTTCACCCTGGTATCAGCTCATTTCAACAGCTTGCTCAGGGTCTCCCTGGCCCCTGGTTTCCCCTCCCTTACGCTCTTCCACTCAGACCATTATGGTCTTTGGAACATGTAGATCAGATCATGTTGTTCCCGGTTAAAACCCTCTAGTGGCTCCCCACTGAACTTGGAAGGAAGTCCACATTCCTTACCATGAGGCCTGTGTCCACATCCCGCTGTCCCACCCCCACGTGCCCTCCGTGCTCCAGCCACACTGCTCTGTCCATCTGTTCCGCAGCTCTCAGCTTGCCCCCATCCAGGGCTTTGTGCTTGTTCTTCCGTCTATCTGGGTCACACTTCTTCCAGATCTTACACGGATAGTTCCTTTGTGTCCTTCAGGAGAAGGGTTGGTAAGCCTAAGGGATGCTGGCTCTGTGTGTGTGTGTGTGTGTGTGTGTGTGTAAGTACTGGGGTGTATAAGCATTCGAGGAGAGAGTTCAAGGAGGCGAAGAGACCATACAGAGGACACTTAATGGAAAGGAAGCAATGTAGAAAGAGGAGAGGCTTTGGAAATAGAGGGACCTGGTTCAAATCCCTATTCTAACACTAAACGGCTGTGTGATCTAGGCCAAATTACTTACCCTCTGGGCCTCAGTTTCTTCACCTAGAAAAGTGAGAATTCTCATCCATCTACTCTTCAGGGCCATTGCGGAGGCAAGTGATAACCTAGATAAAGGATCTGTTTCAGTGGCTGACACAGAGTCAGTATTTAATAAATAGCAATGTTTTAATTTTAAATATAAGTAAATATAAAAGAAAGACATGAGCCGGGACTCAGAGGACTGGTGTTCATGCCACTAACTGGCTGTGTGACCTTAGTCAGCCAGCTGCCCCTCTCTGACTTTAGACACCAACATCCCACAATTTGGGGGAGCCACTGTGTTTTCTCCCATTGAACCTTTCTGATGAGTGAGATCAGGCCAGCTCTAAGTACCATGAGGGAGCCTACAGAATATTGAGAGTAGGGTCCCAGATTTGAGTTGGGGGAATCTGACACTCTCTGTAGGTGAAAAGATGCACATAAGAGCTATTATTTTGGGGCTACCTACTATGAATTGTGCACAGTGCCAGGAGTTTTTTATATGTTGACTTAAACCCTTAGGTCAATCTCACTAATTAGGTGTGCTCATCCCCATTTTACCGAGGAGAAAAATGCCAAGAGTTTGGTGATTTGCCAGAGGCCATTCAGATAGTAGTTGGAGGGGTTGCCATCTGACTTTAAGATTCAAAGTCCATTTTCTTTTGACGAACCACAATATGGAAGTGCCCTCTGAAGCTGTGATTTCCAATATGGTAGCCACTAGCCAGAAGTGGCTAGTTACATTTATATTAATTTAAATGAAATAAAATAAAAAATTCAGTTCCTCGGTCTCACCAGCCACATTTCAAGTGCTCAGCAGCCACGTGTGGCTACCATATTGAAAGGTGCAGATACCAAACATTTCCATCATCGCAGAAAGTTCTGCTGGACAGTGCTGCCCTGAAGAGCAGCGAGCCACAGCTATGAGAGGCCAGATCCTGGGCTGGGAAATGTGAGTAATGGCACAGTGGCTGCACGTTACTGGACACAGATTAGCGTGCTCAGACACAGGAAACCCTCACCACGGGGCAGGAAATGTGGTTGCCTTGGGAGGTGCAGGAATGACTGCTCTCCTACACTCCCGCTCGTTCTGGTGTGCCATGCTCTTGGGAGCACTCGAGGAGCATGTGTTAAACCCCTTGCTTCTCTGAGCGTGGTTCACCAACCAATAGCATCAACAAACCTGGGAGCTTGTTAGAAATGCAAAATCTCAGGTCAGCATCCCAGACCTGCTGCATCAGAATCTACGTTTTAATGAGATCTCCATGTGATTCCCGTGCACATCATGTTTGAGAAGCACCAGGCTATACCCTGCTCTGCAACAGTCACAACTGCGCTCAGTGCCAACTCTTCCAGAAGAGTCTTCTAAGCCCTACGAAATCCATGTGTTAGAGCCGTCCAGTCAGTCATGAGGCTCTGGCATTGAAGCATCTTTTTTAGAGATGTAGCACAGATCATTTTTTATTTCTTTCAGGTTGTACATGTCTAAGGTCAAAACTAGCAGGACCCTTAGAGATAATCTAGTCCCAACTGCTCATCTTGTAGATGGAGAAACTGAAGGCCCGAGATGGAAAGCAGCTTATCCAAGATCATACAGCAGTGTCAGAGCTTAAACCAACATGACACGCAGGTGTTTCAGCTAAACATGATACTCAGCCAGCAGGAAAGCACAAAGCTGCAGTGGGAGGACCTGGCGCTGACTTTCCACCTTTGCCAAACGAGATGAGCATATATTATTATCCCAACCCTGTCCGAGGAACTGATGTAGGTCCCCATGGTTACCCTTTATTGGGCACTCACTGTGTACCGCTTTTCTAAGTGTTTGTGCGTGTTATTGCACAGGGTCCTCACAGCAAATCTATGATGTAGGCACTGCTGCTACCTCCTCTTCAGAGATGAGGACGCTGGGGCACAGTGAAGTAAAGGAGCTTGCCCAACATCACACAGATAGTAAACAGTGGAGCCAGGATTCAACCCCCGCGTCTGGCTCCACCGCGCACGCTCTTCTCTTCCCCTGTACGTTGACTAGGTAGAGAATTCGCAGGGGAAGGGGTTCACTGGACACCTGAGGCTGCACAAGGCAAGAGAAAGTCTATTGTGGACACTCGGTTGTCTGTAGATCAGCTCCTATGATGGTTACAGTGGCTGACCACCCCAGATGTCCCACTTGGAAGGGGTGAATTCCAAAGTCACTCATTTTACAACACATAATGACTATAGGTAATAATACTGTATTGCGTATTTGAAAGTTGCTAAGAGAGATCTTAAAAGTTCTCATCACAAGAAAATAAAATTTGTAACTACGTATGGTGATGGATTTTAACTAGACTTATTGCGGTGACGTATACGCAAATATCAAATCATTGTGTTGTACACCTGAAACTAATATAATATTATATGTCAGTTATACCTCAATTAAAAAAAATAATGGAAAAAAAGGAACACACAATACCTGAAATGACATGTAGACTCACTGGCTTTAGAACTTTGATTTTTAGAACTTGAGAGAGAGTGAGGTGGGGTGAAAAGAATAGTTATCATCTTAACACGTGATGCGAGAATTCCTCTTAGGGAGATGACTGACTTGGTTTAAGAAAATAGTAACTTGCTTGGTTGAAGAAGGTGAAACCCTATGAGTATGAGTTGGAAAGAGATGAAGAAACAAAAAGAAGCTAAACCACTGCGTGGGGAAAAGATTATCAGAAATCTGGGTACGGGGGAAAGAAGAAAGGGGAAAGGAGGCTGGCTGAAAAATACATTGCCAGAAATGACCAAGGGACTTCTTTAAAAGAGAAATCTAATATTTAACTTAATTTTTTTCTGTATTACCGTGATATGCTGTCATCCCAAGCCCTTCTTTCTTCTTAATTTCAGTGATGTGTGCCTTGTACACAAGGTCTTATGTGTCTGTGTGTGCATGCACAATGTACATGTATTGAAGGAAGGAGCTGACTTTCTCTCTGGGTGGGGTTCTGAGAATATCCACACATGATCTAATTCAAGGAAAGCAAAATCTTCTAGAGAGACGTGACTAGCAAAAATATGAGCCACCAGTGGAAAGCATTTATTCCTTTTGCTGCCCATTCATCGAATCATTCTTCCAAGATATATTTAGTGAGCAACTACTATGTCGAAGGTAATATATGAGGTCAGAGCAGCAGTGGAGGTTGTGGAGAGATGGTGCAGGGTTTTTGTGCTTTTATTAAGACTTTATTCTGAATGAAAAGAGGAATCACCACAGGGTTTTGAGCAGAGGAAGGAGTTGTTCTTGTAGTTTTGAATCTGTCTGGACACTAGGGTGATAATGGATTATGAAGGAGGAAAGGATGGAAGCAGACGGACCAATCGGAAAGCTATTACAACAGTCCTCACAACCTGTGTAGGTTGTCGGAAGGGGGTAGCTGTGAGGCATGATTATGGATTATTATTATAAAATATCAAGGAGGCTGTGGGTATGGACATCTGGAATTTAGGAGAAATGTCCAGGCTGGAGATATGAATTTGAGAATCATCAACCCATAGATGGAATTTAAACCCTGAAATGAGAGCTTTCCTCAGTCTCATCCCTGAGATTTCCAAGACAGTGAGAGCAGACTGAAAACAAAAGACAACCGGAGACTGAGTCCTGGGGGATTTCATTCAGCCCTTTGAAACCACTTTGTCAAGGTCACCAATGCCCTTGCTAAATCCAAAGGTCCTTCCCGGTCCTCATAGTATTTGACCTATGTTTGAGTTAGGTTTCTTTCACGTGCAAGCCAAAGAGTCATGATTAATACACCGCTCCTCCAGAATTCCTGGAGATATCAGGAAGGATGCAGGGAACCCTATATGTGGGAAGTAGTTTCAGCCAAATTTATTTGGATCTCAAAGGATATTAGGCAACTTTATCTGATTTCTGGGATACAAAAGAATCATAGATGTAGAATATACAGTGATGGGATATTTAGAATATAGCATTACGGAGTATTGAAACTAGAAGATGCAAAGGGATTCTTGAGCTGACTGGTTTTTTAAAATTTCCAATTCCAATCACTCATTGTTGGTATATGAGAAAGTGATTGACTTTGCGTATGGACCTTGTATCCTGTGACTTTGCTCTACTGCTTATTTGTTCCAGGACTTTTTAGAGACCTGTTGGGATTTTCTCCCAGACCATCATGTCATCTGTGCATAAAGACAGCTTCATTTCTCCCTTTCCAATATGTACATTTTAATTTCTCTGTCTTGTCTTATTGAGCCAGCTAGGACTTCAGTACAATGTGGAATAGCAGTGCTGAGAAGGGACATTCTTGCCTTGTTCCAAATCTTAGGGAGAAAGCACCCGGTTTCTCATCATAAAGTATGATGTTCGCTATAGGTTTTTTTGAGAAATTTGAGAAAGTTGAGAATTTTGCCAATAGTTTGCTGAGAGTTTTTTATTTTTATTTTTTTTTATCATGAATGGGTGTTGAATTTTGTAAGATGCTTTTGGCATCAATTGATATGATATGAATTTTTTCTTTAGCCTTTTGATGCGGTGGATTACGCTGATTGATTTTCAAATGTTGAACTAGCCTTGCCTACCTGGAATAAATCCCACTTGGTCGTGGTGTATAATTCTTTTCATACATTCTTGGATTTGATTTGCTAATATTTTGTTGAGGATTTTCCATCTACGTTCACGTAACATATTGGTCTGTAGTTTTCTTTGCTTGTAACGTATTTATCTGGTTTTGATATGGAGGTAATATTGGCCTATAGAATGAGTTAGGAAGCGTTCCATCTGCTTTCATTTTGGGAAAAGGTTGTGGAGAATTAATATTATTTTTTCGTTAAATGTTTGGTAGCATCCACCTGTGAAACCCTTTGGAGCTTTCCTTTTTGGAAAGAACAATTTCTTTAATAGATATAAGATTATTCAGGTTATCTATTTCTCTTTGTGTGAGTTTTGGTAATTTATGTTTTTCAAGGAATTGGCCCATTTCATCTGAGTTATCAAATTTTTGGCATACAGTTGTTTTACTGTTCCTTTATTATCCTTTTAATGTCCATGGGATCAGTAGTAACGACCCGTCTATCATTTCTGATATTGGTGATTTGTGTCTTCTTTCTTTTTTTCTTGGTTAGCCTGGATAGAGGTTTATTAATATTATTGATTTTTTCAAATAATAAGCTTTTGGTTTTGTTGATTTTGTCTACTGTTTTCCTGTTTTTAATTTTACTCATTTTTGCTCTAATTTTTATTACTTCTTTACTTCCCCTTGCTTTAGGTTAAATTTGATCTTCTTTCTCTGGTTTCCAAAGGTGGAAGCTTAGATTATTCATTAATCTAATCTTTTTTTCTAATATATGCATTTAATGCTATGAATTTTCCTCTAAGCACTGCTTTCACTGAATTTCACAAATTTTGGTAAGTTGTATTTTCATTTTCATTTAGAAAGTCATTTCATCTAAAAATCAAATATTTTTGGATTTCTCTCTAGAATTCTTCATTGACCCATAGGTTATTTAGAAGTAGGTTAATTTCTAAAAACTTGGGGGCGAGTCCACTGTTCTGTTTTTTTGTTTTTGTGAGGAGATCAGCCCTGAGCTAACATCTGCCAATCCTCTCCTTTTTTTTGCTGAGGAAGACTGGCCCTGGGCTAACATCCGTGCCTATCTTCCTCCACTTTATATGGGACGCCGCCACAGCATGGCTTGCCAAGCAGTGTGTCGGTGTTCGCCTGGGATCTGAATGGGCGAACCCCAGGCCACCACAGTGGAGTGCGTGCACTTAACCGCTTGCACTACTGGGCCGGCCCCAATGAGTCCACTGGTTTTCAAAATACACTGTGCAGATTTCTAGGGTGGTATGGAGCTGACAATGTCCTTGGAAGGTGGAGGAGATGCTGCAGCCTAGACAAACAGGTCAGGCTGTGGCACTTCTACCTTCACCCAGAAATTCACAATAGTCATATGTTTTGTTAATTGGTTAGATTATACTGTTGTATGCTGGTAAGAAACCTGCTGCTTAACACAGCAAAAGTTTATTTCTTATTCATGCTACAGGTCAACAGTCAGTTGTTGGGGGCTCTGCTCCACATAGTCACTTTGGGACCCGGGCTGATAGAGACGCTGCCATCTTGAAGCTGCACCATCTGGAGCACATGCTTTTTCAGTGGCCATGGCAGGGGAGGAGACAGCTGGAGGGTGGGGGGCACACATGGACTCTACTAGGATCCAGCCCAGAGCAGCTGTCACACTGCTACCACCACCCTTTGGCCAGAACTAGTCACGTGGTGCCACCTAACCGCAAGGGGGCTGGCAAAGGAGAAAGATTAGATGAAATGTTTGGTGAACTCCATTGTTTCAACCACAATTGGCATTCCCCTAAGACTTCTTTGACATAAAGTTTTGTTGTTAAAATGTCCAGTCCCCTTTTTGAGCAGATGAGAACACTAGTATTCCATCATTCATTTCCAAAGGAAGGGATGACTCATGAGCACTTTATAACCCTGTCTTCACGGCCTAATCCCTCATACCATATATATCACTCAGCACACATCAACTGGAATTCTAGATTTCCCAGTGTGAAACTCTAACAGATGAGATGGGTGGATAGTTCTTGAATGCATGTATGACAGAAATTTTTATAAAAAACTATCCATCTGTGACATGAAGACAATTGGAGAAGTAAAGTGTGCAAATAATGCTTTGGTGATTGCCAAGACTCAAGAGATGTAAGAGTAATTCCTATTCACATACATTTCTTGCTCAGTTGTTTAGCTAGATGAAGAAATGTTTGAGAAAATGAACTAGGTAGCAGGAGGGATTGCTCAAGTTAGAATAGAATGCAGGCTTCCTGAATTCAAGCAGATGACAGCAGACCATGACTGCTGGTCATTACTATGTCTTCAGCGTAGCTTGTGAAGCATTCTCCACCAAGGGGGAGAACTTACGGGGTATGGAGGCTTTCACTTTTGCCCATTCTGAATCTCTTCTTTCTTGATATAGATATATATAGATAATCTAGTATAACATATATGTATATATATATATAGAGAGAGATTAGTACACAACACACATTAACTGTATACTTATATACGTACATACATGTTCTAATCTTTCATTGAAAGAGTAATTCAAATAGTCCCAGAGAGTGTACAGTTAAAAGTAGGTTACCCGAGCCAGCCCTGATGGCCTAGCAGTTAAAGTTCAGTGCGCTCTGCTTTGGGGGACCGCGTTGGGTTCCTGGGCGTGGAACCACACTGCTCGTCTGTCAATAGCCATGCTGTGGTGGTGGCTCACATAGAAGAACTAGAAGGACTTACAACTAAAATATACAACCATGTACTGGGCTTTGTGGAGGAAAAAAAAAAAGTAGCACTGCCTTTTGCACCTGATCTCCAAGCTTTCTTCCTCAGAGACAATAATTTTCATAAACCTCTTGGACATACTTTCCAACATAATCTATGTATGTGCTTACAAAAATAAATAGCACAAGTTACTAAAATAAATAATGGTCTTCTACAATTACCAACAATAACCGATAAGAAAATATGATATGAAATATTATGATTTTTCACAATAGCAATAAACGCTATAAAGTATCTAGAATTTGGCCTAAAAATATTGCACAAGGGCTTTATGGAGAAAAAGTTTAAAACTCTATTAGAGGGTGTAAGTGAAAATATGCGCAATTACATATGTAAACCATATTCATGGATTAGACAGATTTATAACTATGTCAATGCTCTTCAAATAAATCTATACATTCAGTGCAATACCAAATAAAAAAACACTCATCACAAATTTTTGAGGAACTAATAATCTTATTTAAAAATTCTTGTGGAAGAGTATAGGTATAGAAAGAACCAAGTCAATTTTGAAGACTAAAAACAAAGAGGAGAAATTTATCCTACTATAGTTTACGCATATCACAATACTATAGTAATAAGAAGAAAGAGAGTATGTTAGTAATGTAGGAACAGAGCAATGGAACAGAGCAGAGAGCTCAGAAACACGTATATGGAGATGATATATGATAAACGTGCCTACAAATCAGGGGTGAGATTTTTGTTTATTAGGTTATTGTGGGAAAAATTATTCATTATGTGGAGAAAAATAAAATTGAATCTCTATCTCACAAAATAAAGGTGAATTCAAAATGGATTAAAGACCTTAACGTGAAAGATAAAAGCTAAATAAGGCAAACATCTCTGTGTATTTTAAGGTGGGGGAGGATGTTTTGAACAAGACTAGAAAAACACAACCACAGGGGAAAAAAAATGCACGGGTCTGACAAGATCAAAATTAAGGATTTTCTTCCATAAAGGTCACCACAGTCAAAATTAACAATGCCTGACAAGTAATCAATATCAAGAGTGTACAAGAAAATCAGCGCATATCAGTGGGAAAAAGATAGGAAATCCAAGAGGAAAAATGGGCAAAACTACAAGAAAGCAATTCACAAAAGGAGAACCCCAGGGAACAAAGAAGTGTATGTCGCTCCTAATACTCAATGCACATTTGAACAAGGTATGACTTTATCCACGTTTGCTGGCCAAAACGTCAAAAATTGGCTAACATCAAGTTTGACCAAAGATATAGGAGACTGGGACCTCGAATCCACTGTTGCAGGAAATGTGAGTGGAGAGCAGTCTGGTAGCAGGGAAATTCAATGTTGAGATACCTCATGATTTAGAATTCTCTCTGGCATTCCCACCAGGTCCTAGAAGCCGTTCACTCTGCATGTTGTGGGAGTGGGGAAGTGGAGGCTATTTAGGGGTCCACCATGAGAGGAATGAATAAATTTACTAGGAAATGCTATGCAGCAGTTAGAAACAATGTACGTATAGCAATATGGATAGATGCTAAAATAATAGTGTTAAGTGAATAAAAATTAAAGAGGAATGAGATATCCAGTATGCTAACTTTTGTGTAAAGTTAAAGCACATACAATCACAAAATTCTCTACCTAATGGAGAGTGACATATCAAACACATTAGAAGCATTCCTACCCTGGGAAGGAGACTGGAGGGAAACTGGAGGGAAACCATGATGGAAAAGCAAAACGAGAGAAGGGCCATGGCGGGGCAGGTGGGGAGAGTCTGCCCTGAACGGAGGAGGGTAACAAACTCAATTCTCTGCCTCTGAAGAGTGAGGAATCAATCACTAGATGAGAAATTCATTTTGTTCTTTGATTTAAACCTCATTACATTTATACATGGTTGAGTTGCATTTGATTTGTTGCTACATTTCATAAACAATGAAACCTCTAATTCTGAGTTTGCAGTTTTCTTTTTATAAAAGAAACTTTATAAAACTTTTTGCTCTGGGTCTCAAATATTTTCTTCTTATGCCTTTGGAAGACTTCTCAGGCTCAAGGCACTGGGCCTATACCATTGGATGGCATGTATGCAGTACTTGATTTTATGGTTAAGTCACAGTATATTTAGTAGTCAAATTTTGGTGGGTATTTGGATTATTACAGTGTTCTTTTTTATTATAAACAATAGTGCAATGGACATCTTTGTATATTGATTTTTGCATAATGTGTATCAGTATGTTAAATTCCTAAAAAGTAGCATTGCTGAAGTGATATACATTATATACTTATACATAAATATATATTTGCACCAATTTATACTCTCACCCTTGCCAATATAGTTTGTGTATTATCAAACACTTTAATTTTTTTCTATGCTGATAGATGAAAACTTTTCTTCACGATTTAAATTTTTATTTACTTAATTATAGGCGGCTTTGCATGTTTTTTTCATATGGTCATAAGTCATTCATATTACCATTGGCGGTTGGTCTTTTTGTTATTAATTTACAAGTGCCCTTTATTTCTTAAGAATATTAGCTCTTTTCCATATATTCTCTAAATCTAAAGCTAGCTAGATATATCATATCTCTACCTCTATCTTCTTATGCTGTATCTGTATCTAGATAACTTATGTTTTATCTACAGTATAACTTTTATATACAACATCTATGGTTTTATTTTTCAGTTTAAATTTAATCTATCTGGAATTTGCTTTGGGTTAAGAAGTAAAGTAGGAATCCAGGAACTTTATGTTTTCTTATATTTAGTCAATTCTCCCAATATTATTTATTGAATTACTCATATTTTCCTGATGCTTTAGAATGTCACATTTACTATATACTAAATTACTATTTGGGAGCTTTCTAAAAATTGGAGTTTTTATTCTTTTCCATTGCTCTGTCTCTTTGTTAATGTGCCAATGTCTGACACTCAACCTTTCTAGACTTATGGGCTAGCTTAGTTTCTCTGTAGCACTCCTTTTTTTCATATTGTCTGTGCGTCTTCTTACAAGTTAATTTTTCCATATGTAATATTGAATCTTATAGTCTAGCTCAAGGGAGGTGAGGAGGATATCCACTCAGGGGGATGGCCGGCTACGGGCAATGAGAGCCCAAGCCGGGTGAGGAAGGTGTCCACACGGGGAGGGGGTGGTGGCCAGGGTAAGAGGTTGCTTCATTCGGGGGGATTGGTCAAAGAAGTGAATATCATAAGGGTAAGGAAAGCCAGGTTTCTGACTGTTGGAGAAGGAAATTGCAAATGTAGAAGGGGAGAAAATTAGGACGGATCATTTGATGTTGGGCTGGAATCGAAGGTATTGCTGTGAACTCATGGTTCTTTAGATCCAGATCTACAGAAATAAACACAAATGTACATGTGTGTAGTGTGTCTTTTCTAGCTCCATTTGTTGAAAGGGCCTGGAGCAGTGGCACTGCAATAGCAATGAGCACGTCCCTTCAAGCTGACTCTGTGCCCTTTAGAAAGGCCCCCATCCTTCTTTGAATCATTTATTATTTTCTGGCACAACAAGATGCTGTGGCCCTGGACTCAGCCATTTCTCTAAGGACCCCTAATTCCTTTAGTGGAGAGTGATGTGGCAGATGGAATAATGATGTCCATGTCTTAATCCCCAGAACCTGTGAGTATGTTACCTTACGTGGCAAAGGGACTTTGCAGAGGGGATTAAGGATAATGAGATGGGGAGTTTATTCTGGACTATCTAGGAGGGCCCTAAATGTAATCACCAGTGTCCTTATAAGTGAAAGAGGGATGGGGGAGATTCAGAGTCAGAGAAAGAGATATGAAGATGAAACTAGAGGTAGGAGTGATATGATTGCTGGCTTTGAAGTTGGAGGGGGCCGTGAGCCAACAAATGCGGGCAGCCTCTGGAAGCTGGACAAGGCAAGGAAACGGATTCTTTGCTAGAGCTTCCAGAATGAGCTGGTGTCCTCTCTCACTGCCAACATCTTGGTTTGTAGCCCTGGGAGACCCATTTCAGATTTCAAACCTCCATAATTGTAAGATAATAAATGTGTCATTTAAAGCCACTAAGCATGGTCATTTTCGTTGGGAATGTGTTAAATATATAGATTTAGGAAGATTGAAACGTTTACAATACTGCATTTATTGATGAACTGAAAACATATATATTATCCTTTGTCAAGCCTTCTTTCATGTTCTTTGCTATTTTAAAGATTTCTTTACCTGGATCTTCAAAATTGCTTGTTATGTTTATTCCTTCATATAGTAATTTTTACTGTTTGGTAAATGGGATCTATTATCCCATTTTATTTTCCAAGTTGTTGTTATATATAGGAAAGCTGCTGATGTGGCATATTAACTTTGTAACCAGCCATTTTCCAGATTCTGTTATTCTTTCAGTTAATTCTTTTGAGATCTCCAGATAGAGAATTATATCCTCTACAAAAAGGTAATTTTTTTTTACTTCTTCTTTCCCATTTTTACATCTTATATATTTCTGTAGTAAAATTTCAATGCATAGTTACTTCTGGAAGAATATTAAATAATATAATGATCCTGGGAATCTACCTTTTTCACAACTTTAAACATTTAGTACAGTGTTGACTTGGCTTATTATATAAAGAATCTGTCAAAATATTCCTTTTTTTTTTTTTTTTGGTGAGGAAGATTGGCCCTGAGCTAACATTGTTCCCATCATCCTCCGTTTTGTATGTGGGATGCCGCCACAGCATGGCTTGATGAGCAGTGCATTGGTCCGTGCCAGGATCCGAACCTGAGAACCCTGGGCCTCCGAAGTGGAGCGCATGGACTTAACCACTACGCCACCAGGCCGGACCCTCAAAATATTCCTATTTTATTAAGAGTTTTTTCCACACTTGGAAGCTGCCTTTGTAATAATCTTTACTATTCCATCTGTATGGATAAACATGTTTTTTTCTCTTCCTTAACTTATTTATTATTACGGTAAATTTGAACCATTCTTGCATTCCTGCCATGATTCTTGCTTTGCTATGTTGTATTATACTTTTAAGGTGTTGCTAGATTTTATTTGAAAAAAATATTAGTTTTACATCAAAATTTATAAATAAGTTTGATCTAGTATGTGTCCGTTTTGTGCCACTTTGATTACATATTATTCTAATGGATGAAAAATTTGAGGGCAGTTGAAATAGGAATGGATTATCTTCTGGGTGGGATGGAATAGCTTGTGGCAAATCACAGTCTCACTGAGAACAATAAAAATAGCTGAAAAATATAGAAATCATTTCTTTGAAGGTGTCAGAGGACGTTGAGGCAACAGAAACTAGAGAAGCTGAAGTTCTTAGAAGGATAATTTTGGAAAAGTGAGCTGACTCTTTCAGCCCTTTTTACAGCTGATTCTGGGTACTGGCAGGAGGCTGGCATCCAGGCTTTACACAGGTTGAAGGATGCCTCTGTGTGCAAAGAAACCAGGAGATCTTTTGGCAGAGACTTTGGAGGAGGCTCAAGCATATGATTATTTTTTTTTTTTTATGAGGAAGATCAGCCCTGAGCTAACATCCATGCCAATCCTCCTCTTTTTGCTGAGGAAGACCGGCCCTGAGCTAACATCTATTGCCAATCCTCCTCCTTTTTTATTTTTTCCCTTTTTCTCCCCAACGGCCCAGTAGATAGTTGTATGTCATAGTTGCACATCCTTCTAGTTGCTGTATGTGGGACATGGCCTCAGCATGGCCGGAGAAGCGGTGCGTCGGTGCACGCCCGGGATCCAAACCCGGGCTGCCGGTAGCAGAGCGTGTGCTCTTAACTGCTAAGCCACGGGGCCTGCCCTGTATGATTACTTTTAACTTCAAGCAATTTACTAAATTCTGGAAGTTAACGGAGAAGCAGGCTAAGAACCTGGGTAGAAAGGCTGTACAAGGAAGCATAGTTTTGTCAGTCTTCCAACACGAAGATGAGAGTCTGAGACCTATCAGGTAGATCTTGGTTGAGAACCATGATGAAGTATAATAAAATATATATATATTTGGACTTGGTCCCAGTTCCTGGCACAGATCTCCTAAAACCCTGAAACTTTCTGAGTGATAATCGTGTCTTTTTTGTCCTAATCAGATGGCTGGTGGCTGGGGGCCCCTAAAAAGCTTCAGAATTGGGGCTGGTCATGAAAGACCAAGCCTTGATTAGAGAGTTGGAACTCTCAGCTCCACCCATCCCCAGACCTCCATCTGAGCTGGTGAGCACATCGAGGTGCTGGGAGGGCGGAGCGCCTGGGAGGGCAGGGAAGCTCCACACCACCCCCTCCCTACGCTCTCACCCCGTACTTTGCCCCATACAGCTTTTCCATGCAGCTGCTCCCGAGCTGTATCCTTTATCATAAACAGGAAAGTGTGAGGAACGTGTTTTCCTGAGTTCTGTGAGCCATTCTAGTGAATTATTGAACTTGAGGAGGGTGCTGTGGGAGTTCTCAAATTTATAGGGATTTGGTCAGAAGTACTAGGACTTGCTACTGCTGTCAGAAGGGAGGCCAGTCTGTGGGACTGAGCCCTTAACCTCTGGGGTCTGTGCTAATGCCAGCTAGTTAGCGTCAGAATTGAATGAAATCATTGGACACCCAGTTGGTGTTGGAGAATCCGAGAACTGGTGTTGGAAGAGATATCGTGTGTTTGGTGTTGGGGAGAAAAACTGCTCCTACAGAGAAGTAACTATTCCTAAGGAACAAAGGCCGACTAGAGGTAGACTGGGCCACCCCAGAGCTGAAGTCCAGTCTTCACCCTGGACTAAAATAAATAATCAGTCACTATTCTATTGCTTATTGGAAGAAAGGGTGAGGTCTATCAGGAAAAACTCATCTATCATGTGAGAAGTCAAGAGAGAGGTCACCCTTGGGGAGGCGTAGTGATTAAAAGGGGCGCAAAATGAGCTTCTGGGAGTGCGGTCCTGTTCTGTTTTTTGAACTGGGTGTTAGTTACACAGGCGTGTTCCAGTGTGTGACATATCATCAGGCTGGACAGTTATGATTTGTACCTTTTTCCAGAAGTATATTATTCTTCAAAAAATAAGTGCACACTGAAAAAATTCCTGAGTCCCAGTTCTGCCGTAATAGAGTAGCCCCGTTCCTCCCAGGTCCTCCCTCCTACAACTGAAATATAGTTGCCATAACACAACGAACAGGAAGGGAAAGACTCCAGGAGGTGGAAGGAAGAAGGCTCCTTGGGACTTAGGAAGAACATGGCAGAGAGTTCCTGAGTTTCCTTGTTGCCTCCATATATCCTAGCCAGGGTGCCATGGAAGCCTCCATCCCTGAACCACCACATAGACAAGAAAAGCTCCAAGAGAAATGCTACCACTAGCCAAAGGACTGGGAAAAGGCTGACCTAATAACAGAAAACCCTTCTGAAAATACCCATCTTACCCCAGCTAAATGCCAATGGAAAACCTGCACCCACTCACACCTGTGGGTTTAGCCGGGCTGAGCCAGGAATTGAGCTCCCACCCCCTCTTCACTGAACTAGACAGCACTCATCTCCCTTGCTGGTGGTGCCAAGCAGAGAGGTAATCTTCCACTTTTCCCCAGCAGAGCCAGGTGGTGCTCTGATTCCACTGCTGGGATCGTGTTGGCCAGGCTGAGTGGGGAGCTGGTCTTCCTTTCCCTGACTAGGGGAAGCAGTCAGTGGTCCCATCTTTCACCAGGGGAATGTCAGTGGGGTCTAGCCAGGAGCTGAGCCTCCACCCCAACTCAGCATCATGAGGGGCGATGAGATAGTGGTTGGCGGGGCTAGCTGGCACTTCCGTTCTCTCCTTCCCCTCCCCCAGTGTCATTGTGTCAGCAGGGCCCAGTGGGTAGAGGTAGTTAAGCTTCCTCCCCCAGCTGTGGCAACAACATGGTATGAGTCAGCCCTCTGCTTTCCTGCTCCTTGGTGGCACTGTGGCCCAGCAGGAAGCTGAACATACACGCCCACCCATCCTCTGCTGCACCTCATCAGACGGATTGCCTGCCGAAAAAAAGAAGATTAATAGGATAAAAAGACTCATAACATAATGTCCAAAATGTTCAGGATACAATAAAAAAATCACTCATATACCAAGAACTAGGAAAACCACACTATGAATGATAATAGACAATTAATACGGAGATGATCAGATGTTGGAATTATCTGATAAGGATCTTGAAGCAGCCATCATAAAAATGCTTCAACAAGCAACTATGAATCCTTGTAAAGCAAATGAAAAAAAAAAAATCTCAACAAAGAAATAGAACTTACAAAAAAAGAACTAAATGGAAATTATAGAAGTAAAAAATACAAAAACAAAAACTCACTTAATGGGCTCAATAGTAGAGTGGAGATGACAGAGGCTAGAATCAGAGAACTTCAGAACAGATCAATAGAATTTACTCAATCTGATCAACAGAGAGAAATCGACTGAAGAAAAAAGTAACAGAATCTCAGGGACTTGGGCGACAACAACAGAAGAACTCATATTTGTATCATTAGAATCCCAGAAAAGGGATAGAGACAAGCCCTGAGCAAAAAACTCAAAGAAATAAAGGCTGAGAACTTCCTAAATTTGGTAAAAAATATAAACCTATAGATTAAAGAAGCTGAGTAAATCCCAAGTAGGAGAAGCCCAAAGAAACACATCAAAAGATACGTAATTAAACTTTTGTAAACTAAAGACAAAGAAAAAATCTTGAAAATATCCAGGGAGAAACAACCTATAGGGGAACACCAATTTGAACACAGAATTTATCATCTGAAATCATGGAGGCCAGAGGGGTACAACATTTTCCAAGTCCTGAAAGAAAGGAATTGTCATCAGCAGCTTCTATATCCAGAGAAAGTATCTTTTAGGAATGAAAGGGGAGAAAAGATACTCTCAGATGAAGAAAAAGTAAGAGAAGTTTTGATAGCAAACCCATCCTTAAAGAACGGCTAAAGGAATTTTTGTAACAGAGAGGAAGTGATAACAGAAGAAGTCTTGGAACTTGAGAAAAGAATAAAGAACATTGGGATGGGTAAAAACAGGAGCAAACATGATAGACTATCCTACTTCTCACGCGTTTCTTAAATCATATTTGATATTTGTAGTGAAAATTATGACACCATCTGATGTGATGCTCAATGTATGTAGAGGAAATACTTACAAAAATATATTTAAGAGTGGGGAGGGTAAATGGACCTAAATGTAAGTAAGTTTTCTAAACTGTATTCCAAGTAATGTAAGGTCAATACAAGTAGACTGTAATAAGTTATGCATGTATATTGTAATACCTAGAACAACCACTAAAATAACTATACAAAAAAATTATAAATAAACCAAGATGGAATTTTAAAATTATTTAAATAATCTACAGGAAGGTGATAAAAGTAGAAGAGAAATGACAAACAGAGGGAACAAACAGAAAACAAATTAATAAAATAGCAGACTTGGACTCTAACATATTAATAATTACCTTAAATATAAATGGTCTAAATATACCAATTAAAGACAGAGATATGCAGAGTGGATTAAAAAACATGATCAAATAATATCCTGCCTAGAAGAAACTCACCACAAAGACAAAAACATAGATAGGCTGAAAATACAGAATTGAAAAGTTATGCCATACAAACATTAATTTAAATAAAAGCAGGACTGGCTATATTAATACCAGGTAAAGTAGACTTTAGAATAATGAAAATTATTATAGACAAAGAGGAACATTAAATAATGATAAAAGGATCAATCCACCAGGAAGACATAACAATCCTAAAGGTGTGTGCAGCAAACAAGTGAGCTTTAAAATACACAAGGAGAAATTAATAGAGCTGAAAGGAGAAATAGACAAATTCACAGTTACAGTGGAGACTTTAACATCCTACTCTTAGCAACTTATAGGATTACTAGGCAGAAAATATGCAAGGATATTAAAAAAACTCAACAATATAATCAACCTATAGGATCTAATTGACGTGGATAGAATGCTTCACCCAATGACAGAAAACTACACAATTTTTTCAAGCATGCATGGAATA
The DNA here is from genome assembly GCF_057802395.1 of Ceratotherium simum simum. NCBI lineage: Eukaryota > Metazoa > Chordata > Mammalia > Perissodactyla > Rhinocerotidae > Ceratotherium > Ceratotherium simum. The sequence continues at coordinate 23,829,256 of NC_141905.1, read as the reverse complement.
TTTACCAACATAGACCATATCCTGGGACGGAAAACAAACTTCAACACATTTAAAATATTTGAAATTATTGAATATGATCTCTGACCATAATGGAATCTTATTAGAAATCAGTAACAGTAAGATAATAAGAAATTCTCCAAACAGTTGGAAATTAAGCTACACATTTCTAAATAATTCATGGGCCAAAGGGGAAGTCTTAAGGGAAATTTAAAATGTACACAGAACTGAATGAAAATGGAAATACAACATATCAAAATATGTGGGATGTAGCTAAACCAGCACTGAGAGGGAAATTTATAGCATTGAATGCTTACATTATAAAAGCAGAAAAGTCTCAAATCAATAACCTAAGTCCCTACTTCAAGAAACTAGAAAAAAAGAGAAAAACAAACCTAAGACAAACAGAATAAAGTAAACACAGTTATGCATCACTTAACAACAGGGATATGTTCTGAGAAATGCATTGTTAGGTGATTTCATCATTGTGCAAACATCACAAAGTGTACTTACACAAACCTAGATGGTACAGCCTACTACACACCTAAAAGAGAGAAGACACAAATCACCAATATAAAAAATGAATGACTACAGATCCTGCAGCCATTAAAATAATCGTAAGGAAATACTATGAACAAATCTACACTAATAAATTAGACAACTTGAAGGAATGGACCAATTCCTCTAAAACCACAAACTATCAAACTCAATCAAGAAGAAAGAAATAACCTGAATAGTCCTATAAACATTACCAAAAAATTGAATTTATACCTTGAAAGTTCCTGATAAAGACATCTCCAGGCACAGATGGCTTCACTGGTGATTCTACCAAACATTTACAGAATTAACATAAATTTTACACAATCTTTCTCAGTAGATAGAAGAGAAGGGAACACATCCCAATTCATTTTATTAGGCTAGTATTACCTAGAAAAAGACAATACAAAAAAGGAAAAGACAAGAAAAAGAAAGAGAACTATAGACCAATATCTATCATTAACTTTGACCCCAAATTTGTAAAAAAAAAATGTTACCAAACAGATCTAAAGAAGTATATACCATGACCAAGTAGAATTTATTCTAGGTATGCAAGGCTGGTTCAATATTTGAAAATCCATAAATGTAAGCCACCATATCAGTGGGCTAAAGGATAAAATCATATCATCATATCAATTAACACAAAGCATTTAATAAAATCTAACACTGCTACATGATAAACAATCTCAGTAAAATAGGAATAGAGGAAAACTTCCTTATCTTGATAAACAGCATCTACAAAAACCCTACAGCTAAAATCATATGTAACAATGAAGTCTTGAATGCTTTCTCTCTAATATCAGCAACAAGGCAAGGATGTACGCTTTCACCACTTTTATTCAACATATTACTAGAAGTTCTGTCCATTGCAATAAAGCAAGAAAAAGAAATAAAAGACATACACATTGGACAGGAAGAAATAAAACTGTCCCTATTCACAGATAACATGATTGTCTACATTGAAAATCCCAAAGAATCTACAAAAACCTCCTAGAACTAGTAAGTGAATTCAGCAAGGTCAGAGGACACAAGATCAAGATGCAAAAATCAACCACACTTCTATATACTAGTATGTGGAAACTGAAATTAAAAACACAACACCAGTTACAATCGCTTCAAGGAAAATGAAATACTTGGTATAAACTTAACAAACATGCATGGGATCTGTATGCTGAAAACTACAAAATGCTACTGAAAGTAATTGAAGAAGACAATTAAATGGAGAGACATTTTGTTTTCATGGATTACAAGGCTTGGTATAGAAAGATGTCAATTCTTCACAAATTTATCTGTAGATTTAAAGCAATTCCTATCAAAATATTGCCAAGATTTTTTGTAGAAATCGACAAATTTAGTCTAAAATTTATATGGAAAGGCACAGACTTACAATTGCCAAAACAACCTTGACCAAGAAGAATAAAGTGGGAAGAATTACTCTACCTGATATTAAATCTTAATATATAGCTACAGTAATCAAGACAATGTGATATTGTTGGAAGAAGAAACCCATAGATTAATGGAATAGAATAGAGAACCCAGAAAGAGACCCACACAGATATGCTGAAATGATTATTAATAAAGGTGCATAAGCAATTCAATGAAGTAAGGATAGACATTTCAACAAATAGTGCTGGAGCATCCATAGGCAAAAAAAAAAAAAAAGAATCTTGACCTAAATCTCACAACTTATACAAAACTTAACTCAAAATGAATTATGGACTTAAATGTAAAATGTAAATTATAAAATTTACAGAAAAATTTGTGGAAAAAATCTTCAGGGTCTAGGGCTCGGCAAAGAGCTCCTAGACTTGACACGTAAGGCATGATTCATAAAATGAAAAATCAATAAATTGAACCTCATCAAAATTAAAAATGTTTGCTTTGTGAAAGAAAAGCCAATAAATGGGTGAAAAGATAAGCTGGAGATCTGGAGAAAATATTTGCAGATCACATTTCTGACAAGGCCTCATTTGTAGAATATATGAAGAACTCTTGAAATCAACAATGAAAGAACTCAATTCAATCAGAAAATGGGTAAAAGACATTAGCAGACATTTCACTGCAGAGGGTAGACAGATTGCAAATAAGTTTATGGAAAGATGTTCAACATCATTAGCCATTAGGGAAATGCAAATTAAACCAAAATGAGATATCACTACCCCACTATCAGAAGGCTAAAATGAAAAATGGTAATGACACCAAATACTTGTGAGGATGTGGAGAAACTAGATCACTCATACATTGCTGTTGCGAATGTAAAATGGTACAGCCATTCTGGAAAGCGTCTTCTTTTTTTGGTGAAGAAGATTGTCCCTGAGCTAATATCTGTGCCAATCTTCCTCTATTTTGTATGTGGGATGCTGCCACAGCATGGCTTGATGAGCAGTGTGTATGTCCGCATCTGGTATCTGAACCCGTGAACCCCGGGCTGCCGAAGAGAAGCGTGTGAACTTAACCACTATGCCACCAGGCTGGCTCCAAAGATTTCTTTCTTTTTTTTTTTTTTGTGAGGAAGATTGGCCCTGAGCTAGCATCTGTTGTCGATCTTCCTCTTTTTGCTTGAGGAAGATGGTGCCTGAGCTAACATCTGTGCTAATCTTCCTCTACTTTGTATATGGGACACTGCCACAGCATGGCTTGATGAGCTGTGTGTAGGTCCCTGCCTGAGATCCAAACCCGTGAACCCCAGGCTGCAGAAGTGGAGTGCACAAACTTAACCACTACACCACCAGGCCGGCCCCTCTGGAAAGCATCCTGACAATTTCTTATAAAACTAAACATCCAACGATCATACACCCAGCAATCTTATTCTTGGGCATTTATCCCAGAGAAATAAAAACATGTCTTTACACAAAATCTATACACAAATGTTCATAGCACATTTATTCATAATTGCTCAAAACTGGAAATAATCCAGATATTCTTTAATAGATTAATGGTTAAACAAGCTTTGGTATACCCATACAATGAAATACTACTTGGAAGTATAAAGGAACAAATTATTGATACATGCAACAGTTTGGATGAATCTTCAGGGAACTATTCTTAGTAAAAAAAGACACTTGCAAAAGGTTATACACTGCATGATTCCATTTATATAACATTCTTGAAATGACAAAATTATAGAAATGGAAAACTGAGTAGTGCTTGCCAGGGGTTAAGGAGGGGCTGGAGGCGAGAGAGAAGTGGGTGTATCCATAAAAGGGCAGCATGAAAGATGTTCCGGGTGATGGAAATATTCTGTATTTTGATTGTATCAATGTCAATATCCTGCTTGTGATATTGTATTATAATTTTGCAAGGTGTCACCATTGGGGGAAACTGGCTAAAGGGTATAGGAGATCTTTCTGTATTATTTCTTACAACTGCATGGGAACCTACAATTATCTCAAAATAAAAAGTTTAATTTAAAAATAAGTGATAACACAGAAACAAAGATTGTGCTAAAAAGTTTAAAGAATTTTCCTTGGAAACTTCTGGATCTGGTAATTTTGGAGTGAAGTAATAGCTTGTTGACATTTACCCCAATTTATTTTCTGATAATTGATCTCATTATATTCTCTATAACTATATAAACTATATTTTATATAGCAAATGAATCCTTTCACACAGGTTTTCAAATTTATTTGCAGGGCTGGCATTAATCTTTATGGTTTACTTACTGTTCTTTGTTTCTGTGATTATGTCTCCATTTTCATTCTACTTTTGTGTTTATCCCCTTTTTCCTTTATTTGTCTGGCTAGCTTTTCTTTTTCAAGAAAACTAGATTTCAGCTTTTTTCTAAGAACATGCTTTTGAACGTACTAATCCCTTTCTTATTTTATAATTGATTAATTTGTACTTTTATCCTTACTAATTCTTTCCTTCTGTTTTCCTCATGCCTAATATTTCGTTCTTTGTGTCATTTTTAAATTGAGTTGTTTTCATTCCTTCTTATTTAGTAACATAATTAAGGCTGTAAAGTTTCTTCTGGGCATTGCTTTAGCTGTACTCGGGAGTTATCACTGACAATGTTTTTATTATTATTTCCTAGATATTCATTTTAATATTTTTGCTTGGACCACAGGTGTTCAGAAGTGAATCAATCCCTTTCTTGGTTTATGGCACATTATTGGTCCACGCATGGCCCTCTTCTGTTCTGTATTTATTTGTTGGCTGTATGTTGGTTTGCTTTTAACAATAAAGATCTGTGAACCTACCATGCAATGAAAAACTAGAACTTTTATAATAATGTGTCTCTACCTTTGTGATCCTGTTACACCCCATCCTCCTGCTTCTTTTCAGCTCGTTTAAGCATCATTATAAATCTCGCACTTGCTTCCCCACCTGTTTTTTTTCCAAAAAGCTTTATTGAGATATAATTCACATATCGTACAATTCACCAGTTTAAAGCATACAATTCATTGCTTTTTATATATTCAGAATTGTGCAACTATCACCAAAATCTAATTTTAGAGTATTTTTGTCACCCCAGGAAGAATACTGCTCATTAGCAGTCACTCCTAGTTCTCCCCTCCTTCTACGCCCTGGCAAAAACTAATCTACTTTCTCTCTCTAAGGATTTGCCTTTTTTGAACATTTCATGTAAATGGAATCGTACAACATGTGGCCTTTTATAACTGGCTTCTTTGACATAGCATAGTGTTTTCACGGTTCAGCTGTGTTGTAGCATGCAGCAGAACTTCATTCCTTTTTACGGCTGGATAATATTCCATTGTATGGATATGTGACATTTTATTCATCTATTCATGAGTTGATGGACATTTGAGTTGTTTCCACTTTTTTTCTGTTATGAATAATGCTGTCATGAACATTCACATACAAGTTTTTGTGAGGACGTATGTTTTCATTTTGCTTGGGTGTGTATCTTGGAGTGGAATTACAGGGTCATATAAGAACTCTATGCTTAACATTTTGCAGAACTACCAAACTGAGTCTCACAGTGGTAGCACTGTTTTGCATTCCCTCTAGCAATGTATGAGGGTTCCAATTTTCCGTATCCTCACCAACACTTATTATTGTCTTTTTAATTTTAGTCATCTTAGTGGGTGTGAAGTATTTTATTGTCTTTTGATTTGCATTTACTTAATGACAAATGACATTGAGCAACTTTTCATGTGCTTATTGGACATTTATATGTGTCCTTTGGAGAAATGTCTATTAAGATCTTTGCCTAGTTTTTAGTTGAGTTACTTATTTTTTTTTTATTGTTATTGAGTTGTAAGAGTTCTTTGTTTTCTGGGTACAAGTCTCTCATCAAGTATAGGATGTGAAAATATTTTCTCCTATTCTGTGGGTTGTCTTTTTACTTTCTTGATGTTATCATTTGCATCACAAAAGCTTTTAATTTTGATGAAGTTCTATTCATCTATTTTTTCTTTTGTTTGCTTGTGCTTTTAGTGTTATACCTAAGAAACCACTGCCTAATCCCAGGTCATGAAGATTTACTTCAATGTTTCCATCCATGAATTTAATAGTTTTAGCTCTCACATTTAGGTCTATGATCCATTTTTAGTTAATGTTTGTATATGGTGTGAGGAAGGGGCCTAATTTCATTCTTTTGCATGTGGGTATCCAGTTGTCTCAGTGCCATTTGTCAAAAAGACTATTTCCCCCCCCTTTATTGTCTTGGTACATTTGTTGAGAATCAGTTGAAAAATTGATCCTAAAATTCATATGGAAATGAAAAAGAATAGTCAAAGCAATCTTGATCAACAGAGTAGAATTGAGAGTCCAGAAACAAACAATTGATCAAGATTGCTTTGACTATTCTTAGTTCATTACCAAGAAAGAAGCTAGCATTTTGATAGGGATTGTGTTGATTCTGTAGATCGGTTTGGGGAATATTGCCATCTTATCTATATTAAATCTTCCAATCCATGAACATAGATGTCTCTCCACATATTTAGATCTTTAATTCCTTTTAACAATATTTGAAGTTTCAGTGTATGTCTTTGTTTAACTTATTCTTAATTATTCTTTTCTTTTTGATGCTATTGCAAATGGAATTCTTTTCCTAATTTCAGTTCTGTGTTGTTTGTTGCTATTTCATAGAAATATAATAGATTTTTATATTAATCTTGTATCCTGCAACATTTCTGAACTCATTTATTAATCTCAATAGGTTTTTAGTGAATTCTTTAGGATTTTCTATATGCAAGATCATGTCATCTACAAATACAGATGGTTTTACTTCTTCCTTTCCAATATGGATGCCCTTTATTTCTTTTTCTTACTTAATTGCTCTGGCTGGAACCTCCAGTACCATGTTGAATTGAAGTGTCAAAAGCAGAACCCTGTCTTCTTCCTGGTCATAGGGGAAAACATCCAGTCTTTCACTATTAAATATTTTAGTTGTCTGCTCCTATTTTCAGCGTAGTTTTGTTGCTTCTATAGTTATTCTTCTAAAACTTATATTGTTTATCATTTGCTTTTATTAACTTTATACAAAGGGTATTAGGCAATACATAATCTCTGGTACCTACTTTTCTCATTCAATATGATATTTTGTAGATATCCATATTATTGCATGTGGCTATGGTTCGTTCATTTTGATTGCTATATAATATTTCATTATGTAAATATTCCACAATTTAGCTATTTTCCTGTCTATGGATATTTTTATTGTTTCCATGGTTTTGCTATTATGAAGAGTGTTGCCATAAGTATACTTATCAATGTCCCCTAGGGTACATTTACAAGAATTTCTCTTGGGAATACACCTAGGCATGGACTTGTGAAGGGAAGATTCAATTTTATAAGATAATGCCAAGTTGTTTTCTAATGTGATTCTACAAATTTACATTTCCATTAGTAACACACAGAAGGTTTTTTTCATCTATATTCTCTCCATCTCTTTGCATTGACGGATGCTGATTTTTGATCCTAAAGTGAGTATAAAATGGTATCACATCTTGGGACTTAGCTTGCGTTTCCCTGATGACTTAATGGCTGAACATTTTTTCACAGATGGGTTTTGTTCAAGATTGGTTGGGTGTTTGCTCTGGAGGTGTTGATTTTCCTGCAATTTCAAGCTTCACATGTGTAGACCCAGAGAGCTCCTACTTGTACTGGAGGAGCCCAGGGGCAGAGGGAAAAGATGCATATGCTTGCTGCATCCAGATTCTGCCAGCTTGAGGTCAGCCCAAGCACCCTAGAACAGTCTACCCTGCACGGCTGAAATCAGGGGTGAGGCTGAGAAGATCTGAGTAAGGGAATCAGAGATGTCTTCCACAAGCCTGTATTTGTTGTCTCACTCTTTAGTCCAAAAGTAAGAGTTTTAAAAATAAATAATAGAGTTTATCCCATTATATTTAATGATATGAAAGGGTACATTTGGTCTCAGTTCTGTCTTATTGTTTTATATTATGCTTCCTGATTTTAATGCTTCCTTTAAAAGTCTTTTACTTCATGGTCTCTATTTCCATGGTTTGCTTTGTGTATTGGTTTTCCCTCTAATAATTTGGAAGGTTTATGGAGTATTTTTGGTTCCTTTAGTGGTTGCCTTGTAACTATACAACAATAGTCTTTTATGTCTTATTTCTTAAATTATAACTTAAGAGGTTTTCCTGCCATGAAAAACAAGGAAGTTAGTTTCTTTCCTCTACCTCACCTTCTCCCCTGCCTTGTTTGGGTATATTCTTATTAGTTCCTTTATACTCTAAATAATATCCTTCTACATTCATTGCTTGATATATCAGCTTCTGATGTGTTGATCCCCTTCTCGAAATGTGAGTGTATGCTCATATTTATCCTGCTTGGAACTTAGGTTACTTTTTTGATATAAGAACTCCTATATATCTTCAGTTTTGGAGGACCGCCAATCAGCTGATATCTCTTCAGATATCATCTCTCCCCATCCTCGCCACTTCTCAGAGAACTCCTGTTAGACCTGGTGGGAGATCCTTGTCTTGGGCTGCACTCTCCTCACCTGCTTTGTTGTTTTTCACTCCAAGCTCATCTCCAGAAGGTGCCATTTCCCACCTGGGAGGTTACAGTTTCACGGTCACCTTTGCCACAGCACTGGGGATTTCCCTGGCCCCAGGCAGGCTTTGTTGTAATGATTTTCCTTGGGGTCTTGGACCTGGGAGTGGTACAGCTTTAGAGCCCTCCCGTTCACGTGGAGCTGATTTGGAGTTCTGACTTCTCTCAGGTGTCTCCTTTCTCACTCACCGCCCTGGGGAGGTTGGCCCACTTTTGTGAGGGGTGGGTGGTGCTTTTCTCCTTTTCATTTTACTGAAGGGGCAGCTTTCCCAGACTCCCGGCTCTAAGCAGAAAGATCACTCCTAGCCTCTTTTGTGCACAAGTCCTGTTGCCTCGCCTCCTCATCCCTCATGGGTACTAAAACACAGCATTTTATTCAGTTCTTATCCCTCTGTGGGCCGTTTGGCATTAGATCCTGCTCACTGCTCTGAGTCTGAATTTTCTTTTGTTTCTGGCACGGGAGGGTTTTCCTTTCTTGCTTTTGAGTTCATCGATGTGGTTATAAATTTGCTTGTGTTATATTTTAGCCAGCGTTCCTCTGTGTATGTGTGGGGTGATGGTGTTGGTGAAGTGGGGGGAGGGTGCTTTCTCCAGCAGCTTCGTCCTCCATAGAGAGTAGAGGTGATGGTGATTCTGTTTGGAGAGGCTGGCCCTGGGGTCTGGGCAGCTAGCAAGAGTGCTAAATGCAGAAGGAAGTCCTGGAGGAGTCTGAGAAGGGAAACCTAGAAGAAGACTGGGAGGGACAGAGGCGAGCTGCATGGTGGCCACGAGAACTTCAGCATGGTGAGTCGAGCTGGGGATGGCTAATTCACAAACCCAAGCGACCTGTCAGACTGAGCTATAGTTGCCATGAAACTTCAGGAACAGCCGATATACTCAGCTGCCTTCTTTGAGTGATATTTTGGGGAAGTAAAGGAAAAGGGTCTATCTTCCACATTAGGGATCACCCAAATTGCAGAGACAAAAGTGGCAACATCAATAACTTTTCAGAAACAGGAAACTAGATCAAGAGGTGACCATGAATGCAGACTCTCGAGAACTTTCGGAAATCTTGGGGAGGACATTGAACCTCCCCCAGGATACGAGGCAAGGTTTGAGCCAAGTTTATTTACTACTCAAGGGTGGGGTGACCCAGATAACCTCTAGGTTATGTACAACAGTCACATCCTTGGCCTGTTTAGTCTACAGGACAGTGCTGGGAACTAATACAATTATCCCCATCTTCTGCACAGTGGTTCTCCATCAGAGGCGATTTTGTCCCCATGGGACATTTGCCAATGTACGGAGGCATTTTTGATTGTCAGGACTGGGGCAGGGTGAGGACATTACTGGTATCTAGTGTGTAGAGGCCAAGGACGCTGCTAAACATCCCACAATGCACAGAATAGGCCTCACAACAAAGAATTCTCCAGCCCCAAATGTCAACAGCGCCGAGGCTGAGATACCCTGTTCTAGAGTAGGCAACTGAGGCTGGGAGACGTCAACTAACCTGCACTACATCACAGAGCTGGACACTTAGGAATAGCAATGGTAATCACATTAATTAACAGCTGTCTTGCTGCTTGAGCTGCTGTAACAAAATGCCGCAGACTGGATGGCTTAAGCAACAGAAATTTATGTTCTCACAGTTCTAGAGGCTAGAAGTCCAAGATCAAGGTGCCAGCGTGGTCAGTTTCTGGTGAGGTCTCTCTTCCTGGCTTGCAGATGGCCACCTTCTTGCTGTGTCCTCACATGGCCTTTCCGCTGTGTGTGTGTGCTTGAGTGGGTTGGGGGGGTTGGGGGGGTGGGGGAGCTTTGGTGTTTCCTCTTATAAGGACACTCATCGTATTGGATCAGGACCCCACCTTTTTGACCTTGTTTTCTCTTAATTATCTCCTGAAGGCCCTATCTCCAAATACAGTCACATTGTGGTTAGTGCTTCAACATACGAATTTGGGAGGGGCACAGTTCGGTCCATAGCAACTGCTCTCTCAGTGCCAAGCATTGTTCTACATCCTTTTTGGGTGCTGTTATTATCATCCCATTACATAGATGTGGAAACCGAGATGCAGGGAAGGGTCAATGACTCACCCAATGTCACAAGCATAAAGGTGTGCAACCAGGACACACCCCAGGTGGGAGTCTCCAGAGCCTGTGCTCTCGACCAATGGGCTGTGCTTCTCAGAGGGATTTGGGTTTGAATCTAGGTTTCCCATTCTGTCCTAAGCTCTGCCCTGCACCTCACCTCTTTTTACAAGTTGATAGCCCGAGACACAGGCTCAGAATAAATAAAATAAAGCTCTACACCACCACTTGAACAGAGGTCAAAGAGATTTGTTTGATGTAGAAAAAGAGATTAGCCTTTTCTAGAGGAAGCCACCATGAGCACCGGACGCAGGTGTCACAGATGGACAAGCCTCTATCCCAGTGCCCCAGGCTTGGGCTCCAAGGCAGTGCCGTCCTGGAGCCAGCATCTGGGACTTCAGCATCTGATCTCCGGGTCATGCAGAGACAATGTGGCTCTTCGAGACAGCAGTTGGGGCCTCTAGCTTTCTGATTATGGCAGAGTGAGCAGCACCTCTAGCAAGCTGGTTGGTCGGTGGCATTTTGGGTTTCATTCCTGGAAGGTGAGGCTGTAGTCTCCACCTCTAGCCCTTCCATGGACATTGTAGGCACCTAATGCCCTATATTAAATCCCTTTCTGCTTGATCTTGCCAGAGTGGTGTCTACCATCTGCCAATGCATGTTAACTGATACATGCCTGATGAGAGTGGCAAGGTGTGGGGGTGTGAGGTGGGGGAGCAGTTGGAGGAGGTTCCTTCCAAGCCCAGGGGCAGGTCATGGGCAGGGATCCAGGGTCCTGGGGAGAGAGTGGGAATGCCACTAGTATTTCCCTTGAGAGCCATGATGGGACACAGAAAAAGATACTGAGCTGAAAGGGGGAAGAGCTGAATTCCTAATCACATCTCCCCTCTTTGCTTGATGTATGAACTTTGGCAAGTCTGTCTCCATTTGTCCCAGTCTCAACTCTGGCATTCTGTGGCATTGGGCCTGGAACAACCAAGGGAGCTTATAGGAAGTAGGAACGCAGGCTGGGATTTACAGCAGGGCCCTCTTTAAATGTCACCGTGCAAGGCTTTCCCATTTAAAGGGAGATTGACAGCCACAAGCAACCTAACAAGATTGCTGCCCTGCTCCTTCTTTTAGCAGACAGAGCATCTCACAGGCTGGAAATCAAGAGGTGCCTCGGGGAAAGGAGGCAGGAGCAAACGGCGCCATTTACCAACTAGTCACAGGTCTGGGCTCTGACAAGAAGCAATTATTCATGACAAGGCTTCTGAAGAAAGGGGCAGCTGGGCTAAGGGGTCCCAGTGGAGCTGCTCCCCCCTGGGGTCCCCATGAGAGGGGAGGTGGATTTCTATGGTGTCCCCTGCAGGCTGCCTCCCCCTAGCTCTGGACCATTGTGGCTCTGAGAAAACAGCCAGAGGAGAGGGAGGCTGCTGGAAGTGGTAGAAAGATCTCGGGACCTGGGGCATGGCACCTGGTTCTAACCTCGTTCTAATCTCTGCTCTGTTGCTAGCTTGCTGTGTGACTTTGGGTAGCTTGTTATCTCCCTGGGCCTCTGTTGCCTTTCTAAAACAAGGGAAATGAGTTTTCGTTCTGTAAAGGGAAGGGCCTATCTGCTCTCTTTAACCCTTTATTCCCAGAAACTGGATCAGTTCCTGGTGTGTACTGGGTTTTCATCAGTGTTATGAGTTGAAAGAATGAAATGGATCCTATAGCAATGGCAAGACCTAGGAATGGTTTTAAGCACAAAGGAAAGTCAAGTTCTGGTGGTGCTTTAGATAACCACCCGGGCTGCCATGTGGAGGATGAGAAGGAGGAAAGACTAGAGTCAGGAAAACTAGTAAGGAGGCTCCTGCAATGAAATGATGAATGTAAAATGAAAGACAAATGAGCCAAGTGCGATGAGAAATGGCAACTTGGGGGTTTACACTTTGCAAATCCTTTTGTGCACTTCAGTGTACAACACGTTATCTGATGTCATCTTTACAAAGGCCTGGGGCTGGGGATAGGCTGGGATGGATACTCAGCTTTTCCAGACACGGGAATTAAAATCCAGAGAGGTGAAGTGCATTGTGCCAGGATGGAGCAGGAGAGTGGCAGAACCAGGACGCCAATCAGGACGTGAGAAGACACTTGTCACTAGTCATCAGGGAAATGCAGATTAAAACCACAGTGACATACACCCAATAGAATGGCTAAAACTAAAAAGACTGATCATAACAAGCATTGGCAACGAATGTGGAGGAAGTGGAATTCTCATACACTCTGGTGGGGGTGTAAAATGGTACAACTACTTTGGAAAACAGCTTGGCAATTTCTTATAAAGTTCAACATCCATTACGATCAGACCCAGAAATTCCACTCCTAAGTATTTACCCAAGAAAAATAAAAATGTTGTGTTTGCACAAAGTCTTGTACATGAATGTTCATAGCCACTTTATTCAAAAATGCCAAAAAACTATCAACAACCCAAGTGTCTATCAACAAGTGAATTGATAAACAAATCATATGACCTTAGAATGGAATACTGTTCAGCAATGAGGAGTGATAACTGATGCAGACAACAAGGATGGCTCTCAAAAACAGAATCCTGAGCATAAGAAGCCGGACACAAAAGCATAGAAACCATATCATATGATTCCATTTGTATGAAACTCTAGCAAAGTCTACTCTATAGTGACCGAAAGCAGAACGTGGTTGCCTGGAGCTGGAGGTTGAGAGAGAGATTGAATGCAAAGGGGAAAGAGGAAGCTTTTGGGGACTATGGAAATACCATGAATCTTAATTATGGTGGTGCTTTCATTTATGCAAGCTCATCAAACTATACCTTTGAGTGGGTGTGGTTTGTTATACTCAAGTTATAACTTGATCAAATTGATGTAAGAAAGCAATTGGTTCCTCCTCCAGGGCTCTCGTGGATCATCCTGGCTCTTGTAGCCTCAGAACCAGGGAGATGTGGGGGTCCTGTCGCCAGAAAGCCCCAACCTGGAGCACCTGCAGGGCTCTCCCACGTGTGAGGATCACCAAACCAAGGAGGCACCAAGGCCAGACCTGTGGCTGCCTTCCCAGCGTGTTCCCATCTGTACTTTCATGTCCACGTGTCCACGTTGGTAAGGAGGACTTGCAGGAAGGAACAGCTTTTACTGTCACTTGCTTAGAGACAGCACTCTGGCTCGAGGCTCAGAGGCAGCCGCCCATCTCCTGAACAACCTGGGGGTCTCAGGTATTGTGGGCCTTGCTCCAGAAGGCCCCAGTAATGCAGAGGCAGGCACAACCGTCTCCACTGAGCTTGGATCCTAGAGGTTTGAGACCAAAGTTAAAGGTCAGACATGGGGTCTGTTCCCCTGCAAAACACAGCATTCCTGCAAGGCTGGCTTTGTACCCCTGGGGACAATGGCCTTTGGGGATTCTGAGCATCCTTCCATTTCTCCTGCCTCAAGCAAATGCCCCTGCAGTGAGGACTACAGTTACCAGCATTCGCACTGAGCGGTGTTTGGTGCCGGGAGAAAATGCTACGTACTTGATGGGAAGGAAGATCCCAGGAAGAGAGAGGGGAGGGCCAGGGCACCGTCGGTGGGGAGTGAGATCCTTGGGAGGTAGAAAAGGCTCAGGTATGGCTGGCACAATGGTCCAAGGTGAGGGCAGGGCCTGTAGATAGGCTCTCTGCATCTTGCAGGGCCTCCTCTTAAAACTCTGCTTTGCTTCCTCTGACCTTTGCTTGGAGGACAAGGGGGTCCCCTACTCCGGGATCCAAGGTTAGTCGGGATCTGACTCTAGCTGCCCTTCCAGTCTCTCTTGTTTGCATTGTCTTTGCTCTTTCCTGCCTCCACGCCTTTGCTCTGCTGCCCTCCACCTGGAATGCCCTTCCCTCACTTCTTGATGTGGCATATTCTAATTTGCATTCCAGTCTCAACTCCAGAGACTTCTGAAAAGCCTTCCTTGATCCTCCCAACAGAGGTAATTGTTCCTTCCTCTGAGCTCAGAGAACACTTGGCTTGTTCTGCTGTTTATTTCTGGATTTGTTTTCATGACCAGCTCCCTTCCAAGCTGGGATCTTCCCAAGGGCAGAGCCTGTCTCTTTTTAAGCTCCCATCCTGAGCTCTTGTGCCTGATGCAGACGGGGTACCCAGGAAATGCTTGTTGAGGGAATGAGTGCCCTTGGTCTGTACTTGGGCATCTCTGTGGTTGCTGGCACGCTGGGCAGACAGACCCTGTCTGTGTATGGGCAGCTGAACCCTGGCATTTGGGGCAGGATCCTGGGGCTCGGTCCCATAAGCCAGGCTGGGCAGCCAAAAAGGGGCAGGCTGGGAAGCCGGAACCAGCCTGCTAAGCCTGTGATATTTATCAGGCTGACAGTTTCCCAGCCAAAGCAGCTCGGAGACAGGGAATAGCTGGAGAAAGTGGGTCATCTTGACTCTTATTCAAGGCACCAGGGAGAGCCCTGGGGTTTAGCTGTGGCAGTGATGGTGACTGATCCTGTCATTTACTTGGATCCCAATGAAAGGGATTAGTAACTGCACCAATATACTAATTTTCCATGCAGCACAGGGCAAGGAGAGCCAGTGGAGATTTAAAAAAACTGTGTGCACAAGTGTGTATGCATGCGTGTGTGTGTGTGGGTGCATATACGTGTGTGTATACTACAAATACATACACACTATCCGTGCCCACATCATGTGACAATATTCAAGTGCAAATATCCACATATGTCTGAAAGATGGAGAAAAGGCATAAGTTTTAGAGCTTGGAGTGTCTGGTTTGGGTCTCAGCATTCAGTCAGGACCCCTGCCTTCCTTGAGCCTCAGTTTCCCCATCTGGGATACAGACATGGCGGCAATCCTCATAGACCAAGATGGCAGCAGGAGTGACAATGAAGGGGCCTGCCATAGGCATGAGAGATGGTTTTCAGAAGCCTTTTGGCTTCTGTGATTGGATTTCCCAGCCCTGCCTGTTCATGGCTGACATTCAGGTCACTAGCAGGATCCACCTGCAGGTCACACACCTCCAGTCCCCCGAGGAAGCCAGGAGTGCACTACCCCCAAAGTGGACAGATGCACATACAGCATATTCTGTGACCTTTGGTGAGCACCTTCTCCCATCTTGTCCTCAGTTTCCCCACTTGTACAATGACAGCATTGGACATGTGTTCATTTTTCATGTCTGAGAGCACTTTTGGAGCTGGGAGGGAGAGGAACACTGGGTGCGTGTGGGCAAGGAAAGGTCTGGCAGGGTGGGCTAATGACTCGCGTAAAGGGCCTCAAGTCAAATGGCCAAAGGTGCCACTTGTATTTCATCTTTCACTAATGTTCTGCCCTTTTGCCTCGCAACCGGCACCTCCTCCACCCAGTTACAGAAGAAATCATGTTAAATAAAGGTTCTGCTCTTAACTTAGAAACTAAGCCCCAGTGTGTGGTCTGCTACCGCCTCCCTTGTGAGTGAAACCAGTCGTCACAGTAATCATGACACCCTCTCCCAACACTGAGAGCCAAGTAGACAGCAATGTCCACATGGCGTCTTCCTTCATTTCTCCTTCTCCACAGAAGGTGGGGAGGGGAAAGGATCATTTTCCCACTTTCAGATGGACAAGGGCCTCCCCACCACGGTCCTACAGCCCCCAGCATCTGAGGACCGCCCTTTGCCTCTGGCTTAGGGGACTCTTATTGCGTGACATGACTTTAACCCCTTCCCAGTCTCGTCCCTGCCACATCCCCGCACTCCTCCAGCAGGCATGGAGAAAATGCCCACTGCTCCCAGACACACTCTCCAGAATAACCTCCCTCCTTCTTAGGCTAGAACACTATAAGTCATTCTAGGTTCAGCTCCAACTTTGCTTCTCCAGTGAGCACAGTTGCTGGACCCGCTGTCCTGGCCCTCTCCTTTGGGTACCTCTTGGCTACAGGCGCAGAGAATTTTGAGTAGCTTATTTACCCTTTCCCCGCTGTGCATGGAGCTCTGTCAGAGGAGAGTCCCTGTCTCCTTCCTCCTTGTCCCCAGCCCCTCCTCAGGACCTAAGAAAAGGCCGGAAGAACATTTGCTGAATAGAGAGTCAGTGTGAGTCAGTGAGAACTGACTGTAGGGCTTCCCTCGTGTGCGGGCACAGTGCAGGACCCTGGCTTCATTCTGTGAGGACCCCTAAAAAGAACCATGGCCCAATATTCCTCCCAACGCCAAGTTCAACCTCCTCCAGGGATCCCAGCTCCCCCTCTTCGGTCTGAGTCCTGAACGGGACGGAGTGAGACTCCACACTCATTTTTGTCTGGATTCCTCTTGAGCCCTCCTCCTTGCCTCTCCCCTATCCTTTACTCCAGAGACAGAGAGACCAAGAAAGGCCAAGAATCAGAGAGAGGAAGAGAAAATGCAAAAAAGAGAGAAGTAGGATGAGACAAAGACAGATACACATGGAGAGACAGAGAGAGGCAGAGAGAGGAAAGGAACAGAATAAAAGAGAGGAGGTTGAGGCAGAGAAGAAGAGAGACAGTCACAGGGAGGGGAGGGAGATCCAGCTGGAGCCGGCAGGCCTCGGTCTGGGCAGCCTCGCAGCTGCAGAGGGGAGCCTGCCAGCCTGGCAGCGAGGGCCCAGCACGGGGCAGTGGCAGCTGGGCTGGGCATTTGGCTGTCTCTGCTGAGCCCAAGCCCCCGTGCCTGACCTGAGCCCAGCTGCTCAAGCCCTTCTGCTCTGCTGCCTGCGACAGCCAGGCCCCCTTCACGTTCTGAGTCGAGCATCCTGGGGAGAGGGCGGCAGAGCCCGCCCTTCTTGGTCATCTCTGCCAGGGAGGGAGGCAACCCTGTATATACCACCAGCAGGGCCATCCAGAAACTCATCCCATTTGGTTTGGGGATGAGACATGTGGTTCTCATGATGGTGGATCTCCTTCCTAATTAGGGACTTACTGAGGCGTGTGTGGAAATCAGCGGCATTTCCTGAGCTCAACAAATGAAAACAGCACCTCACATCGGGGCAGTGCTTTTCAGGGTCTGAGGCATCTCTCTGATGCTGTTTCTTTGATGCACTTTTTATAACATCCCCACCCATCGGGTGTCAGCTTAGCAGAAAGTGGGGGCCTGGGAGGATAAGTGACTCGTCCAGGCACAGTCAACCTCTAAGTGTCAGCGCTAGCCCCTGAATCCGATTTGCAGGCATCAAGCTCCACACTGGCCCCCTGGACTCTGTGGTCCCATTCTGGCTGAACAGTTGGGGGGCAAACTGTGGGTGGGCTGTGGAGCGAGGCTGGAGAGCGTCCGACCAGGCGTAAGATCAGGAGTCCTTTTTCTCCTTTTTGGTGGAGACTGTAGTCATACATTTAGGGGTGTGGGGTGAGTCAGCCCACATAATTTTTAAAGCAATGAAGGTCTTTTAAATTTTTTCCCTTGAAGGCCTACTCGTTCTTTGTGCTTTACTGCACTTAACTGGGATCAGAGCCCAGACGCTTGCTGGGTGGCTGGGAAAGATAGAGCCCTGGGACGTAAAACCAAGTCAGAAATAATTGACATGCACTGTGATGGGGGAACATTCCCCTACATTCCTCTTGAGGCAAAAGCTAAGATCCCCACGGGCCCCCATGGAGGCCGAAGGACCCAACAGGAGATGCAGGGAGGGGCTTTGTGGGAGGGGGCAGGGGAGGAGGAGGAAGCAAGGGCGTGGGTGGAGGGGCCAGGGCTAGGGCATTGGGGGACTGTGAGGTTTGTGATGGGAACCACCCTGCCCCATGATACCCTCATCAGCCACTAATTTATGACATGTTGGTTGTGTGTGGACTTCTGTGGGTGCAGAGTTGGTTTGCAGGTGTTTGCATGAAGCTGCTAGAGTGGGAAGAAGCCAACGGCAGGGGTCTGTGGTCTCATAGGCCATGGATTTGGGGCTTCTATCCAAGTGTGCCTAGATATTCAGGGCCTGGAGGCCTTAGCTGACATCTGGGTTATGGATGTGCAGAAAATATGGCCCAGGATGCAGAGCTGGAGGCAATGGAGAATGTGTTGGATAGGGGATCAGGATCCAAGAGATCCTGCCAGGCTGAAGTGAGAGGAAGTCTAGTAGGTTGAAGTTTATTGGCACAGGAGATTTCTGGTCAAGATGGCTGGCGAGGCTGACATGAGATCATCCTTCCCTTTCCAGATAATTGATGAAGGAGGAGGAGAGAGAGTTGAAGCCACAGAGGTGATGGGGCACTGGGGCAGATATGTGCTTTAGGAGCTGGTTGAGGACGGGAGTTGAAAAGATCTCAGACCCTGGAACTGGGCTTCCTGGGGAGAGTCAGTACCCAGGAAGGAATTAGATCATCTGCAGTTGGAAACCAGAACCATTCTGCCTATGGGGGTGGAATGATTGGCCCCAACTATGTACCCCTCTCCTCTCTGCATCCTCATGCCAGCCATAGCCTCATCAGGGGAAGAGTATTTTTTCACGCCCCTTAACTTTAGGCTCAGCTGTGCAACTTGTTTTGGACAGTATGCTAGATGCCTGAATAAAGATCCAGAAAGGTGCTGACAGCCTGGAGTGAGGCTAAATCTAATAGAATGGAGTTTAATTGGGACTGGAGACTTCTGGCCAATATGGCTGACAAATCTGACATGCAATGGAGAGTGACAGCGTGCCAGCCTGCACTTAGGTCTCATTTGTTTCTGTTTGCTCTCTTGAGTCTCTGCCACTGTCTTGAAAGGTACATGCCCTGCTATCCTGCTGGTGTAAGGTGGATGAGAGAATGGGGAGCAGAGCTACCCAAGCTGACCACATATAGGGTATCCAGCCATCCCAGTCTTCCCAGGACTGGGAGGTATCCTGGGACATGGGACTTTCAGCGCCAAAATCGAGAAAGTCCTAAGGAAACTAGGATGAAGTGGTCACTCTACCCATACACTTGCAGAGAGAAGCATGGCCACCGTCTGAAGAGAGCCACCATGCTGCTACAGCCTAGATTAGGCCATGCATAGACAGACAAAGCTGTCCCAGCTGACCCACAGATGTGTCATCTACACGAGTGCTTCTTATTGTAGTCTCTGTGATTTTGTGGTTGTTTGTTACACAGCAATATTGTGGGAATAGCTAATAGGTACATTGTCATGAGCTCAGAGTCATTGTGAGAAGTGAGCTGCCCACACCAATGGACCCTAGAGCCTGAAGCCGACAAAAAAAAAATTCACTCCTTGATAAATGTGTTAAACCTGTGGCTTTCTCTCCTGATTGCATATTAGAAGTGCCTAGGGAGCATAACAAACCAGCTCATATAACCACAACACTCCCCAGAGAGTCTATTCAATTCTTCTGGGATGGGGTCTTGGCACCAGAGTTTTTTAAAAAGCCTATCAGGTGATCCTAACGTGCAGGCAGGTTTGAAAACTGGTGGGTTAAATAGTAGAGCAGACACAGCTGAAAGAACAGTACTGTTTAATTTGACTAAATGTTAAGTTTCCATACCTGAATTGGCACACGCCAACTCCTTCCCACCCAAGATGGGGAGATGCAGCTTGGGAGCGGTTCCTGTGAAGGAGATTCAAGGATTTGAGTGGACCCAGGGTCCTTTGTGTTATCAGGGCCCTGCATCTGTAAGGAGGAGAGAGGTCAGAGTCCTGTCCTGCACACCTGAGTTCTGGGTCCTCACTCTAAGAGGTAAGAGGACAGTGTGAGGTGTGTCTAGGCCGAACTTCCCAAACTTAAAGTGCCCAGGAGGCATCTGGGGATCTTGGTAAAATGCAGGTTCCAACTCAGTAGTTCTGGGGTGGGGCTGATACTCTGCGTTTCGACAAGCTCCCAGGGATGGCCGTGCTGCTGGAGCACACTCTGAATGGCAGGGGGCTGGAGGTCAGGGGATAGGACACCAAGTCCGCGATAGCCTTGGACTGGTCATACCAGAGAGAAGATTCACAAGGGCTTCCCATTCTAGAAGGGCTGCCATGGGATAGAGAGGTTCAGCATGGCCCCACAGGGCAGATCGGGAGCAGCGGGCCACATACCATCAGATATTGAGACAAAGTCCAGGATGGAACGGCTGCCATGGGAGGTGGTGTGCTGCCCATCACAGCACGCTGTAGCCAGGGGCCAGATGACCCCTCGGAGAGATGACCTGGTGGTGGTCACCCGTCCACAGCCTTCAAGTCCCCTTCCTGCCTCAGACTCTTTGATCCTCATTTCTCTCATTTCTGTGCTGGGGTCTGAGCCTGGGTGAAGACTGATGGGAGATGAGGGTGGCGGACCTGCCACGAGGCCTCCCTTCTGGGCATGAGGAAAGCTCACGCCCTGCTGGGTTCCCAGGCAGGCACAGCCACGCAGGTAGCCTCTCTGGGTTCTCTCTCTGTCTAGGAGGAGACTGTGGTCTCTGAGAATGGACATTCCTGATTGGTGGAGGCTGCCTCCTTGGCCAAACTACTTAGCTGTGGCCAGTAGACCTCAGATTCCAGAAGAATCAAATTTGATGACATTTGTGCTCAGTGTCTGCACTGACAGCGTGATTCTGTCTCATGGCCCTCGCTGCCTTACTGTACCGCTGGGCGGGTACCATCTTTCTCCAGTCCTATTTCGCACTCTGCACAATGGAATTGGTGTGGATGGGACCTCCAGCTCTGACTTGCTATAATCCTATGGAAAATTCTGCCTGTTTTAGCTTCCAGATCCCACCAGAAGAGTGAAAATCGGGCTGATTCAGACGAAACAGGACACTAGAGTGACCTTTCTCTGTATCTCCTTGGAAAGGAGTTTAGGACTGTGGAGCTGCGGGTGGGCAGGGGGCGGCAGATGCAGCCAGTCTGTGCGGGGCGCCTCTGCTGCCCTGGGCTTTGAGTCAAAGCAGAACGCTTCAGCCCCCGAGGGGGCA
Organism: Ceratotherium simum simum; assembly: GCF_057802395.1. Classification (NCBI taxonomy): domain Eukaryota; kingdom Metazoa; phylum Chordata; class Mammalia; order Perissodactyla; family Rhinocerotidae; genus Ceratotherium; species Ceratotherium simum. Next base: position 23,807,888 of record NC_141905.1, on the reverse strand, counting down.
GATCCATCTGGAGCTCCAGACAGCTCTCTCCCTCTCTGGCTTGTCCTACTGCCCCCCCGCCCTGGTCCAGGCCATGCCTGCTCAGTCCTCAGCATGTGGGCTGGTGGGGAGGGGAGGCAATGCGGGTGGGGGAGGCTGAGGGCTGCAGCTCACTGTCAGGAGGAGGGGGAAGGGGAAGGAGCAGGGCATCCAGAATCCAAACCTCATGTCGATAGTGCAGAGCGAAGACCACAGGCCTGGCGCTGGTTTGGGGGTGGGGCGAGTTGGATGGTGTATTGGTCAGGAAGCACTGAGTTATACTGAGGAACCAGTCTCGGTGGCTTAACACAGTGAAGGTTTATTTCCGGCTCGCTCATCAGGCGCTGCAGGGTCTGGTGGAGGGCTCTGCTCCACAGACTCTCAGAGACTTAGGCTGGTGAAGGCCCTATCATCTGGTGATGCTGCCATCCCAACAGGTGGCTTCAGGGCTCACACAAAGGAGAGAGACTGTGTTAAAAGCATGCCTGTTCTTATGTGTCCTACACTGAAGGTGACAAGGGTCACTTCTGCTCACTGCCAGTTGGCCAATAGTCACTGACTACAGGGGGCAGGAATGTCCTCTATGTGCCTGTAAAGGGGAGGAGAAGCAGATCTAGTGCCACTAAGAGATACTCAGAACGGCTGCCATGTATGGAAGCCTCCTGTTGACAGGCAGTGTACAGAATGCTCTGCATGAACAGTTTCATTTACTTCTCAGGTAGGATTGGTATTATTATACCTGTTTTCCAGATAGGCAAACTAAGGCAGAGAGAAGTGAAGTGATTTCCTGATGTCACATAGCCAGGATGTGCCAGAGAGGAGATTTGAGCTCCATTCTGCCTTACTCCATTCTGTTCAAGCTTGTGTTCTCAAACATTAAATTCCCAGTCAGATAGGGGAGGCATCAGGTTCCTGACAGCTTGTGCTAGTCCCTGAGCCTACAACAGCGGATGTCAGAGACACAGCCATTCACTCAGGTTGGGTTCAAGGTGGGACCTCACTCCTCAACCCAGAGATAGAGAATTCAGGGAGGAGCCCCACCACTTATGAGCAGAGCAGACCTGGGTGGAAAGTCAGACTCAGAAGTCCCAGCTTATTTCTGCCAAGGTCAAGGCCTCCAACTGTGGAGGCAGAGCAGTGGATGTACTTTCTGCCCTGGTCACAGCTGGCCTAGGGATGGGGGCCTGGTGGGATTTCTGGCTGGGAGGGGCTGGCAACAAGGCAGGAAGCTGGCAGTTCAGCGTGGCTGGAAACCTTCAGATGGAGGTTGGAGAATCCTGGGTCCAGTGGGAGAGGCTTCCATGGTCCCCTTCCCTGGAACATTGCACTCTGGGCCCTGCAGCCACCAGGAGGACTCCCAAGGCTTCCTGGGCCCTGGGCCCAACCTCTTCTGGAATTTACTTCTGGAGTTTCAAAGCTGAGCCTGATGGAAAAGCAAGGTGAGGCCAGTTTCTGCATTTTGGAACATTCCTATCAAAATCAAAGGAGCTGGGGAAAAGTGAATACTATTGAAACCCAGGCAGAGATGGAGAAAACTGTGCCTTTTATGGCTGAAGCTATTACAAGTCCACTTAGGAACATGATGACTAGCCGCGACTTGCATTCCTGCCAGGATTTCTCCTGGCCTTCCCTCTGCTGTTGGCTGGGCACATTAGCTTTCCTAACTTCACCTCGGCACTTGGTACAGTTTAAGGGGCTCCTGACAACTTTATGCTCGCAGTTTGGCGGGCACCCATCTGCATGGATCTCAGAGGGCATCGGGGGTCATTTCCAAGGACCGGTCCTATTTCGTGGTTTGCGTGGACTTTGCCATATTGGAAACTGCCGCTGTGGGGGAACCATTAAAAACAAATGTTCTGTGTTTTCAGTTTCTCTCACCTGCCAAGAGGTTTCCTTGATGGCGCTGGCCCAGAAAGCCATGGCAGATGAAGATTAGGTTAGAATAAATTGATTTAGAAGTGACATGAGGCTCCTCGGGAGAGGCTTAAATATTTCATACATGTGTATGACATAGATTTCAGCTGGGACCTGCAGGAAGAGGAGGGAAATGGAAATCTTATACCAAGATTCAGCTCAGACTTGGAATGAGGCGGATCGAAGCTGGAGGACTCGGGCTGGTCTCACGTGCTGCTGCATAACCCTCTCTGCCTCAGCTTCCTTAGCTGTAAAATGGGAACAAAGTATGTTTATGATTAACCTCCTAGAATTTTTTTGAGGTCCCCTAAATCAACCTGGATTGGAGCCCCATTCCCAGATTCCTAGGAGCTCTGGTCAGTGTCTGGGGCTGAGGGCGGGATGGAGGGGTCCGAGTGGGTACTGAAGCTACCTGAGATTCCTGAACCAAAGTCTCTGAGACCCCAATTCTCCAAGCCTCGAACACCACCCGGACGAAGAGATGGCCCTCGCCCCACCCTACCTCCTCCACACCCTCACCGGAAGACCATCTGGCACTTTCTTCCCTTTCCGGCTGCTCTGGCTCTTTTCCGGGTGCCGATATTCCTAGGGCACAAAGGTTGGGGGATTTTTCCAGGGCCTGCACGCCCAAGCCTGTCACTGCCCCAACAGTTTCCCAGTGAATTTGCTTATCTGGGGAGACCGGAGTGATTTGCATATTGAGCTGGGAAACCACAGGTTTCCCTGGGCTATTCCTTGGCCTTGATTTGCATTGGTGACCCTAAGAGAAGGTGATATAAAGAAGAATTAGGGATTGTCGCCAGTCCCTAGAAAAACTGGGTATCTCTTCTGAAAGAGGTGAGGGGGGAGGTTCTACCCTGTGCCCCAGTAAATGCCTTCTTGGGGCCAGTGAGAACTTCCTGGGGCCGAGGCAGTGAAGGGCAGAGAGGGGTTCCTGCAAGCTGGGGAGCCAGCAAGCCTTCTTGGCAGAAAGGGAACACACGAGTTCCAGCCTCAGCTGGACTCATGTGTCCAATTTGCAGGGAGGATACAGCCGGAGAAAAGAAGGACCCGGTTTCCTAATTGCCTTAGAGAAAATCATCTCCATGAATAAGTCTCTTAGAGTGTGTGAGGTCTATTTGGGAAGCTTTGCTCCTTCAGGGCAAAGAATTTTAATATGTTAGTTGAATGTCTGGCAAATGAAGTAATCTGAAGGGATGGAAAATACACTTGGGACAACTTGTGGGGCCGCAGGGCTCTCTGGACCTTGCGGCAGTGACCTTGATCTTGCTGACGATTGTCCTGGGCAGGTCCTCATGACCACTGCGGTCTTCTTCCTCCCAGCCCTTGCTTCCCACCTCCCAGGAGGAGGATGGGCTCTGGCGACTCCCCATGCATGGGTTAGGTGAGCCCCATGCTGAGAGGTGAAGGGGCCAGTGGGACGGCAATTTGTTCCTTGTTTGAAAATGCCAACAGGAGCGAACGTGGGGAGTTACGGCCCTGCACAAGTACCAACGGCTAGGTGTGGGATGTTGGAGGGGAGACAGGCTTTCATTTTTCCAACAAATTTTGAGGACTTGGAACATGCCGGGCAGTCCTGGGCGCTGAAGATGCAGCAGGGAACAATATGGGGCTTTCACTTCACAGACAAGTAAACAAAGGAAGCTTATTTCAAGCATTATAAGTGCTACAAGGGAAGCGACATAGGTGATGAGCTGGAGATGAGTTAGGGGGGAGCGGCATTTATTGGTGGTCAAAGGTACTCTTTGAGGGGTCAGTGGAACAGAGGAGGGACAAGAGAAGATGCAGAAAGGCCGGCGAGGGGGCTGTTGTCACTGTCCAGTGGCTTGGGCCAGGAGGGTTGCAGTGGAGGTGGGGGGAAGTGGACAGACGTGGGACATATTTTAGAAGCATAATAGACAAGATTTGTTGGTAGCTTGGATCCAGTGGGTACGGGGAAGAGAGAAGAAAGATGAAATCAGAAAAAGATGTTGCTGAGTATAAGTGTGTTTACTTATTCTGTGCTTTTCCACCAATGATTTGTGACTTCTTGCAAAAGAACACAAGCAGTAAAATCAAATATTTTATTTCAAGAATCAGAACCAAAGGGAAAAAAGTGTGCAAATGGCCCCACCCTAGGGACCAAGAGCGTTATCATAGTTGAGTTTCAAATCTGACTCTGAGTGTCTTAGCATTTAGGGAAAAGGGAAATAATATACAGTCAAGATGATATTTGTGATTTTAGAGTACAAAACTGAAGCATACCATTTTCTCAAAAGAAAGCAAAGATTCTCTTAGCACTGGAGTTTAAACAATTTTTCCCAGGGGTACTTTTTACAAAGGCCCCTGCTTGCAGCACAGAGTGGAAACTTAAACACATCTGTGGCACCTGCACTGAGAAATTGTACCTGACTTTCCTAAGAGACATTGGCTGAAAACCAAGGGCACACTGCTAAAATGCAGCAGAGTGGGGAAAGCATCACGGGAGCCTTCTAACGGTTCATGGAAGATGGAATGTTAAACCGTGCTTAGAAACCAGAGGGGAGAAACATAACAAAATAAAGAAGAGCTAAAAAAGTGTCAAGGCTGGAGAATGGAAATTGCAATCCTTGTGTGAGTCAAAAGTCGTGTGCATTTTTTTGATATTCACTTTTAATGTTCACACACAGTTAATTTTTTCTGATTATGAAATTAGCATATACATATCAGAGATAAAATTGAAAAATACTGAAAAGAATAGATAAAATAAAAATAAAAATCTCTCCTCAAAGATACCCAGTATTAATGTTTAATGCACTTCTTGTCGGTCTAATGCATGCGTGCGCGCGCACACACATTTGTGTGATACGTTTATGTCACATTTCCTTTCTTGGATGCACATTTTTCATCTTTAATGCTTCTGAAATCAGTGTGCTTCTTAGCGCTGATTTAATGTTTCCTTTTTCTGAAATATTATGAAGTCAGTGGTGTATCTGAAAATTACTGCCATTACAGAGGAAATATTGTATATAGCCACAATATCTGGGTTCATTATGCACATATAAATTGGTCTCCTGCTACTTTCATTTAACATCACATATGAATATTGCCATGTGCCTTGAAATATGCTCTGAAGATATGAGTTTTACTGGCTACATAATATTCCATCGCAAGGATGTCCCCAAATGGACTCAATCCTTTCCTTACCGAAGAACACAATCTCTCAACCACACACCCGTGAGACAAGTGAATCACGTAACTTGGAGGGAAACTATACAGCTAATGAACTCTGAAACAGGGAGTTTTCTATGTGTCCTGGTGGTGTTTGAACCAATGGCCCAGAGGTCTAAGTTGTTGTCGCTTCCACCGCTCCAGCTGTGCCCTGGGACATGCTGTTTAATCTCACGGGGCGTCAGGTTCCTCCTTTTTAAGAGAAGAAGGCTTTTTGAACTTCTTTCTGTTTGAAGGATGCTGAGAGCTAAACCTTGTCTTCCCCACAGGCCACACAGAGCAGGTGACTCTGTGGTGTGAGTTGTGTTGTTGTGAGGGATTTGGTGGACCCATGTTGACACCCTCAAGTCCTGAAGGATCCCAGGTTCCCAGGCTGAACCCCTGAAGGGCCTGTCACCACCCTGACACTCGGCTCCCACCTCCTCCTCTCACTTTGACAGCTGTGACACAGCTGCACCCTCGTCCCTGTGTGTGGCTTGGCTCTTTAGGCCAGGTGGAACTTCGTGGTCAAATATCGTCCCCGGAAAATCAGAGCCTGAGAGGGGACAGAACAACCCCTGGCTGCCGGGCAGTCCCGTGTTGTGGCTGGTTAGAGCTATGGGCAGGTTGCCAACCCCGGTGGGATTTCCATCTCAGAACCGGAGGTGGGAAGGGATTACGAGGTCAGAGATGTTGTATTCCTTAACTCTCTGCTTTGTATGAAATAAGCAGTCCTCAAATCTTTGGTGAATGACAAGTGATGGAAAATGTTGAGTGTGGCTGCCAAGAAAAGTACCCGTGGAAATGCAAGGGCTTCAAAGGCTGCTGGGGAAAATGTGCTCTGGGCAGATCCGTTTGTCTTGTGTATCCGGAGACAGGAGGGAGGGGGACGCAGATTCATCCCAGCCCCTGCCACCTGGTACCTGATGTTCTTGGAAAAGTCAGTTCACCCCTGGGACTTGTTCATTCATTCAACAAATGCGTTCCCTCAGCTGCAGGATGTACTGAGTGCCACTGTGAGCCAGGCACAGTTCTAGGCTCTGCGCGTCACCAGAGAGGTCCGCAAGGTCCCTGCCTTGTGATGTAAGAGAAAGAGAGGAGTTAAGGCCGACTCCAAGCTTCTTCACCTGGAAACAGGACTGTGGACTCGAGGTGTCCCAGGCAGATTCAAGCTGGGGGCAGGGTCAGTGGAAATGTAGGCGCAGTGCATACTTCCCCTCTCTACTGCCCTCTCAGAACACATCCCTTCTCCCCTTGGGACTCAGGCTTTCTCATCAGGCTGGGCTGGCTCTCAAGTGGCCCCATTCAAAGATTCTAGAATCTTTGAGTCATTTTTCTGATGTCAGATGCCTCTGCATATGAAGTCTACAGCGGGGTCTCAGGCTGTTGCCCCATTGGTTTAGATCCCTCCCCGCTCAGGTTTGGTGAGCGCTCTAGGAAGACTGCTCTCTCCCCTACACCAAATAGGAAGAACGCAATTCAGTAGTAGTAGTAGTGGTGACACTGAGTCAGCTCCTACTTGTAGAGTCCTTGGTTTGCAGGGCACGATGCCATCCTCTCTCTCCTGAGCTTTACAGACGCCCTTGGGGTGGGGGCACTGGGTGTATTATGCCGTTTTACAGGTGAGGAATTTCAGGATCAGAAAGGTTAAGTGACAGGTCCATGGCTGTGCAGGTAGTAAATGGTAAAGTGAGGAGGCCTCTCGTCTCTGGCTCTGAACACCAGTTCTGGACACCTCTTGTCTCACCTTGCAGCCAGGGGTAGCTCACATGTATTTACGATTAGGTCAAGGGAGCTGTGAGCAAGGCCCTGGAGGGAAGGGCCAGGAAGGGCTAGTGGGGTTCTGGGCAGGTGGGGACCTAGAAAAGCCGGTGTTGCAGTGCCAGGCAGAGTCGGGGAAATATCCCTCAGGGAAGCGCTGTCCCCTCCTCCCGTTTCTATTGTCCTTCTCCTGGAATTCTGCAAGACGTTTGACATTACCTTTCATGATTATTGGGTGGACAAGACAGAGGGACATGGCCAAATTCTAGTTGAATCAGATTTGTAACAGACTGAATAACGTCCATTTCTGTTTAATGGATTCACAACAACGTGGAAGGAGGTGTCTAGTGGCCTGCCACCGGGCTCCATCCTCAGCCACGTCCTGTTGTGCTGCTTCCTGGGAATGTGGACGATGGGGCAGGAGGCAGACTGACTGATGTCATTTGCAGATGACACTAAGCTGGGAGAAGCTGAGGCTGTTTTGAATGACAGCTGTAGGATCCAAATGATTGAGTGATGGGCTGACTCAACCAAGAATAAATGCTAAGTTCTGCTCAGGGATCCTCAAAACCTACACATGCATAGAAAGGAAGCTAGGAGTATATGAGTTCGCAGCACCATTTGTGGGGGAAACAGAGGAGGCATTCAAGTTATAGTTTGTAGTTCACAATGAGTGATTTGTGGAACCGTCAGAAAAAACTATTAGCAGTGTGGATTCTACTAATAGATGTTCCATCAGAAGGAGGTGATGCTATTAGTTTATTCTGCATATTCATAGAAGTGGGATTACTGAGTTAAAGATTATGAATATGTTTATAATTCTCTGTACATATTACCAGATTGATTTCCAGCTGGTGTGTCCCTGTTTACATGCCCACCAGCAATACGCAGAGTGTCCCTCTCACTGCACTTACCCCAGAATTAAGTATTCTTTTAAAACATAAGTAAAAATGTATCATATTGTCATTTGCATTTGTTTATTAATGGTAAAGATAAATTTCATTTTTAGTATAGTGGCCATTTGTGATTCTTTTATGAATTATTGGTCTATAATCATTTTCCAGTTTTCTTTTGAGGTTTCCACCTTTTTCTTAAATGATTCAAATGAGCTCTTTACATTACAGATATTAACTCTTCTCTGTCACATTTGTCGTAAATATTTTAAAAGAAAATATTTTCTGCAGCTTCTCTTTCTCTCTCTCTGGATCCAGGTTCCTGAATGCTTCAGTCTCAACTTGCGTGAAATGTCCCGTGAAATTCCTGGAGAGCCTTCCAGGCCATATGCTCGCAGCTCTGGTGCTCACATGTCAGAAACGATGTGGCTCATTCTCCCCTGCCTTTGCCACCATATGCGTGCGCCCCTAATCTGATGGGCAGATCGGCAGCTGGGGGAGGATGTGCCTGTGGCTGGCGAGGGCTGCCTGGCAAATCTTGACATCCTGGAAGGGAGAAGATGGCAATGGAGATTCCCTTTCTAAAAATGCATCCCTTTGTTCTCAAAGAAAGTCAAGGATTTGGAGTTTTCTGGAAATTGGGTCATTGACATGTGCCTTTAAATCAAGCTGAGACTCTATTTCCCACGTGGGAGTGTGGAGCAAGATGGAAGTGTCCTTGTACTAGAGCTATGAGGTCATGCCATAGCGATCTCTGGTTCGAGAGCCAGTCTGTGCCTTTCCTCCTGTGTCACTGTGGACAGGCCCTCTAACTGCCTTTCTTCCATTTCCTCATCTGGCCACTGTCCCTGGATGCCAGTGCAGTGGGATCTGGTCACTGGGCTTCAGTACTGCCCTTCCAGGGGAGATCTGATGACTTTGTCAACTCCTGTACTCCTCAGATGCCTAAAAGAACAGGCTCAGTCTACCTGCGCAGGTCAGCCAGCTTCTCGAGCAGATTTCCCTCATGTGTTTGTCAGGGAAATAGTGTGGCTGGTCGTCTCAGCAATTCCAGAGTCGTTGGTGACCAGGAAGGAATGGCCTCTCCCGGTCTCCCATGTGCCTCTACCTAGCTCTCTAGACTAGGGGTTGGCAAACAATGGCCACTGGACCAAATCTGGCCGCCACGTGTTTTTGTAAATGAAATTGTACTGGCACACAGCTGTCCTTGTCTGTTTATGAACTGTCTATGGCTGCTTTCGTGCCACGACGTCAGACTTGAGTAGTTGCAACTGAGACCAAGTGGCCTACAAAGCCTAAAATCTTTACCATCTGGTCCTTTACAGAAAAAGTTTACTGACCCCTGCTCTTGGTTGATGGTTACAAAGTCTGGTACAGGGCAAAGTGTCCACTGGCCCATGGCAAAGCAGGAAAAATAAAGACCAGAAGGTGAGCTTTCAAAAAAGCTAAATTTATTCAATATAGAGAATGACCTTCATATTGTGTAGGTGTGTAGGATCCCTGAGTGACCCACAGCCCAGGCTACCTACATGGAAGCTATGGGAGGAAAGAATGGGGCATGTGACACTTTGTTCTTTATGTGATACCTACTGAGGAGTCAGTAAAGGTTGTTGGACAGAGGGATAAAATAAGAGTTAGGAGGGAGAGTTGGTTAGGGGAAGAAAGACCTATCTGCTTATATGGAAAGATTATATCTTTCCTTTTCTTCTGTTAAAATGTCTTGACTTTTAGGAAATAATGGTGATGGTAGACTTGTAGGTATTTTTTTTAAATGTCCTTACTTGACCAAGTAAAAAGTTGGCCACTGTATGTGGATTCCCAAAATAGTTTGAAAATTTTATCCATCTGTGAAACCCCCAAATCAGGAACCACTAACTCTCCTACTTTGGATGACCCTTTAGAAGTCTACACCAATGCATGTCTTTCCTTTTCACCACTCGTAACCATATTTTTTGCCAGCAACATCCTCATTCATTCATTTGTACATTCATTCATTCATTTATTTACTTATTAAGACATGTATTAAATACTTAGTGTTAGATCAGAAGATCTCAAACTTTCCGATCTCAGGGCACATTTTCATTCCTAAAAATTACCAACCATCCCAAAGAGCTTTTTCCACGTAGGTTGAAATGAAATGAAATTGAATTGAAATGAAAAATTAATACTGAAAAATGTTAAGAATACTTAATTGCGCATTTAACAATAGCAATAAAAAGCTTACTGCACATTAACATAAATATATTTTATTAAAAATAACAATTTTGGGGGCTGGCCCTGTGGCATAGCGGTGAAGTTCACGTGCTCCGCTTCGGTGGCCCCGGGTTTGTAGGTTCGGATCCTGCACGTGGACCAATGCACCACTTGTCAAGCCATGCTGTGGCGGCATCCCATATAAAGGAAGATGGGCACAGATGTTAGCCCAGGGCCAGTCTTCCTCAGCAAAAAAGAGGAGGATTGGCATCGGATGTTAGCTCAGGCTTAATCTTACTCACACACACACACACACACACACACACACACACACACAAAAAAACCTATTTTCCAAAACATAAAACAAATCAGTGAGAAGGGCATTGACACCTTTGTGAATCTCTTTAATATCTGTCTTAATAGAACACAGCTGGATCCTTATATCTGCTTCTGCATTCAATCTCTTGCAATATGTTGTTTTGGTTGAAGTATGTGGAGAAAATCCTGCCTCACTCTGATTTTCAGTTGGAAAAGAGAAGAGCTTTGCCTTTTCAGATAATTGTGGATATTCTTCTTTGATACTACACCAAAACTCAACAAGTTATGACTTGTTGTTTCTTAAATTTAGTAGTGATGTCAAATCTGAAACCACATCAGCAAGCTTTTGGTACCTGGCTAATTAAAATCCATTGGTCTGTCTTGTGCTTTAAATGGATCTGTTACCCATGCACCATTTTGGAGTATGATTCATTTGATCATTTAGAAAATATTGGTTCGCTGCATTGTATGCACCTTTTGAAATGTTGACCCCTTTAATCATACAACATCAAAAACTCACATTAATTTGTATCACCACTGCTCTCCTAAGAAAATCCTTTAAGTGTTGGGAAACTCACAACATCAAGATGGTGGATACAAGGTGGTCAAAATCCTAAGTTGCTTTTGAAAGCTTGAATCTTAGCTTTGGCAACTATAGCATCATTTGTTTTCCTTGAAGTGACAGCTTGCTTTATTCATTTTTGAGAAGATGTCGGCCAGATAACCACGTCTGAATAAACTTCGTTTGTCTATCAGTCATGCTTTCGAATAAAAATGATGTTCCGTGAAAAGAAGTGGCTGTTTCAGCCTGACACTCAAAAGAGCACATGTGTGCTCCCCCTCGAGGCAGCCACTGTACTTCAGTACGCAGCCGAAGTGCTTGCTAGACTTCCTATTCTGTCACACAAAATATTAAAAAGATGTGTACTCAAGGGCCAAGCTTTAATTAAATTAATAATTTATACTGCTTCATCAAGGACATTCTTAAGCACGTTTGTTTTTTTTTTTATTGTGAGTGCATCAAACTAAAATGACTACTAGTCTAGTTTGGTGCCACAGCCTTGATTCGTGGTAAGGCACCAGCAATTTACCCACCACGGCGTTAGTGGCATCAGAGCAAATATCAACACCAACATAGCAAATGGCAAGTCATGTCTTAGGAACATTGCAAAAAGAGTTTGACTTTATGGACATCCTGAAAGTGTTTTGGAGACCCCCAGCAGCCCCCCATCTAATACAGAACTGCTGTATTAGATGCAGTGGGGGATTCATAGATAAATAAGATCCAGTCCTTGACATCAAGGTACTCACCATTGAAGGGTGAAGCTTGACACCCTGGCAACTAAAATCCAAGTCAGAATGGGGCAAGTACCAAAAGATGTTAATTTGTTCTTATTGTGGTAGAATATGCATAACATAAAATTTACCATCTTAATCATTTTTAAGTGTACAGTTCAGTGGCATTAAGTATATTCACATTATTGTGCAACCATCACCACCATCCATCTCCAGAACTTTTTCATCTTCCCAAAATGAAACTCTGTCCCCATTAAACAATAACTCTCCGTTCCCACCCCCTCAGCCCCTGGCAACTACGGTTCTACTTTCTGTTTCTACGAGTTTGACTATTCTAAGTACCTCATATAAGTGGAATCATATAACGTATGGCCTTTTATAACTGGCTTATTTCACTGAGCATAATGTTTTCAAGGGTCATCCATGTTGTAGCATGTGTTAGAATTTCCTTCCTTTTAAAGGCTGACTAATATTTCATTGTATGTGTATATCACATTTTGTTTATCCATTCATCCATGGGGGGACACTTGGGTTGGTCCACCTGTTGACTATTGTGAATTAAGACGTTAGTTATTGCAAAGCCTGGTCTAGCTCTCTGATCAGTTCCTGATTATCTTTCTTTCCTTGGTGGTAAGACACCGGGTGCCTTCTAGGCAGGGCCTTCTTCTAGTATAGCCTGCCCCACTCTCAGTCCAGGTGGTCCACGCTGGTTAAGAACACCAGCATTATCTTTCTAAAACACACTGCTCAGGCCTGCCCTCACCACCCCCTGCCCCACACTGTGTTTTCCTCCTTCGGTTTGCATGCTATCTACCCTAGACTAGATGTTCAGCAAACAGCTGCTCTCCGTTCATTTCGACAAGTCTTCATTGATCACGCATTATTTGCTCATCAAACAGATCTGCCTTTTCAAACACTTACAGTCCTGGGCTTGGCTGCACGTTTGCCTGTTAGATCTGTATTTGCACACTTTGGAGTTGGCAGCTCAGCTCAATAAAGACAAAAAGGTCTGCGTGTTGGATGTAGATATCTGGGGGAGAGTTTCTGAAGCTCAGGGATTTTGTTAGACTAGCCATGTGCTGCCTTACCTTCCAAAGCCTCCCTAAACTGTATTTATAAATCATTTAGATATTTTATTACTAGATTTACCATTTCGCCCAGCATTTTGGCTGTTGTGCTGCAGCATGCAATAAATCGAGTGCTCAGTGAGAAATGGGTAAATTGGACCTTCAGTGAGGAGAGGCGTATATTACATGAAACACACAAGAAAAGAAATTGCTTTGCCTCTGTCCTCCTTGTACTTCTCACCAAGGCTCCAGGGAAGGAGCTTACAGCTGGTGCTCACCTTTTGTTTTTGAGTCGGCCCTTGACTCAGTGTCTCTTGTCACTTTCTGCTCTATGTGCTTGAACTTCTGGTTGGAAAAGCCCCTCCTGTTTCCACGATGGAAAACAAGCTCTTGAGACTCCATGATAATGGTGAAAATAAAATGTCTGCCTCGTGTTTCACTGTTTATAAAGCCCTTCCAAGTCGGTTATTTCACAATAGATCTGCTGTCCACGATGTACTCTATGCAAAGTGCTCAGTGTAGTGCCTGGCATTGAGGAGGAATTATCTGAATGGGTGGTTTTTAGTGAGGTGTTGTCATCCTCATTTGCAGATGGGGGCTCGGAGAGATTAGGCCGATTAACCACAGCCACACAGCTTGTAAAGAGTTGCTTCCTACAATATAAATTCATCTCTTGGGAAGCTGCATCTAGTGTCTTTTTCTCTGTAAGCAATTGGTACCTGATCATACCTTCCTCCGGACCTGCCCAGATAACACATTAATCTGATGTACAAACTGCTTTTCTGCTCCTGTTTTAAGAGGAACTTAATACTGATAGAGGTCATGGGAGGAAGATGGAGAGGGTAGGAGAGCAAAAATGAATCAAGCATTTTCTAGGTGTCAGGTAGTCCCACGCAATATGTAATTTAATGCTTAGAACTAACTACGGGTGGATATTATCTCACTATTTTATAAACAAAGAAAATAAGGCTTAGAAAGGTTAGAAGGCTGGCTCAGTAACGGAGCTAATGAGAGAAGGAGCTGATTCCAAACCAGATGTGTTTAGAATTCATGTCCTGCCTGTCATAGTATGAAACTAATCCGATGGGCTTGGGCTACCACAAAGTAGGGTCAAGGAAGGGTCAACTCTTTAAGGGCCATTTGGTCCAGGGGCGTCAGCCTGGGCTTCATGGCTGTGGAGGGCTCCAAGAACCTTCATGCATTTTATGAAACGATGCGTCTGTGTGAGTATGGCCAAAGACATGTTCTTGGGAGTGGGTTCAGATTAATTGAAATGAGCTTAAATAAGTTTAAAACTCACTGATTTATTCCAACACCAGTTTGTAACTGGAGAAATTGACACCAAGGAGGGAAAAGGTATTCCCAAGCTTCACATTAGTGGAAGAGCTGGGACCCATCTCCAGTCCCCTGACTCCCAGTCCACACTGAATACTGTCCCCTACTCTAACCTGAGCTGTTCTTTGAGCATTAGTAAAGCATGGAGGTCAAAGGTCAGCATATTAAGTATTACCTTTTTGAAACTGGACCAGCCAGGCTGTCCTTGGTGGACCTATCCGTAAGTGGTCTCAGAAAACACCGAGGCGAGCAGAACTTGCCCGAGAAGGGAGGAACAAAATGTCAGTTGGCGTTTTATCAAAGCTCAAAGAGGTTTCAATTTGAAGTGTGAGAAAGGGTCGGAGCTTGGCTTTGTCTGAAAGGGCAGCTTCTGAGCCTTCATATCTCTGAGGTTTATAATTCCACCTTGTTTCACCTCCCACCCCCACTGTGCTGGCCATGATAGCAGAAAGAGCACTTGATGGAAGAAAGACAGGTTTGTCTCTGGAAGAACAACATCTCTGTTGTCTGTAGAATGCCACCCAATATGATAAGTGAAACGTCGATACTTCAGACAGACTCCACTGGTCTGGACGCTTGTTCACTTTCTGTGGTTATCATCAAGTTCACCCAGCTGGCCAAGAAGCAGGTTTTAACTTCTTTGACAAGTAAAGACCCACTGTGAGGTGGTAATGGATCTTCCAACGTGATCTTTGCACAGCTCTTTGCATCTCTTCGAGCATGTTCCCGCTGGCGCTCAGGTGTGGACCTCGGAGGAAGACAGCACAAAGGAGGGGGCTCAGAGAGCTCCGGGCAAAGTGGAGGAGAGGTCAGGGCAAGATAAATTCTGGACCCTCTGACTTCTGACTCCATGCCTCCCCACACAATGCAGACTCAACCACCAGTCTGTTCATGAACACTGGTTCTCAACCACTACATCAGTTTACAGCAGTGGTTTTACCTCCTAGGGACAATTTTGCTGTATCTGGAGACATTTGTCACAACTAGGGGGCTGCAACTGGCATCTGCTGGGTAGAGGTCGGGGATACTGATAACCATTCTATAAGGCACAGGACAGCCCCCACGACAAAGAACTATCCACTCCAAAGTATCAATACTGCTGAGGTTGAGATACCTGATATAGAGGCTGAAGCCACATCAGGACGTCAAGGTGACCCACCATTCCCTGGGTATCTGCCGCAGTGGCTACAAATAAGATTCCCGCAACAAAGAACTATCCTGTAAAAATGTCCATAGTGTTGAGGTTGAGAAAGCCTGATTTAGGGTGTTTGGGTTCTAAGCAACAGAAACCAGCCCCAGCCAACTTAAGTACAAAAGAGATCTTGTGGGAAGGTGATGGGTTAGTGGACAGAATAGAGGGAAGCACTGATGCATCAGATCTTGTAAAGAGCAGGACAGGGCCACTCCAGCATGCAGCACGCAGAGACCAAAGGGCAGTCTCCTGCAAGCGCCATGGTAGGGTCATCAGTTCATTCCCTTTTGTCATTAGCAAGGGGATGTAGATCCCTGGGAGAGAGGGCCTGATTGGCTGCCCCGGGCTGGGCCCACATTGGCCAGAGGCCAGGCACCTTCAGGCCTGTATATGAGGGGCAAGGGCTAGTTCCAGAGAGGAAAACCCAGGCACTCTGAGCAGAAGGGGGCTGTGTGCTGGGTGGGCAGAGCCAACAGATGTCCCCCCCACAGCCGTCATGTGTTGTTGGCGGCAGCATTAGAAATGCCTTGGGCTCTGTCTCATGAGACTCCGCTCGGAAGATACAGATGTGGCCGAGATTGTCATGCAACACTTGGGGAATTGAAGGAGAGACGTGCCAAGCTAAAAAGAGCACTGGGACTGATCGTGAAAAGAATACGTCTGGTAGGGTGGCCTTTAGTTTCCTATTTTTCAACAGGCACTGTGTTTTCCATTTCATGTACTGATTTGACAAACCTTTCCTGGGTACCTACTCATAGGTGTCTAGGCACTATGCCAGGACACCGAGCGTAATCAGGCACAGGCCTCACCCATGAAGAGCTTATGGTCTAATGAGGGTGAGGGAGATGTAGGAGCAGGAAAAAGGAGAGGAGGGAGAAATGGGGCAGAGATAAAAGATATGGAAGGTGGTGGTGCCAGCTGGAGGGCGTGGTGGGAGGGGAACAGAGGAGACTCAGCTAGTTATGGAATATTGGAACTCCACTTGGCCTGTGGTGATCCTTCTGTGGACATGCTCTCCCGACAGCAGCAAAGGAGGAGCACAGGCCAGGAATACCCAGGAAAAAAGTGTTATCATTGGTCAAAGCCGTTCTGGGCGGGTGCTGTCCCGCTGTTCCTCACGTATATTCGTGGAGTGTGGGAAGGATGCTTCTCCTGCGACCCTCCTCAGGCCCCATTCGCAGCCACTGCGGTGTTGGCACAAGAGGCCCTGCATCTGTTCCTTTTATTTGTTCTGTTGAAGAAAAAGGCCCATTGAGGGTGTGCAGGGGGACCCAATCCACCAGTCACAGGGCAATTATTTATTATGAGCCTTGAATACCTTCCTGACTGTATAAGGTTTTATTGTGTTTTTACACGGCGGGCAGACTTGGGGAGTCAATTTGGCAACAAGACAGGGAGGGAAAAGGAGCTTACAGGGATCATTCTGGAGTTAAAAGTTCACCAGGATACAGAGGTTCAGAGACTTAGGGCGAGTCTGGGACTCCACCAGAACCCTCTCGGATCCCCATTAGCACTTAACCCTCTGTAGGAAGTCAAGAAGAAAGATATTTTCCCCTTTCTCCTAACAACAATGCGATTTCTGCTCTAAACAGCTCGGCCGTTAGACTCCAGGAGACCTGAGAGAAAAAGGGAGTTGGTTTCCAAGATGCTGAGCTGTTCCTCGCAGCCCCCGTCACAGCCCGTGGGTCCTGGGGTGAACTGAAGGAAGAGGCCATGGACTGGCTGGGGGCCCGATGCTGCTCCAAGCGAACACCTCGCCTTCCCCCTCTGTGAAGAGCCGGGCCTGACTAAGCCAGCTCTGAGTGCCGTGGTCCTCCCAGCTTGGAAACACCATGATTCCTTGGCCTCCTGGACCAACTGCCACGACCTTCCCGGAAACATTGCTGAAGGTTTCATTCTCGGCTTGTGTTTGAGCAACATCAGGGACTCAACTCAGAGGAGAGCTCCTCTTTCTGATACGCAAGCACACACGTGTACACATGAACTTGAATTCCAGCCACCCGTCAGACGGTAGGTCTGCCCTGGCTCCTAAAGCCTATGATCACCGTCACTCGCTCCCCCTCCTTTGTCACCACTGTTTATTGAGTGCAAACTGTGTGGCAATAGGCTAAGTACTTTAAAGACATTGTCTCAATTAATCCCCACAAAAATCTTGTTATCACTTATACTTTATGGAGAAAAATTCTAGGGCTCAGAGAGGTTTTGCAACTCATCCAGGGTCACACCAGTAGCAAGTAATAAAGGGAAGCCTCAAACCCAGGTAGGAGTGATGCAAATGCTGTCTCTTAGCCTGCAGGTTATCCCGCAGTGACCTGCCCCTGCGCTGGGTCACATTCCCCATCACTTCTCCGGACCACGGCACACTGCTGCTGCTGCTGCTGGCCACACCGCTCTTTGCGCAGGCTGCCTGGCCCCAGTGGAAAGTGCATGGGAATCCCAGGGTTTTCATCTAACTTGAGGGTTACTTTATTGTGGCCTTGGGCAAATTATTCTCTGCTTCAGCTTTCTGGACTGGAAAATGGAAATAAAAATCCCTACCTGCAGGGTTGCGGTGATGCTTAGTGATCTATTACATTTGGAAGTTCTTGATGAACAAGATAAAATATCATTATGTTCACTACGTCCTATCTACGATGCCCCTAAGTAGGGTCATAGGCGCCGGGGGGTCAGGCTCTGTGCATATCCCTCATTATTCTCGTAGGGTTTCTAGCCAGTGCTGATTATAGAACAGACACTCAAAATGAAGTGATTGACCTAATAAGAGAATCTTGTTTATGAATGTGCTTTCTCCATAAGATTGCCAAATTGCCCTCCACAGGGTCTGCACCATTCTGCACCCCAACAGCAGCAGCAAGTGAGCATGCCTCTTTCTGCGCACTTTCACTGACACGGTGTGCTAGCCAAGGTTTGGATTTTTGCCAATCTAAAAATTAGTATCCCAACATAATTTAAATCTGCATTTATCTTATTATGAATTAGGTTAAGCACAGCTTCCTATGTGTAATGGCCATTTGTATACCCTTCTATATAAATGGTTGTAGATGGTATTGTGCTGGTGGTCTTTTTTCCTTATTGATTTGTAGGACATATATTTGGGAGATCAAGGCAATACAATTTGCAAATATTTTTTCTCTGCATCTCTTTTATTTTTAACTTTGCTTATGGGGTAAGTCATTTTAAAAACACAAGCAAAGAGGAGCCACGTCATAAGGCCTGTAGAAATGTAGGAGAGTCCACGTGAGCTGGAAATGTGCTTCCCCCACTGTGGATCCCCAAGAGGTCACATTTGTGTGCCAAGGGAAATACAAAGATATAAGATCAGTGAGGTGGGAACTTTTAAAATACGTATATTAAGTAACTTACACCATTCCTTTATAGTAAAACAAACATGGATATGAAATGGTATAGAATTCAACATTTGTATGAATTTTTAAAGTAAATCATTGGAATGTCAAAGAAATACCACACTGGCATCTGGCTGCTTTGGGCCCCAGACACCCTGGGAGGGGCTCCTCGGTGGGAAAGTTTGAAAAGCACCACTCTCATGGGAGCTAGCAAACCCAAGTTTTTGTCTCGATTCTGCCACTGTGAACTGTGTGACCTGGATGCACCCCAATGGCTGTCCTAAACTTCAGATCCGCCAGGATACAAGCTCTGTGAGGGCAGGGTTACTGTTCACTGATGAATCTTCAGTGCTAGGACAAATACCTGGTACACAGTGGGGACTCATAAATAGATGTGGAATATAAATAGAGTGACGCTCAAAATTCGCTCTATTCATCACTCTCCCCAAAGTTACAGCTTTCAGTTCTGTTAACACCTGAGGACCAGCCTACTCTATGTGGGACTCTGGAATACAAAGACGACTGAGACAGGCCCCTGCCCTTCCCCTGTCCAGCAGAGGCAGAAACATATGCCCTAGTGTCATGATGCTGCAGAAACATTCTCTCTAGCTCCATGGCCCTCCTCACTCCATTCTTGCCTGGGTACTGTAGAACATCAAGGCCAAGAACAAAAACTTTGTCAAGGGTCTCCAGAGGTCACCTTATCCACCCCTCTGCCATCTCAAAACACTACCCCCATTCCTTGGGGGACCCTTGGGTGGTCCAGGGCCCATGAGACTATTAGCAAAGGTGGTCCTTCCATGTCATGGTGGTCCCAGGCTTCTCTGCTCTAAAGAAACATGATCTGGGCTGTTTATAGGGTGTGGGCTCTGATATGTGGGTGGCGGGCTGCTGAACCATCGGCAGGCAGTAAAGTCTTAAACGTAGGCCTGTTTTCCAGCTACAGCTGCCACATCAAAAGACCAAACTCCCTACAAACTTTGCCTTAATTAAAAAGTTACGGTAATCCTCAGGATGGAGGCAGGTCGGACACCCCTGGAGACAAAAGTTCTCTCTGTGGCCGCAGACCAGGCCTTTCCTCCCACCCCAGGCGCTATTAAAAGCGGGGCAACTCTGTAGGCATCACAGGCTGGGGTGAAACAGGAAGGGATATGCACCCCCCACTCCCAAGCAAATACTCGTAATTTGCTTCAGAGGGACCTTGGGCCAAATATTGGAAAAAAGGCTGTGGCTTCTTGGACAGACTTCTCTTTTTCACGTGTTCCTATATTCTTTGGGGTCTCTCCCAGCTGTGCTTTCAAATGCCTCAAGCCCATGGGGGTACACCTTGGAGAACCACAGGTTATGGAGCACCCAAGCCCTATTCCCTAGCTGTAGACAGCGTGGTAGTTAATAACTTTGTTTTCTTGTGGGAAAACTGAGCCCTGGCAATGGGAAGGGGGTTGCCTGTAGGACCCAGGCCAGAACCAGGCCTGGAGACAGCACTCTGTCCAAGATCCCAACCAAATCAGCCCACAGTTTTGAAAGTTGCAGAGACAGCAATGCCCACGGGACCATCCATCCGCTCCCCCACATTTCCCGGACCCCTTGTCAGTGGGCAGGTTCATGAGACTGGCCAAGGAAAGGCCTCCTAGAGTGAGATGTGCCCCTTCCCGGTTGCAGCAGAGAGAAACCCGTGTAGGATTCTCCTGTCTCTCTCCCTCTACCGTGACTCATAGCAGTGGTCCACCTCGTAAAGCCATCACGGGTCCGCATCTTGGGTAGGTGCCCCCACCACACATATAATGGACTTGCAGTGTGGGAGAGAAACACATCTCTGCTGTGTTAAATTACCAAGTTTTTTTTTCCTGTGATGTAATGTAACCTAACCTAACCTAACCAATACACTAAAGTAGCCCAACGAGCCCATGATATTTACTGATTTGCTTTTCTTTAGGGCCCTGAAGACCTCCAAGGAGAAAAGTTACATAAAGGCAGATTTTAGCTCAAACATAAGACAATACTTTTTTTCCCCTCAATTCCAACTCTCAGGGCAAATCTCCCTTCCTGCTGTGCCGGTTATCAGTTTATTGCCTCTCAGCACCAAATAGAGCTGGACTCTTTTTTTTAATATTTGAATATTTAAAACAACTAAGATTAAAAAAATTTTTTTTAATTGTGGTAAAATACACACAACATAAAATTTACCATCTTAACCAGTTTTAAGTGTACAGTACAGTGGCGTTAAGTGTGTTCACAGTGTTATGCAACCATCACCACCATCCCTCTCCAGAACTCACTTTGTCTTGCAAAAGTGAAATTCTAAGATAATGCTTTCTAACCGAGACATTTGAAGGTGAGACGGCCATGGTGCCGTCTCTGCGTTTGTACTAATTTGTAGCTGAGGCTGGATGGTCTTTGGCAGCAGGGTGGTGGAGCAGAAACCAATGGAGCTGAGTGAAGATTCACCTCCTTGTACCTAGGGACCCACCCCTCCCAGCATTGCACCTTTGTGTAAATTGCAGAGGCTCTCTCTGTGGGGGATGAATCATCCAAAAGTTCTCTGTGTGAAAGGATTTTTTTAAAAAACCCTGTGTGACTGACCAGCAAGTTGAATGTTAGCCCCCTGTGCCTCTTGGCTGGACGTCTCTGTGCAGTGCAGAAACCGTGCAACCGTATGGAGCAGCCCCCGTGCTGGGCACTCTCTGAGCCCTTCACATGTGCCATCTCATTCTTTTACTTTCTGCAATAATCCAGTGGGTGGGTGTTATTATTCCTATTTAACAAAATGAGAAAACTAAGGCTCAGAAAATTTAAGTAAATTGCCTCAAGTCACAGCTAGTGAACAGCAGAGTTGTGGTTCAAACCCAGCCTGGTCACTTCCAAGTGCAATGCTCTTTCTACCGCCCTATAGATGCCCCCAGTCAACCTGGGAGTCTATGCCCAAGGTCATACTGTATGCAAAGCCAGGACTCAGGCCAAGGGTACTGGACTGTTGGCCGAGGCTCCCTGCTTTCACACTGCGAACAGGAAAAGTGAAATTTCCACAGGTGTGATAAACAGGGACCATTTACAATGCACTGAGTCTTACCTTAATGGAAATATTTAAGGTAATGTCAAAACGGAATGTATTATTTCATCTGCAAAGGCATTCATAGGGGCTGAGGGATGCCGTGAAATATTTGCTTCCGTAACCAGCCAGCATTCTCCCATTTCAATCCCCACCTCTGTCTGAGGATCTGGGCCCTGAATACCCACCACGACGTACTTAATTTTCTCAAATACCACAGTTAGGAAAAAAACAAAAGAAAAACGGGGTAATTTCTTTTCTCATCTCCCACACAGGTGACTGGATTACAGGCCTGTACGGAGATAGGAGTGATTTTGTTTCTTGGGTAATGGAATTAATTGGGTGCCTCCTGGTTTATTTCTGAAAATGTGGAGAAGTGGCTTTATGTTCCTGAAACAGGAAATCAGTAGAAACACAAATGAGTAAAGACAGGGAAATTAGAATGAAAATCACCAATCATCTGATTATGTGACAACTTGTGAACATTCGCACACTTGATTGTCCTCCGCAAGTCTGCAGAAAGGATGATTATTGGAAAAAAAGGGTGCTGGTTTCAGCATGTGTTTTGTGAGAACGGGCCGTGGCAGCTGGAAAGGAAAGTCCCAGAACAAAGGACAGTCCTCGCACTTGTGCAACGGCTTTGGAGTTCACAGAGCACTTCCATTCGTGTTATCTTTGTCCTCTGCCTTCTGGCTCCCACCAGGCTCTCCGGCTCCCTCTCACCCTCCCTGTTCCTGCTCAGGCTTCATGTACTCGGAACACCACATAGCGGTGTCTCATCCTCTGGCTCTGCCGCGCACGCCGTAGACGGATGCCTATGCTGGAACCCACCCTGCTGTGTCTCAGCTCTGTGCCTCCATTGCCTCCCTTACGTCTCCCTTGGCTTCCTCTTCCTCATCTTTTAAGACTCCATTCGGCTCTGGTGCCGTGGCTTCCTGAAGTCTTCCCTGAGTGCTCCAGGCTTGGTTGGCTGTTCCTCTTCCCTGTTCTCCTATGTCCTCTGTGCTTCTCAGTCAATGCGATCGCCATCTCCTTGCAGAGGGTCTGGTTACAGACCTTGCTCCTCTCTAGGCTGAGGGGCCCCTGGAGAGCAAGGAAGTGTCTCCCCCAGGCTGACACTGGACCTAGCACACGGCATGGCTCAGAGTCGACACCCGAGAAATACTGGGCAAACAAATCCTATGAAGGTGATGTCATTGTCCCTATCGGACAGACAAGAAACTGAGGGTCCTGGAGGCCAGGTGATTTGTCCGATGTCCCTGGCGAGTTAGAGATGATGGCCGGGCTAAAGCCCAAGGTGGGGGACTCCTGGCATTCCCTCTTGCTGTGGAGCCCGTGGTGCCTTGTGGAACAGAAAACTGGTCTGTATTTGAGGCCATGCATCTTGGAGCTCAGATTTCCTCTCAGAAGCAGAGTTGTCTTGGGGTTAAAAAGCCATGAAGTGTGGTGCCATCACTGGGCGGTGTTCTCTGCATTCGGGGCAAGAATGGGGGCTGTGGCACGGGGATTGGGGAGTAAGAGTCTCCACCTTTGACTGACTTCAGAGTGGAGGGATTAACCAGGCCCAGGCTGGGACTTTCTTGAAGGAACAAAATCATGTCAACTCCTTTAACTAATCTGTACTTATATGGCTTCAATTACACAGGCACTTTCTGTCTCCTATTTAGCAGATAAAGTTGAAAGGGGAGATAAAATTATGAAAAGAGATAAAAGAAAAAGAAGATAATATTCAAAAAGGAACTGGATGCAATAGTAGGAGCTGTCTGGAGTGGTAAAAGGAAACACACGAGAGTGAAAAACACAACCCTAATTACAGCTGCAGAGGCTGCAAGGAAATGTTCATGTCAGCAGCAGGGCGGGCCTTCTTCCCTCCAAGGCATCCGTTACATACGGCCAAAGAGCCGTTCATGTAACACACTTCTTCCGAATGCCTACTATGTGCATGTCCCCGAGGATGTAAAGACTCTTGCAGCCACAGAAAAAGACAATGAAATATAATAAAGAAACACAAGGACAATCTTCAGTGCATGGTAGGAGCCAGAAGGAGTTTTCACCTGCTTATAGGAACTATGGATGGAGCAAAGGAAACACCTGAGTCAGCCTGGCTGGGAGAGGGTGGCAGGTGGAGAGAGGGAGGGAAGAGTCTCCAGCAGAAGCAGCCACACAGTGGAGGGCAGCAAGGCCCAGAATGAGTGATATGAATGAGTGAGTGGTAGACTTGCAGATCTTCAAATAGGTTGATTGTGGCTGGAAGGAGAGTCTGAAAAAGCGGTGATGGTGTTTAGCCCTGTTTATTGAACACTTAGTATGTACCAGGCCCTGGGCTAATTGCACCACATCCATTAACTGATGATATATTCATCACAACATTTTGAGGTAGGCACTATTGTTACCTCCATTTAAGGGATGAGAAGACTGAGTCACCGAGGTTAAGTAACTTGACCATGATCACAAGGTTTGTGTGAACTCAGCCCCAGTTCTCTCTCTAAACCCGTGTTCTAGATAGTAAAGCACCTGCCACAGTCTGTTAGCTACCCAGTGCTGTGTAACAAATGACCCTCAAACTTTCTGAGGGTCAGGCATCTGGAAGCAGCTTCACAGGGCAGTTCTAGGTCAGGCTCTCGCATGACATTGCAGTCAAGATATTGGCAGAAGCTGTAGTCATTTAAAAGCTGGATTGGGCTGGAGGCTCTGCTTTCAGGCTTACTCAGGTGGCTGTTGGCAGCAGGCTTCTGTTCCTCATGATGTGGACTCTCCACAGGGCTGCTCGTGATGTGGTGGCCTACTTTGCCCAGAACCAATGACCCAAGACAGGGCGAGCATGACCAAGACGCAAGTGTCTTTCGTAACCTACCTTGGAAGTGACATGCCATCACTTTAATTGGATGCAAGTGGTCACACAGACCAGCTCTGGTGCCATGTGGGGGGGACCACACACAGGTGTGAATACCATGAGGTGGGGATCCAAGGGACCATCTTAGAGGCTGCCTATCACACATGGCATCCTAAATTATTGGGCCTTTTTGTTCCAGCAAGAAATGGGTAAGGGGGATGGGGACCAAATGCTTGGGTTCCTCCAGTGGGAATTCCAGGGACAGAGTTTATTATAAAATGCATGTAGAGAAGCCCAGCTTGACCCCGAGTGAGAGGCTAAGCTGGTCTTTCCTTCCAGAAGGCATGAACTGCAGAATGGCCCTTTCCTCTTGCCCAGGGCCCCTGGCTCTGCAGCAATTGGTCCAAAGATCTCTGCACACCGTTGGTGTTCTCTGCCATGCCTGCAGAGTTGAATCCCGCTGCAGTTGCCACTCTGGGGACCCTGAACTGCACAGTCATGTTCAGAACTCTCTGAGCCCCATGTGTCCACTTTCTGAGGCTGGCTCATATTCCATGCCCTCTGAAATCGTCACCCACATATCCACCGACTGCCCTCCCACTCAGGGACTCCCTGCAGACCCACAGCAATCTGGGCAGGCATGAGCAGCTGCTCTGAAAGGCTAGGCGTCTCTTTTTGAGGATTTTATCAACACACAAAAGTAAACAGAGCTCATGGGGTCTTTGACGTATCAGGGTTGCATTTTAATTACTGCTTCTTTCCGAGAAGACAGACTGGCCCCGCTTCCTGGTAGACACCCACCCTCATATGAGCAGAGCTGAACCTGGGGTCTTAGGGCCAGACCACCCCAGCGTGTGACCGACCAGTATGCAATTAGCACTTCTTTAGAGGGACACCCTTTGTCCAGAGAACCAAGACTGGCTCCCAGAGCCTGGACAGAGACCCCTCTGAAGACAGGGATTAACATCTCCTGCCTGCCCACAGAGCGATCTTTCTAGAACCTGTCTCTGAGCACACCACTCCTTGCTCAAAACTCTTACTCCTCCTTGTCTTCAGGATCAAGCTCAGACTCCTCAGCCTGGCTCACAAGGACAGCCACAGTCCGGCTTCCACCTGCCCCCAGCCTCCCGCACCCACTTCCCCTCTCTCGCCTCCAGCCCTGCTCCCTTCAATTTCTACTGCAGTCAGGTTCAACTATTTGTAGTCAGCAAATGATCGATGATGTCTGTCACCTCATCTCTGCCTCGAATGCCCTTCCCTTTCTAAATAACATCCATTCCTGCTTCAGAATTAATCTTCACCCTCCCGTCATCTGGGAAGCCTTCCATTAACCACCCCCAAGTTGAATTACATTCTCCTTTTCTTCCTCCTTCCACTGCAAGGAGACGGTGAGGCTGCGCCTTGACCCTTGGCTGCTTCCTGGATGTCCTAGGCGGTGTCCCCACCTTTGATGAGACCCCTCACCCATATTCAGGAGAACTAGCTTGTGAAGGTTGTCCCATGGAATGTCACGATGGGAGGGAGGAGCTACCTGTCCAGCATGGCCCCCAGCAGCTCAGGCACACAGTGTACCCCTCCTGTGCACCACCGTAGTGCTTAGGGCTCTGGGAGCACATGGCGATAGCTCCTGAAATCCTTGCCACAAAACAGTGGTGATCTGGCCAACGCAGCCATGATGCCTTGATGTCCAGGGAGACCCTGCCCCTGTATCAGCACAGGACTCCTGGGTTTAGTTGACCTTGGCCCTCTCTTAGTTGGTTAAGGCTCTTCACTGCTCACATCTCACAGTCTTCCTTTGTGCCTCTGGACAGCTTGATGAGCGTGTGCAAGGAACTGCAAGGGCTCTGAGCAGATGTGGCGTCAAATCCCAACATCATAACAAGGAGTGTGGTCTCCAGCCAGTTACGTAAACTCACGGGGCGTCAGTGTGCTACCTGGTCAGGTAGAGGCGACATTCCCAACAGGCTGGTGTGAGGGTCACATGAGATAATATAAATGAAGGACCTAACACAGCCTTAAGTCTGTTCTTCCTCTCTCACTCCCTCCGCTCAAAATGTACAGTTGTATGCTGGGCTCCATGAGGGAGAAAATGTGAAGAAAACCCAGCCTGTCCTCAAAAGCTCCCAGTCTAGTATAAGAAGTAGCACGTGGACATGCGAACTTCTGATACCTAGTGACAGAGGACCAGTCCTGCAGAGAGGAGCCTCCCACAGCTTTGGGAGATTTTTCTGGGGGCAGGCTTCCAGAAAGCTTCAAGTCCGAGGGGATTGGGGCTTGAAAGTCTTGGTGCAGGTTGGCACAACACTAACCCTGCAGAGCACCAGGCTCCCGCCCCCAATCGTGAACCGGAACCCTGGTCACGAGGGACGAACACTGAGCTGCCAGGG
Organism: Ceratotherium simum simum; assembly: GCF_057802395.1. Taxonomy (NCBI): domain Eukaryota; kingdom Metazoa; phylum Chordata; class Mammalia; order Perissodactyla; family Rhinocerotidae; genus Ceratotherium; species Ceratotherium simum. The sequence goes on along the minus strand of NC_141905.1, from coordinate 23,781,120 downwards.
CTGTGAGACAGGGGTGGGATTGCAGTAACTCGCCGGGACGACTGTGTTCTCTGAGCACTTTTTGCCAGGATCTGAGGAGGCCTGTTTACACGGGTGCCCCCTGCAGTCTCTGCTGCTTAATATGCCTTTTGAAAATGATGCTCAGTGGGATGTGTGCACATTTGTAATTACAAAGACCAGGCTGGTTTTTCACAATCTGTGCCTGCTAATTTCTCAGTCATAGGAAGGGAAATAGCAAAAAGTCCCAAGCCTCCTTGTTGAGTGGGTTCCCTGAGAGCACTCTGCAGTACTTGCTATTGACGAAGTCCTTTGGTTCCTCCCCATGAGGAGGGCAGAACCACTACTATTAGCCCAGAGGGGAAACTGAGACCACAGAGGAGAAGTGACTTGTCCAAGATCTCATGGCAAGCAGGAAGGGCAGGCAGGGCTGCACCCTGATTCTCCTGACAGCATATCTGGTGTCCTTTCATATCAGCCTCTGGCGTAAAACAAAGGAGAGATGAGGCAAGAAGTTCCCAGAACCAAGGCTGCTTCCCCTCTGAGGTGGGCATCCTGCCACAAGAAATGGCTCATTGGGAGTCACTCGGTGAAAACCCACAGTCAGGGAAAGCCTTCCCAGTAACTGACACCCAGCTCGAGGCTTCCAGGAGCAGAGCCTCACATGGAATGAGGGCGGGCTAAGATTGCAGCCAACACTTTGAAACTGAGCCTGTGGTTGAAGTCAGGTCAACACATTCGCAGGCGTTTGGGGCCCTATCGACGTCTGGGGTGGGAAACCCACCCGAAAGCTGTTGAAATGCAGGGCCAGCACTGGTTTTGCAGAACAGTGGCTCTTTGAATGGAAGGTGTTCGAGAATTAAGTTTCCCCAGTGTTCCCAGGGCTCAGACTTAAAGCCAGGGGGGGCCGAGGCCCCCAGTGCCTGATGGAGCCATTGATAGGTCCCTGCTGGCTAAAAGTGATGACATTGGCAAGAAACCGATCTTTCTGGGGAGCAGAAACTCAAGAGCACTCAAGTGCAGAACACAAGGCAAGTTGTGTTACCTGCCACAAAGCCCCGGCTTTCATGCCTGGGGGTGGGGTGAGAGGGACCACTGGTGTTGGTTATCAGGAGTCCCAGACCAGCCCCTAAAGGAGGAAACTGCTGGAATGAGTCCTCTTATCTTGTCTTGTGCCCTCCTTCTTCATGTGGAATCAGGACATGCTCAGGCCTGAGGCAGAGACCGTGTAATCCACTTCCTCCCTCTGTTTCATAGACAGGAAAATTGAGATCCTGTAGCCTCAGGAGACTAGCCTCTGGGCATCAGAGAGTGTCAGACATGGGACTGAGAACCAGGTCTCCAGATTCTCAGTCCACTGCTGGTCTGGACTGGGAAAAGAAACAAAAATCAAAGCCTCCAACCCTTTGTCACCATGTCACAGGCCACAGCCACAACACACCTACATATGGCCTCCACACTCCTTTTGTGAGCCTGCTGAGTGCCATTCCCTGCTGTAAGATGATGCTCACACACAAATGTCTGGCCAAAGCAGGTTTCAGTTGCTAGGCAATATTTGTTTAAAAGCTAAGTCGGTTTGTGCAAAGCAGACCCTGCTTGGCTTGGCTCCCTTAGCACAAGTCAGCCACACATTCCCCTGCTAGCCAATGCTTGGTTGAATGGTGAAGATCAGGACATCCAATGTGAGTGTCACATGTGCACAGCCCAAGACAATCCCAGAGGATAGCTGTTGACCTGGGGCCCAGCAACTACATCTAAAAGTCAACTTAGGTCCAGCAGAGCTGGTTATAGGTAGAAAAAGTGGCAATCCTGAAGTATGGTGGTCCATGCATGGCTTCTTGAGTTGGCTTAGGGTGGGCTCGAAGCTGCTGAAACTACAGGGAACACTTTATCCATATTTGGAACTTGGTATTTGTCTAGGAAAGGAGTCCCTACTTTTCGTTAGATAGTCAATTCTGAATACTTGAAAATTTAAGATGCCATAATGTAGCTCTCTAAAGGCATCATCCCAACCTGTCTGCATCCTCCTCAGGTGTCACAGTGTCTTGGTTCCATATAGCCCAGTCTGAGCTGGAACATCTCCTGACTTCAAAACCGTAAGCGTTGAAAGCCTTGGTCACAGATGACCTTCCTGCTGAAAACTCTGCGTTATTTTTTCTAGTAACTGTGTTCTTTCTGTAGGACAGCCTCTCTTCTTTGTGCTGGGCAAGGGGGATCAGGAGCTGCTGTGGAAATATGAGGGCAGGGGGTTGCAGAAAGGAGGTTTAAACTCTCCGTGGTACAAGAAGCCTTTTTTCTTAAGTGCAATCTGAAAAACAATCTCCCATTGGGGAGTGCCATGGCACTTGCTGTGTAATGTATACAAACATCTCCTGGCAAGGGTGGCCTGTGGGAACCCAATATGGCCTGAAGCCATAGGTGTACATAGAGGTGGTGGGAGTAGCAATATCTTGTCCTCTCTCCAAGCTTCTTTCAGTTAAGAAAGGACTTAGAATTTCAAAGTAAAATAATAATTGTTATGGAATCATTGAATACCAAATCTTAGAAGAACTTTAGTTGTCTCAGCTGTGAAATGAGACTTGGTTGAGAATGGCGTAGAAAGGTGACAGGACTCATCCACAGAGGTCATGTCCAAGCCCAAAGCTGTGACCCTCAGTCAAATGACTACAGAGCCCCTCTGAGAACTGAGCCTGGAGAATTGTATCTCCTCATGTTCTTGTTGGACGGTCACCACTGGGAACAGTATCCTGGCATCAGTCACGTACATGAAATGTGAAAACTTCCCATTTTCTTGGATATGTTTTGTTGTTACTTCACCATTGTAGAGAACAGTCCCAAATGCAGTCCCTTTGAGTGAATGTCTTCCCCAGTGACCAGGAGAAAGGTGTTTTTCTAAAGCACCTGGTTGCAAAGAACCTTAGAATCGTAGAGAATCAGTACTTGGGGGTACCTGAAACACCAACTAGTCAAGTCTTGCCATTTTGTCGCAGAGGATTCTGAGGCCCAGAGAAGAAAAGAGACTCATTCAGAAGAGCTGTGCCCATCAGATTCTCCCTTTCAGAAAGGATACAAGGAGCAGAGAAAAGTTTCCAGATAGGCAAGGGGGGTTGAATGTCACAACCTCGAGAACTTGAGCGACAGTTTCTGTTTGTTTGTTTCTGCTAGGGTGAATAAACTGAGGGATATGTCCGTCTTCAGAGAGCAGGGAGTGGGGCAGGTGAGCAGAGATGCCTGTGCCTGCCCTGGCTTCCCTGCAATCCTTTTAACCCTGCTTTGGTGGAGTGAACTGAGTTGGTTTGTTTAAATGCAGAAGAGCCCTGGCCAGAACAAGGGGACTCAGGTGTGCACAGGAGCTGGACTGTACGATCTCCAAGAACCCTTCAGCCAGAGGTATCTGATTTCAGGAGTCTTGGGTTTCAGGGCCTATCAGAGCTGGGGAACCACAAGCACAGGTACCTCGTGCCAGGTCCCGTGAAGTTGCAGATGGTCTCTGGGGAAGGGTCTTTGAGCTCCTTGGTGCTCAGAATACAGTCTATGGACCAGCAGCATCAACATCACCTGGGAGCTTGTTGAGATGCAGAACCTCAACCCCAGACCTCCTGAATGAGAATCTGCATTTTCACAAGCTTCCCGATTATTCCCATGTGTACTAAGTTTGAGAAGCAGTGGTTTGGGAAATGGCCTTTAAAAAAATAATGAAGAAAGAAAGGACATAATGGAGACAAGTCTGTGAGCAGAGCCATGAGGATCTGGTGGTAATTCCATCTCTAGAACAAACCCGCTGTGTGGCCGTGGGAAAACCTCGGCCATGCTCAGAACGGCTGTTCTCTCATCTGAAAATGAGAGGGTTGGACTGGATGATCTTTATTCTCCAGCCTCGCAGGCGTCTCTGATACGAGATGGGAGGGGGGAGCCCCACTCAGCTGAAGATCAGAGAGCTTCTTTCTGTGTAAAACACTCCCTAATCAGCCTTATGTCAAGTCCCCCGCCCCCTGACTAACCACAGTGACAAGTCCCAGGAGTGCACCTTGTCAGGCTGTGAATAAAGTTCAGGCAGCTTGGTTAATTACCCTGACACTGACTAGAGTTAGCTATCCAGCAGCTTGGAAACTCGTCTTAATGATTATAAGAATGCACACGCCACGGCTTCAGGTGCAACCACCACCTTTGCAGCCTACAGCTTCGTTTCAGCGCCCCAAATTCAAGTAGAGGGCATCAGCGGTCTGGGTAGATGTCAGGAGGGGTAACCTTCTGAAGCCTTGTGACAATCATAACAGACAACTTGTTGCTTTCTCTCATGCCTCTGCTTGGAGCCTGCTCCAAGTTCATTACTGCTGTCAAGAAAGCCATGTGGGGTGTGTTCCTCCTAACTCTCCAGCCATGTGTCCATTAATCCCTACCTCAAACCCTCCGCTCTGACCCCAGAGGGCTACACTTGGTTCCCTGGGTGAGCCATGTTATTTCTTCTATTTGTGTACATCGCTTCTGCTCACAACACTCGTCTCTGCTCTTGGCCGTGATCCTTACTCATCCTTCAGATTTTAGTGTCTATATGGTTTCTCCCAAAAAGACATTGTGTCTATACCACATCCCCCACATCCAGGTTGAGTGCCTACATTTCTATAAAGTCCTGTGCTACATCAATGATACTAGACATCACACTCTATTTTAAGAGTTTCCCTACAAAACGGAGCTCTGCGTTGTCAGAGACCACGTCTGACTTACTTAACATCTAAGCTCCATGAGGACAGGGGTTCTTTTCTGTGTCATTGACAGTTGTATTCAGGGTGCCTTGCCTGGCACATAGCAGATGCTCAATAAATGTCTTTTGACTGAATGAATGAAGAAATGAATTCCCCATGCTTAACCCAGTGTCTGGTGCATGACGAACAATCAATGTTGGTTCAGAGTGGATGAAAGGATGAACGGAGATTTTTATGTTTTTGGCATAAAGTTTGCATAGTGAAAGCTCACTAGGACGGATTGTTTGACAGGCTGAAGCGCAAAGGTGTCCACAGCGCAGTCATCTCTGAAAAGGCCTGATGCCAGACAAGGAGGTAAGACTTGTCTCCTGACTGTGGGACCTGGGGGGAGAGGTGCAGAGAGGGGACTTTTGTAAGAGGATTACTTTGAATAAATGACTGTGGGGAAGTGTGAGGGCTCTACTCCCTCAGCCCAGAGCGCACTCCCCCTCTGTCCTGTGAGCTGTCTGAAGGCCTAGAAGGCTGGTCCCGGGTCCAGCCTTCATCTGGACTGAGAGGTAGAGGCAAGGAAGGGATTTCTCTAGGCAGGCCCTTTAGAGAGGAGTAAACACTCTCAATTCTTACAGCCAGTAACGTCATAACTGAGGTTGGAAGCCGCATCTTTACTGGCCTTAAGCCCAGGCCTCTTTCTAAGCATCATGCTGTGAAGAAAGCTTGGGCCTTTTACTTTTCAAAGCGAAGCCCATTTTTGAATATCTATTTCTTCACATGTGGTGGCAGCAGTGGGATAAAAGTCCAATATCCACAAGCAGAAATCAGGGGGAAAAGAGCCGGAGCATTTCTGGAAGACCCTCCTCTTTTCTAAGCCATTTTAGTTCAGGTTGCTCAGCTTTTCTCTCAAGGTGTGGGGTTGAACAGGAAAGGTTATATTTTATTTACTTTGTAAAGGAGGATTTCTCTCCCTGCCTCCCTTCCCCCTTCTTCTTCTCTAGCAACTCCTCAGCCTAACCAAGTAGCTTCCTAGGGAGCTGTGCCAGAAGGTTTCTTCTCCTGTGACCAGGACCACAGAGCAGAAGAGACAGGAAAGGATGATGCTTAAGAATCCAGGTTTGGAAGTCAGACACATCTGGGCTTAAACCCAGCTTTACCATTATGAGCCATTTGACCTCTGCCAAGTGACTTAATGTCTCTGAGTCTCCATTTTCTCATTTATACATTGGGAATAATAATAGTATTAATTACTTGGCAATTTTATGAGAGAGTGGGATAAATACAAGCAAGGTATTTAGTATGGGACCACAAACCCCATCCATAACTCCAATATTAGAAAGTCCTGAAAACTGAAAACATTTTTCATAACTCATTTGGCAGTAAAATCTGATCTCACTTTAACTCACTTGGCAACAAATTCTGACCTGAACTGATGTAAAATTATTTAGAGTTGTTATTGTGACTATTCGTGTGCTTTGCTGCAGAAATAACGAGGTGTTTGATTAGAGGGTAATACTTCAGTATCCACTGGGAGTGTTAGGTAACATAAGCTATATGCTATAGGTACTATATAGCCTTTCTAAAATCTGGAATGGTTTGATTTCCAAAATACATACGGCTTTAAAGATTTCATACAAGGGATTGTGGACCTGTAGAGTACCTGGCTGTATTGACTGCTCAGTACTTGAGAACTATCATCAGTTCTGCTTCAGAGATTTGCCCAAAGACACAGAGACTTGTTTGTATATGAGACTGTCCTCAGGTGTTATTTATTCCACAACCATAACCTTGACCAAAAATATCTCTTCGACTATTCAACTTGAACTTTCTCCAATAGATATCCATTTCTTGAGGTGTTTCAAGATCTTTGGTCATTGAGAGACCACATGTAAAGATGAAAATTGAAAATTGGTTGAGTGAGTGTTGAGAGTGAGAGGTACTCATAAATCAGAACCAGGAAGTATGGGGTCAAGACATGGAATCATGGCAGTGAAAATGTGGTCCATTGGGCAGCAGCACTACTTCTGCACCAGGGCCAGCTCTGGAAGTTAAATAGAACTTTGACAAATACAAAGTTTTAAAAATATAGAGAGAGTGGAGGAAACAATAAAATTCCCCAAATCCCACTATTCTCTCAAAAGAATGTGGGAGAGTTCCATAATAAAAGACACAAATCTAATCTAATTAACATAAAGTCAAAAGATTAAATGTTATATACATAACTCAAGGAGTAGGAATAAGTCAGGGGAGGTTGCTACAGTTGAGTCAGAAATCTACCTCTGAGCTTCCTAGCAGCCAAGGAAAAAACATGCTGGTTAGATATATTCTCATAGCATGTATTTTGGATATCTATTATTGCATGACAAACTGCCTCAAAACTTAGTGGCTTAAAATAATCATTTTACTTTGCTTAAGATTTTGTAGATTAGGAATTTGGGAAGAGTCTGGCTGGGCAGTTCATCTCTGATACGCATGGCACCAGCGAGGGTGGCTGGAACTGTAGGATTAACTTCCAAGAATGGCTTCATTAGTCTTGTGTCTGGTGCATCACCGCTCCTTGGCTTCTCTCTCCGTGCAGCACCTCATCCTCCAGGGCTTCTCCATGGGGCTTAGGCTTCTCACCACGTGATGGCCTTAGAGTGTTTGCATTTTTTACATAGCAACTGGTTTCTCAGAGAAACGAAGAGGAAGTTATAAGACCAGTTAAGAGCCATGTCCACAAGTGGCACAGCATCACTTCTGCCAGATTCTCTTGGTCAAAGCAGTCGGAGGACCTTCCCAAATTCAAGATGCTGGAGAAACAGAGTCTACCTCCTGACTGAGGTGGAGGGCAAGGTCACACTGCAGAAGAGCAGGTGGAATGGGAGATACTGTTGTTGCCATCTTTGGAAAAGTAATCTGCCACAACAGGATAAAAGGAAGCATCTACATTTGTCAGGAGAAATGACATTTTTCTAGCACTGAACTTATAAGATGATTTATGTGGCATCTCTTCTAGAGAACAGTCATTGCACATTGACTGAAACAGACAATGCCATCAAGAGCCAGTTTGAAGAAGATGCAGAAACAGCTCAAAATTTTGTATACTTAGTAATTCTGAAAGCAGAAAACTTTGTTTCCAGGAGTCTGGTCCCCAAAATTAGTGACGGTCCTTGGAACCAAATTTACCTTTCAGTCAAGTGATGACCATATATTGCAGCATCGCCATGTGCTGTGGGAGCCAGGTAGCCATGCCCCTGGCCCCTGCCCTCCTGGCATTCCATCTTGCAGGGCAGGCAACACATATAACAACACAAACTGTGGGTGTGGACCTGAATTTTTCGGATGTGGTCAAAAAGCTGCCTACATTAGACTCATGTTAGATGTGAGGTGTCTAGACACCTGGACACAGGTGTTTGTTAAAAATCCAGGTGCTTGGCCCCACCCTTCCCCTGCAGAGACCCAGGGAGCTTTGCTTTGCACACGTTCGCCAGGCAATTCCACTGTGAGAGTTCAGAGCAGGATCGCTGCTAGTCGCCCATGCTAACTGAGGACTTCCTCTCACTCACGGACTGTTCTGGATGTTTTACATTACCTTAGTTCATCTTCACAGCAGCTCGGTGAACTATTCTCCGTTTTTCAGATAAGGAATTGGAGGCTCAAAGAGGTTCCAGAACCTGTCCCAAGTTACACAGTTTCTAAAGGGGTGATGCCAGGACTCACCCCAGGGGTCTGGTTCCAGAGCCCTCTGTGAGACCAGGGACCAGGGAGGCCTTCAAGGACCCTCTATCCAGTGCCAGGATGCTACCAACTCCATAGGGCTTGAGACTGTCATCTTCTCCTAGGCATCTGTCTGGATACTTCTAAGGCAAATAACTCAATGTGTTTTCTTAACAAGCTCTCTTTTGAAGACAGCGGGGAGAAGAACAGACACTGGCCTCATATTTTGGTGCTGATATCTGCCGGGTGTGTGACTCTGGGGCCACAGGTTTCATGTCACTTAGCCACAGTTTGCTGGTCTGTGAAAGGGGGACTGCATCTGGCCACCTCTAGGGCTACTGCCAGTTCAAAATGGGCCCCAAGTCCTGGGTGACTTGATATGACAGCTCCACGCCTAGCACTGTTTGTGGATTCATTGATTCAATGATTGTTTCATTCATTCAATTCACCCAACAAATAGCTTCTCTGTGTCTGCTATTCGCACTCAATTCTCAGAGAAGTAAATGTTTCAAGTACCCACTTAATAACTTAAAAGTTGATTTTACCAATTACATTTCACTGCACAGCTTCCCAAAGGATCACATGTTAGTGAGCCCCCCACTGGCACCAGTGCACATGCTCAAGGAGCCCCCCCCCGCCCATTGTTTGAAGGGAAACCTAGAAGTCCATCACCCCAGTGCTTTTTAATTCAAATCGACTGACTTGCAGCGGCTTTCCACCCTGGGGCAAACCCTCGACCTTCAGTCCTACTTTGATCCTCTGGCCCAGGCCTCTTTCATTTCACAGTCGAAGTAACAAAGGTTAAAACAGATGACAACTATTTCTAGAGAGAGGGGTCCTTTGCCCCCGCGACGCACTGTGGTGAGACACGGAAGAGGCCCGTCAGAAGCGCAAGGCGAAGCTTTGGAGACGAGAGAACCAGAGACTTTTTCTCTAGTCCCATATTCTAGCAGCAGATTTTCTTCAACAAAGCACAGAAGCCCAGTATTTACAATTCAAGGCCTGGGGGCCAGGGCAGGGGCGTGCCTCACCCCTGCAAGCAGCACCCCCAGCGGGGGCCCTGGAGCTCTGGTTCTGTCACCCTACAGGTGGGGAGGCCAGAGGGCCTAGACAAGGGGGCTCTATGTCCAGGGTCACAGCAAGTTCATGGGCAAGGAGGGGGGGCAACAAAGGAAAAGCAAAATAAAACCCCGCAAAGCAGACCATGGCGCTGCATTCCACAGGCAGCAGTCCTTCGAAGAGCCGCTGGGACCAGTGAGGCCTGCTCCAGCCTGGCTGTTCCTTCTCCCTGAGGATCATTCTCCCCAGACAAGGTCTCTGCTCGCAGGGCCACCCTCCCTCAGCCCCTCCCCACTTCTGCACAATTCTCCGCTTTTCCTGAATTGCCAAATACAGCAGCCCGGGCTTCACCCTGGCCCTCTGTCAGGCGGCTGCTGCAGAGCTGGGGAGCTGGAGACGTGTTCCTGGGGGTCCCTAAGTAGACGGCTTTGTTTTTTCAGCAGCAGAAGAGGAGGCAGCTAAGCCCAGCTGTGAGGTCCCCCCACTCCAAGCCCAGCCGTGCCCTGTGCTCTGGCAGCTTCCTTCCAGGGTCAGGTCTTCTCGGGTTGCTTGGTGATGGTTCAGCCTCCAGACCAAGGCCCGCTGTGGAGATGTTTTCAGTACAGGATGCTCGGGGCAGACATCTCCACAGGGGTGGTTGAGGGCTGGGTGAGAGCAGACCTCTCTACTCGTCAGAATTCAGAGTGCGACTCCCCCACTCTGTCCCCTCAGTGACTTTACATGTTCTAGGACAGCTTTCAGAATGCCTCCTGCCTTGCTCCTTGCTCTTGAGATTCGTGGGGGGAGCCGTGCGGGGACTATATGTGGAATTTGTTGAGATCAGGCAGAAGGAAGTAAAGACACCCTCTTCTGCTTCATGACATGTGAGAACATTCTCTTGACAGAAGAAGCTCCCAGTAATAGTAACAGCTCCTGGGCCTTCGACAGGCCCCAGCCCATCACCTTCAGCACGCTGCCAAGCTAGGCAGCATCCCCAGGCGGGAGAGGACAGAGAGCAGGGAGGCAGAGGCTGCCTGGGGACGGGGGCTAAAGACAGATACCAAGAGCGGCAGGTAGAGGGGCGCAGAGAGCAAAGACAGGGGCACGCGGCAGAGAGACCAGGACAGTGAGGCACAGGGACACAGGAAGTTGGGGGGGGTGACAGGTGGAGACAGGTGGAGATGGACATGCAGAGAGATTTGGCCTCTGCCTCACTGTCACCCCTGCACTCCCTTAGGCCTCCCCTGGTCCTGCAGACAGCTCGCCTGCCTGGAAGCCCAGCAGCTGGCCCAGATGAGGAGACAGGAGGGAGGTGCCTCATGCCTGGCCACCAGCCACAAGAAATTTCTGGATCTCTGGAGCCTAAAGAGGTTTTCAGGACCCAGGACCCCTTGGTCTACAGCCCCGGGAAGTTGCCTTCTCCCTGATGTCAAGATTTGGGGGCTCTGGGTGGTGCTATTTATTTCAAAAAGAATATATTTTTAAAAATAAAACATTGCTTTTTCTCTTTTAAAAATAAACTTTTCCCACCTCTGCTACTTCATTAGAAAAGAGAACAATGCAAACTCATCATGGAGAACTTGGAAAATATGAAAAGATACAGGAAAAAATAAAACATGAATTGTAGTCACATCACCTAATGATAACCACTGCTGGCAATCGCTCCGTTTTCTTTTCAGTCTTTTGTCAGTGCAGAGAGCTATATAATTAGCAATAATGCGCCACAAGCATTTTATTAAATATTGTTTGACATTGCTATTTTATTAGTGTATATGTTCTAATGTAAGGATGGGGCTTTCTTTATTGCGGTAATCTATAGTTGAATATTTAGGTTGCATCTAACTTTGCTACTATGAATAACACTTCTTTGCCTGAGTTTCTGATTATTTCTTCAGGATATATTTAAAAAAGGAGAGTTACTGTGTCAAAGGCCATGAACATTTTTAATCCTTTCTCTCTCTCTCTCTGTCTATATATATTTATATAATATAATATAAATGGGAGACAACATATATGAATATAAATACATAGGACTATATGTCTATCTACCTATCTATCTATCTATCTATCTATCTATCTATCTGCCTCCAAATTGCCCCCTCCCAAGAAGATTGTACAATTACACTTCTAGTGCAATGTAGACCCAGATGCTGATCAGAGAGCATCATTTGATAGTTAATGACAGTCCTTTGTAAGTTCACGTAGGTGGGAGACAAATCTAATTATCTCCATTTTTCAAAGGAGGAAACTGAGGCTCAGAGAGGTTAAGTGTCTTGCCCAAGGTCTTCAGCTTAACTTAAACCTCTCTCCTGGTTTCCGCATTCTAGTCCCACCGTCAGCACCCAGGGCCAGGCCTCCACGTACTCTAGCTTGCATAATCCTAGAACAACCTTGTCCAATGTGGCAGCCACTAGTCACACATGGATATTTACATTTACATTTAAATTTATTAAAATAAAATAAAATAAAACATTTAGCTCCTCAGTCACTTTATTTGAAATGTTTAAGAACTATAGGTGGCTACTGTATTGGACAGCAGAAGATAGAGCACTTCTATCATCGCAGAAAGTTCTATCGGATGGAGCTGCTCAATGAGGCTGGTGTCCCCACTTCTGATGTGGCCCCCCACCCCCACCCCGCATTTCTCATTCATCCTATACACCGAGGTTGAATCGAACCTCCTGGAAACTCAAATTTGATCACACCAGTCTAAAACCTTTACCGATTCCCTCTTACCTGCTATCTGCCCCCTAAAGAATAAACACCCGTCTACAACTACCTTTGCCCTTTATCTACATCTGCTTTTCTGCACAATTATTACACACCATCCATCTCTGGACTGAGGCCCTGTAGGCATAGAGGTGAACAAACCATGGACTCTACCCTCACTGGGCCTAAGGTCTGATGGGTTAAAATAACACACAGTCCCTGGCCTCCTGTCCTGTGTTATTTTTCTTTATAGCCACTGACCACTACCAGTAATTCATTATTATGTTATTGTATTTAACTTAACCTATTATATTATATTATATTAACTATGTTATGTTATGTTATATTATATTATGTTATGTTGTGTTGTGTTATATTATATTATATTATATTATATTATATTATATTATATTATATTATATTATATTGTCTGTTGCCTCCACTAGAATGAAAGCCTCATAAGGGCAGTGGCTTTCTCTGCTTTGTTGATTTCCACGTCCACAGAGCCTGGTGTAGTGCCTAGCACTTGGCAGTTGCAAAACAAATATCTATGAATGAATAACTATATTCTGTGATATTGAACTTCCAGTTCTTTTTGATGAGCTGAAAAAGCTGGAAATGAAGCAATGCCCAACCACAGGAGTTTATATCTCAAGCCTATAATGCTTGAAATCTGACCTGTACCCGCTCCTGATACTCAAATGCCAGAATGACACATTCCTGCAAACAACCATCACTGCTTCCATTATTGGGGTAGAGGAAAAGAGATGATAGAAGATGAATTTTATGGCAACTGTTTGGTGTCCAAACAAGGCTCCCAGTTGAGACCATTTCTTATTTGAAGAGATAAATCAAGCACTCAATCCTAAAACATTACACAGCAAGGAAGCTCAAAGAGAATATTCACTAGGCTTTCTAAAGCTGGGGTTGAAAGAAATGAAATAAGCAATTTTATGCAACTCTTCCTTGGTATTGATTTCTAGGATGTCTTTAACAACTGTGAGCATTCAGTTTGAGTAGTTAGAGTTCTTTCCTGGTTGCCTGTTCACTTTTGACACTAATGACAGCAATGGGGTAAGGAACTATTGAAGGGTCAGTGCTGACAAAAACAGTGACAGGATTTAAGGTCTCAAATGTATCATAAAGACTCCCCCCACATTTGCCTTGTTTTCCTACATCTTTACCTTTAGTCAAAGTCTTCCTATCATGTAGAAAGATTTTCATTTCCTTCTGTTGATTTTAAAAAACCAATTGGAAAGTCCCTATCTTTTAATAGGAAAATTTAGTCCATTTACTTTTAGTGTAGCAACATCTTTACACAATTTTATTCCTTCAGTTGGCTTTATGTTTACTATTTATTTTGTTTCTTCTTTTTCCTTTTCCTTATTTTTTGCAGTTTTTGTCATTCTTCATTTTTCTTTCCCCTTTGTATTTGTAATTTCTACTCTATTTTTGTAATCCACTAGTAGTTTCCTTCTGTTTCCTCACACTTGTAATTAAATACATGTGTCTCTATTCTATGACAACAAAATGCCAAATATTTCCCATACTGTTTCTGTTATCACTCCAATATTGTATGACCTTTAAAATCCTTTAATTCTCCACTCTTCCTACAGATGAGACCTTTAGAACCCTTTTACTTGTACTTTCCCTCTCCTTGCTCCCCCCAAAGTTCTAGTTTTACCCAAGATGGTTTTATTATAACTAGTTCCATACTGTTATTAGGTTTTCCTCTAATATTGTGTCATTTCTATTTCAAGATCTTTATTTAGCACTTTCATTACACATTCCAAGAAACTCTATAATTATCCATTTAAATTTAACTATATATAGGTTAATTACTCACTGCTGCTTCTTTCTCTCTCTCTCTCTCTTTTTTTTGGCAGTCCTGCATAGTCTCTGATTTATTTTTATAGTTTAAATCCTTCCTTTATTGTTGTCCTTAGGTGGTGTGGTAGTTTTAAAATAAGTCCAAAAATTCTTTGATACTCTTCCCTCATGAGGTGGAGCTTCATTCCCTCCCTTTGTGTGGAGCTGGACTTGCTTCTAATGAGTAGAATGTAGGAGAAGCAACAGTGTGTGGCTTCTGAGACCAGGCCATAAAAAGCACTGTGGCTTCCTTCTTGCTGTCTCTTTTGGATCACTGGCTATGGAGGAAGCTAGTTGTCATACTCAAGAACACTCGAGCAGTGCTGTGGAGACATCGGCATAGTAAGAAATAGAGGCCTTCTGCCGTCAGCCATGGGAGTGAGTTATCTTGGAAGCAGGTCCCCAATCAGTCCCAGTCAAGTCTTCAGATGACTGAAGCTGTCAAACTGTCAGACCCCATGTTGAGGAACCCAGAGGAAGCCTCTTTGTCTTCTCATTATCTCCTCCACCATAGGAATGGTGAGGACCCAGCCTGCCTGTGCAGGTGGCCAAGAAGACCAGTGGGTTCTCTCGGGAGCACTCAGGCTGGCCTATGAGGTCCTTCTGGGATCTCCAGAGGTCGAGGTTTCTCTGAGATACTCTATTGTTCTGATCTTCTCCTTGGTGCTCTCAGCTTCTGAGACCCCCAACTCTTGCCTAGACCGGAGAGGAAATGAAATTCTGTTCTCTCTGTCTGACCACAGGGATTAGCTCACAATTTGCAGATCCTGCTGCTCACTGACCCCGGCACTCACCACCTCTGGAGAAGGAGTTGTGGTTGGATTAGATGGGGAGGGAAGCCATTTCCTCCCCAGAATACTATCTGTCTATTGACATAACTCCTTGATCCCTGGTGAGAAATGACCCCCCATCCTCCAAATGCTCATTGTCTGTGATCACATCCTATCTTGACGACATAGATTATTTGGGCGTTGATTGGCCTCCCCAACCACACTGTGAGCACCTTGAGGACAGTGATCATACTTCACTCTCTTTTTTTCTCACAGTGCCTAGAGCAGCATAAGTGCTCATTAGAGACTTGTGAAATAGAGCTCATCTTTTCTCCCTAGTGGCTTGAGTAAAACACTGATCTTCCCCTTTCATAGGGAATGGTACTGGTGTGCATACCTAGGGTCTTAAAGACATACACACTTGGAATAGTTGGAAGTTGGGATGAGGTTGGACCTAAACATCCCTACTTTCTGGCCTGGATTCTCCTGCAGTAAGAGCATTTGCTTCAGGGACTTGCAGAAGGTGTAAGGTGTGATCCATTGGGCTGGAGAAGATGGGTAGAGTCTTCGTCTTATGCAACCCATATGGGTTCTGACCCACTTCCAGGAGTCTATCTGGAAGACCATTTTAGTAAACTCAAAACAGTCAGCTTGACTCCAGGCCTCCTACAGCAGGCCTCCAAGACCTCCCCTTGGCCTCCCCTGGCCATCCCCAGGGACGGAGAGCATCGGCCTGGGCCAATGTTTCTTCAAGGGTGTTCTGGGGAGCATTGTTCCCCTGAGCTACTTAGCGAAAAAAGGATACTGTGGTCAAAAATGTTTAGAAAACTTGCCAAACTACGTCATAGAGTACATTTGAATATTATACAAACAAACACAAAGCAAAAAACCAGCAAAGAAACCTGTTTAAATCTATTGAGACGAAATTTCTCAAACACAATTGACCACAGACCTCATTCCCCTTCTTACCACATAATGCCGATCAGCAACCTGAGGGAGGGTTTTCTGTGGATAATAGTTTGGGAAAGACTGGGATCCAGGAGCCCCAAGGTCCCTTGGGGCTCACACGAAGTTCAGTTTCCTTGAACTCTGAGGCAGTTTGGCTTAAGGCAGTAGGTCTCAGAGCCTGGACCCCAGACCAGTCTCACCAGGGGACTTTTGGGAAATGCAAATTCTCAGGCCCCACCCAGCCTTGGCAAATCAGAAACTCTGAGTGGGGGGTCCACTCTGCATTTTAACCACTCACCAGGTGATTCTGATGCACTGTTATGTTTGAGAACCATTGGCCTGGTGGTTAAGAAACAAACTCGAGCCACATTCTCTGGGTTTAAATTACACCTCTGCTACTTAGCACATTGGTGACTTTGGACGAGCTTCTTAAAGTATCTCTGTGAAACAGTACCCATCTCATGAGATTGTCATAGCATTGTGTAAATCCAAATATGTGGAGCACTCGGAACAGCAACTGCAATGTGTGACTTACATGTAAGTGTTTGCTATTATTGCCATTATCAAGTTGTTCTGCTAATTTCTACTAAAAGGGCAATGTAGGGCGACAGTTATTGAGACCTATTATGTGACAGAGGTCTTGACTAAGGGTTGGCAGAGTAGGTCTGGGAGTTGGTATCATAAAATTGTGACATCTGCTCCCTGACCTTACAGAACGCGAGACTTTCCCATGCAAGCAAGGGTTTTGCACTGTGACGTTCTAGGACATCCTTTCATTGCTGTTTGTGGTGATCAGTTAGGAACCACTGGTCTTGTGCAATGAGGAGCTCAGAGGAAGTGGAATGACTTCCAGCTGGCTTTTCTGCATCGGCTTCAAGTGGTGAAGGAAATCTCAGCTTCAGGTTCAGTAAATGTCCTTTGATGCCACAGATGAGGCCCTCCTCTAAGCACTTGCAGTGAGACTCTCATTTCAATTTGTGTCATGACAAACCCACTGACATCGGAGCCTCGGCAAATTGACAAAGGGCGCCCTGGCAGAATCAGGATTCAAACCCAAGGCCTCAGACTCTGCCTAGTGCTCCTACAGCATCACTATCGTAAGTTTCACTGGAGGACACTTGGAGAGCATCAGTCAAGTCCAACCAGCTCAATTTTCAGGGAGAAGATTGAGGACCAAGGGGCCTGCGGCTGGCTGAAGGTTCTACAGCATTGGCGTGGCTGAGCTACAGCTGGAATCTGGCTCTCCCACTCTAAATTCAGTGTCCTGTACTTCAAGATGTGGCTGAGTCCCCAGCCTGACTCTTTCTGGTACCAGATATAGTGTGTGAGTTGGATATTGAGGGTCTTCATGTTCTTCTTTTCCAAGCGTCATGCTATGAGCAAGGAGGACCAGTCGCCTGTGGTGGGGTGGGCGTGGTTCTGTTGTCAGTGGCCCAGTCCTACCCCAGAGGTCCTGTCTGAGGGACGCTTGGCTGGCAATCTGCAGGAAGCCCTGGGAAAGCCAAACAAAAGGTAACTAGAATGTGCCACAGGGGGCCTATTAGCTTCCTGGAGCCTCCCCGAGCGTTCCCAGGAGGAATCATTGCTGGGAGTGTGTGATCAGTGGCAGGCACCATCACAGGCAGCTGCTGGCATATTAATAGTCCAGATAAATGGCTTTTGGCTCAGGCAAAAGATCCTGCTTGGGAGCAGGTTTCTCTTTGAGGCTCCTACGCGGGGCAGCTTGCAAAAAAAGGCAACTTTGCAAAATGATTTCGCTGGAAACCCTCTGCTCCAACCCGTCTCTGTTTATTTTATTCCTCTGACTTTCTCGATTCTTGAGAGAATCAGAAGAAAGGGGAAGAGAGGTAACTCAGCTGTACACATCCTCAGGGAGGAACTGTCAACAACTAGCTGGGGACCACAGCAGCAGTGCCTGCTCGAGGCAGGACACACAGCCCATCAGTGGCCTAGGTTCAGATCCTAGCTCTGCCACTTCCCAGCATGTGACCTTGGGTTCACTTCACCTTGCTAGCCTCTTTTCTCACCTGTAAGATGGGGGAATAATACCCTCCCTGCTGGGTGGTTGAGGATTAA
This sequence comes from Ceratotherium simum simum, assembly GCF_057802395.1. Lineage (NCBI taxonomy): Eukaryota > Metazoa > Chordata > Mammalia > Perissodactyla > Rhinocerotidae > Ceratotherium > Ceratotherium simum. Next base: position 23,763,320 of record NC_141905.1, on the reverse strand, counting down.
ATGCAACCAGGTATATGAGGTGCTTCACACAGTGCCCAAGGGTGGGTGGAGATAGACGCCGTGATGACAAAGGTGGAGGCTCAGAGCAAGTGGCCCCAAAGGGGCCTGAGCAGGGCTGGTGACATTAGTTTATCCCCAGGGACCCTACTCACTGGCTGCTGAGGCCCCTCCTTTTTGGGCTGGGATCATGGGGAATGTGTCCAGATATTACCAGCTTAGGAAAACTCCAGCCTACAGCCCTTCAAACCCTAATTTTATAGGTGGAGAAACTGATGCCCAGAGAGAGGAAGTGACTTGCTGAAGTTCACACAGCAAATTAAATGCATGCCTTGCTTTTTCCCATCTGTCTGAGCACATAAGATGCATTCCCAGAAGGGGCTGCTCTGCTCAAGGCCTTGCTTCCTCTCCCTCAAACCCTGCACTTAGAAAGGGGCATGTTTATCATTGCAGGTCCACCCCTAGTGGACCAGGCCAGGCCAGACTGGCAGAAGGAGTGTGTGGTGTAGATGTTTCTAGACCTCTGATGCATCAGGATGGCCTGGGGAGCTGTTCAGAATGGGTGGCAGGTCCCACTCCCAGAGTGACCTGGTGGGTAGGTCTGCAGTGGGGCCCAGGCATCTAAGTGTCAATGGTGCTTCCCATAGCTTCCTGGGGACCTCATTGCCTACCACTGGGAAGGGCATTGCTTACTGATCCCTGGGTGACTCTGAGCAAGTTACTTATCTGAGTCTCAGTTTCCTCATCTGTGAAATGGAGAGCAAATGCTCCTTTTCAGTGGTACTGTGGGACGAGCAGAGAATATGTGGCAGCATGCCTACCCCAATGCCTGGCTGCAAGGAATGCTCAGGCAAGTCCAGGAGTGCTCAGCACAAGCCCCAGATCAGCGTGGCTGGGGTAAAGGCTCACCCATTGAGGGACACCATCACATTGCCCACGGAGACTGGAGGCTGACACGAAGTGCAGATCCAAGTGTGGGCTGGGCCCCCAGCATGGCCCAAGGAGAGTGCTGTCACCCCTGAGATACAGGGCATGATAACATACGTGACAATGATGACAATAGAGTGCTTTGTGTGCTTTGGTACTCTGTGTAGTCCACCATTTCTTCTTTACCTGGAATATAGCAGGCAGCACCGTTTGACAGTGTCAGGAAGTGCCCTGCGGGCCACGCCCATGCTCACGTAGCAGTACAGTGCCTGGCCCTCTAGCCCTGACAGCTCCTGCCTCCAGCGGTGGAGGGAAGGGCTGCCTGGGGCATCAGAGAGGGTTCTCCCCAAGGCGGTGGCCTGCTTCCCGGGCTGCATCTGTGTGCTCACAGCCTGGTGCCAAGCCAGGGTTTGGGTAGGCAAGTCTCACACCCTGTCACACCCTCTGCGCCACAGCTGTCTTCCTGACCAGGAGAGGATCGTGCTCCTGACTCTGGCTGCTTCACAGGACTGTTAGGAGACCCTCAGGAGCACGTGAACTTGATAGCCCTTAGGGAACACCACAGCCATTTTCAGTGGTAAGAAAGGAGAAGATGATGATGATATAGGAGGACAGGGAGGAGAGAACCACATTGCCTCCAGTCCAAGAAATGATCATTATAAAAATCCCAAGCCCGAGCTCTTCTGTGTGCCCAAGACATCCTGGGCTGGTGACACAATCTATTCTCTAATAATACTCCCACACACATATTCACAGTGCTGCCACTGTCCTTCCCCCTGGGGACAGTCCAGTACCTTGGGTCCAGTCCAGTGCACCACTGCTCCCTGGCCATCAGGGGCCACAGTATGTCCTGAGAATCTCTGTGCCCGGGTGTAGCTCAAGAGGCATGTCCTGGCTCCTGGGGGCAGAAGGCCACCATCCCAAGGGCTGATACCTCCTTTCCCTAAGACCTGAAAGAAAAGCTGAGGGGCTAGGGCATGAACCACAGTCTAAGCCTCCTGGAATTATCAAGGTGGAAGGAGCCTCACAAAGACTACAATGAGGGCCGGCCCTGTGGCTTAGCGGTTAAGTGCGCGCGCTCCGCGCTCCGCTACTGGCGGCCCGGGTTCGGATCCCGGGCGCGCACAGACGCACCGCTTCTCCGGCCATGCTGAGGCCGCATCCCACATACAGCAACTAGAAGGATGTGCAACTATGACATACAACTATCTGCTGGGGCTTTGGGGAAAAAACAGGCGGAGGATTGGCAATAGATGTTAGCTCAGAGCTGGTCTTCCTCAGCAAAAAGAGGAGGATTGGCATGGATGTTAACTCAGGGCTGATCTTCCTCGGAAAAAAAAAAAAAAGACTACAATGAGGTCAGGCTAGAGCATGTGCTACACCTAACTCTGCATAGTCTCTCACGGTTTCATCCATGAGTCATACTACTACACCCCCCGAGTTTGCTAGATATTGTTTAATTGTGAGAGTCTGTGATCCTCGGGCATTCCCTCTCAACATCCATCTGATGCTTACCATCATTCAGAGCATCCTTGGGAAGCAACATCAAGCCCTGCTTGCACACCTCCTGTGATGGGGATCATTATCTCCCTTGTCAGCTCATCCTGTCTCCCTACGGCTCTGGGCTTAGTAGAAAGTCGTTCCCTGTGTGAGCTAAAATCTCTGCCTCCCACTCTCTCTGCCCCATGACCACCCTTTAGAGATCTTGGCAGTAGAGGCTTCCCCTCTCTCCGAGTCCTCACAAGACAGATGGTGACAGGAGACTTGAGATGCACCGACTTTATTACACTTCTAGAAAGCATAAGGCAAACTGCTATTTACTCTTTCCATAGACATTTCCCATTTCTTAGCAAATGAAGGCAGGCCTATTATCCTCATTTCATTGGTGAAAATAATGGAGTACAGAGAGGGTAACTATCAGAGGCCACATGGCTGATAAGGTGAGGAGGCTGACCTGAGATTCAAGCAACTGTCCTCCAGTTTGACGCTCTCTGGTACAAAGTGTGTGGGGCCCAGGGGCTCAGATGCAGGGGGCTCTGGGATGACCTACGGCCTACAGGGAACTTGGCCCCATCACACCTTTTCCAAAGAGCACTCAGCCTCCTGCCCTGTGTGACCTTCGGAGGAGGCCACATTTTATTCTTCAGAATAGGGCCAGACAGCCCAGGCGGCTGGCTTTCCTCCAGCAATTCTTGGGGCTGCTTCAAGAAGAAATGTCTGGAAATTTGTGGAGTTCATGAGCAAATGGCTTCATGGAAGCGCCTGTTAAGATTTCCTCTGTTGGAGACTGAAGTAGACAGAGCAAAAGCCAGTGGGCCTCCCCACCCCCTCAGCCCCTGCCCAGTGCTCCTGGGTCTCATTCTCCTTCCATGCTGGCCCAGCCCTGGAAAACCCATACCCTTGTCTAAACACTAGCACCAAGCAAATCCATGTAGGGGCCATATGTGTTAGATTACATTGTTGTTTAAAATATTCGCTGGTCTTTTCCATGGAAGGTTATTCCTCCCTACCCCATTAGGCTTGGCCATTTGATTTGATTTAGCCAGTGAAACATGAGCAGAAGTGAAGTGTACCACTTCTGAACAGAAGCTTTAAGAGCTATTGAGTTCTACTCTGTTTTCCCTCAGACATGAGACCCGTAATGCCCAAGATACTGGTACTAGAAGGAAGATAGCATAGAACATAGCTGCAGCTGATCTTAAAGGACATATAATGTAAGGGAGAAACATGCCTTTGTTGCTGCAGGCCACTGAGAGTTGGGAGCTGTTTATTACTGCAGCATAGCTTAGACTATACTGACTGATACACCGCACATGGCAGGAGGGAATGTTGTCAAGACAGATGAGTGCTGAGGTCCCTCCAGACAAAATATCCTGTGACATATGGGAAGAGAGAGAAAATACCTACAGAGAAACTCAGATATAAGGGAGTTTATTCTCCCAACTTTCCTCTGCAGCCTTCATGACCTAAAAAGGGAAAGGTAGAGTTAGCATTTGCCTCAATTTCCCCACACTTCCCCCAGTCGTAAAATTTCTTTGGGACCTCTGGTAGGGATGGTGTGAGGCTGATTTGCACTCCAATATTGATTTTTATCCCCAGGAGAAAATAGTTTGTGCTCTTTAAATAAGAAAAGAAAACAGCTTTGGAATTGATTCCTAAGTAATTTAATCACCTTTTGTCCAGACTCTTCAGAGCGGGCTCAAGGAGTATCTACATATTGACACATGTACTGAATTTCTAGCAACATCCAAAGACAGAAGGGACATAGGGAGCTTCATTGCCACCCCTCCCCACCCCTTCTCTCCTTGGGGAAGCATTAGGTGGAGAACTACTTCTGGACCACAACACCTTCCAAATCATCCCAGACAACAGAGTGGGAGGGCCATTGATACCAACCCCATGCCTATGAACAGATGAGGAGAACTGATGCTCAGAAAAGGCACATACCAAAAATATCTTGAAGAGTTGGAGTGTTTTATGTTTTATAAAGCATGTCCATATCTCTTGTTTTAACAGTTTCCCTTATCTATGTAAGAGAAAGCAATCGTCTGACTGGAGGTCAGGAGACTGGGGTCTGAGTCCCACTTCTACCACCAAATTGCAGGGATGTCTTGGGCAAGTCAAGTCATGTCCTGGAGTCTCAGTTTTACTGTCAGATGGCTGCTTTCTCCCACTCATTCATTCACTCAGTAACCACTTACTAAACACCTACTATGTACCAGACACGGCATGCAGATAAATAAAATGAATGAAAGAAAAATAAGGTGTAGTAGATTGGAAAAATGACCATAGACTGTTTCCATCTCTGAACATTTGCCTTTTGCAATGTGACTTTTGTATCACGAGGTGGAGTGTATCTAGGCTTTCTCATGGGACTTCTTTGGCCAATGGGGCAATAGTAAATGTGACATAAGCAGAGACTTGTAAAGCATTTGCACATTGGGACTTGCCTTCTCTTTCTGTGCTGGGATCCCTGAGACCACCATGTGAATAAGCCCAGGCTAGCCCACTGGAGAATAAGATTCATGTGGCCCAATTACCCCTCTAACCCACACTGACAGCACGCCAACCACCAGCCTGTGTGTGAGGCCTCCCTAGGCCATCCAGCCACCAGCCAACTTACCGACTGACCAAAGATGCATGAGAAAGCCCAGCAGAGATTAGCTAAACCAGCCCCCAGACCAGAAAACACACCCAGCAGACCCACATAATCGTGAGCTAAATAAAAAGATTGTTATTTGAAGCTATTAATTTTGGGGGTGATTTGATATACAGCAGAAGCTAACCAATACAGAAAAGAAGACATTCATTGAGCATCTCTTTATGAAAGGTACTACATAAGGTCTTTTATAGAGATTTCCTTATTACATCATTACTGTGACCCCATGAGGTTGATACTATGCTCCCATTTTACAGCTGAGAAAACTGAGGCTCAGAGAAGTTAATCCACTGGCCAACTCAGAGAAGCAGTGGAGACAGGAATAGAATCTGAAGCTAAGGTGGACTTAACCTGCCAAGGTGGTACCTGCCAAGAGAAAGGTTTGTGCAGCAGGAGTGGAGTCTGTGCTTCGCAGGCTCAGAATTCTTAGTCTGCAGGCTGCACAACTGCCTTGCTGCTTCGTTCCTGGAGCCCCAGAGAGCTGCGTGCTGCACGGGGAAAGGAGCCTGCTGAGTCCAGAAAGCCTTACAGAAGACGGGGTCATGATGAAAGGTATGAGAGGAATGGGTCAAGGCGGTGTTTCACAACTGAAATGCTTCATAAGATCAGCTTATGGGAGCCTGCTTCTAAATGATCAATTCCAATCTCATTACGACCGCAGCTGCCATTAACTCAGGAGCTAATTGCTATTAGCTAATAGAAACTCAAGAGGGTTTAGCTGCAAAAATTCCACGACATGGGGCCATCTCACTGCTTAAATGGCCACATTCCTGTTATTAATTCCATTTGACTATTAGCTTATTACTGTTAAGTTATTATAACTTTGTCTAAAGTCCTTGAACCGGATGCACGTCCTCCATGCACATTTCATTACGGGGAGCAGAGTGCACCCAGAGGTTCAATATTTTAATTTTCATTTTTCTTTAAGGTATAGGCTTATTAAGAAGCATCAGGAAGGTCCTTGATTTGGAAGATGGCTTCATAAGCAAAGGCCCTAACAAAAACCAGACGTTGCTCAGCGTTTTTATGTAATTAAGGTCTTGGCAAGTGTAGAGTGAGTCTGAGCAACAACAAAGATTAGCCCTGGAAGGGCCCTTGGAGACTCTAGTCCATTCCTGTGTTACAGTTAGGGAAGCTGAGGACTGGAGATGGGGCAGGACTCAGGTAAGACAAAATGCCATGTATGCATCAAACGGCATACCTAAATAGCTAGGTCTCTGTTTTCAATAAATTAAAAGTCTGCCAATGACACCAAATATGCAAGAATACCAGTGCTAGACAATTACAGCAGGGTCCCTAATATTCTCTGTGAAAAATACCTACGTGCTAAGGAACAGGCCAAGATGCAGCCGTTTACTCCTTTTCAGTGGAGAGCCAGCTGGATGGAAAACTACATGACAGTGTGTGAAATTAGACATATTTAACGGGTGACGACAAAGTTCTCTCTGTCTACGTTCAGAAGCCTCCCTTAACGAGATCCAGTCGGTGTGTTAAGAAAATAGGAGTGTGTGCAATTACCAAGTTCACTGTTTGTTTCTGTTTAACTTTGTAGCTTCTTCCCAAGATGCCTTGGGGCATGTCTGTAAAAATGTCAGCTCTTGTTGCCAAGCAGAGTCTGGTCCTGGGAGGTGTTCCCTTAGTGCCCTCGGGAGTCCCTCTGTGGCCAGGTCTGGGGGCAGCTGATGGGGAGGGCCTTGGGGAGCTGGGCTTCTGCCACCAGCTTTGTCTCTAACTGGCTGTGTGACCTGGGAGTGCCATGGTCCCTCCTGGAGTCTCAGTTTTCTCATCTGTATAACCAGGGAAGAGGGGGTGGGATGTCTTAGTCCTCTCCTCTTCCAAATACCTCTCAGTCTCTTTCACTGGATTTCTGCTCTTAAAGGCACGGAGGAGCGAGGTGATCAGACAGCAAAGGAAACTGTGAGCTTGAGTGCCGGCTTTCTTTGGGGTCAGGGTTTCTGAAAGGGTCCTAATGGAAGCCAAGTGGGCTCTTTTGAGTGAAGGTCGCCACGGCATGGCCTGTCGATCTTGAGAGGTAGGGACCGCTGCATGAGAGAGAAAGGGAAAGAAGAGAAGAGAGAGAGGAGAGGAGAAAGAGGAGTCAGGAAAGGGAGCGGGACCCACAAAGACAAAGGGAGAGGAAGGAAAGGAGACGGGGTAGGGTCAGTGGGGAGGAGGAGACAGACGGCAGACTCAGGGCAAGAGGAGGGATTTGAAGCAAGTCGGTGAAAATCAGAAGAGAGGAGAGGGGAGCAAAAAAGAATAAAAGATGAGAAGGGACACCAGTGAAGATGAGGGTCACAGAAATGCACGCCTCTAGCGGTTAATTTCTAGAGCTTCCGAGATAGAAACAAGCGTCCCTTGCAGAGTGGATGGAGGGTGGAATGGGAGGCGATATGGGAAAGCAGGAAGCACTTGTTTTTGATTAGACGCTTGGACAAGGTTTTGATTATTAATTGATGGATTGTGTATGTGCGTGCACAGGCACACAGGCTGGGCAGTAACAGGCTGTTTTTGTCCAGGCATTGTGAGACACGCCACAGAATCTCCTGCTTATGGTCAGCATTTCCTCAGAATTGTCATAATTCAACCATCGTGCCTGTTTCCACCCTCAGATTGTGACTGACATCATAAGTCAAAAGCTTCCTGGAATCCCTGCAAATCCCTTCCCTCCTCCTGCCACCCTGGACAGAGATAGTTGCGTTTTACCTGGAAACAAAGCGGCTGAACTCCGAGGTAGACAGGTGAAGAGAGCACTGAGAGATAATCCCTCGCTGAGCCCATTTTCCCGGTGACCCACGTCCCAGCTGGTGCGTGGTTTGTAGCCCTCTGTGGTTTAGCTAGCTTGTGGTTCCCCTTCTTCAGATGCATGAGGACAGGGGCTCAGGGAGTCCGAGGGAGGAATTTGGCTCCGTGGCTTTATCCCTTCCAGTTCTCTTGCTTCTGGGTCAGGTAATTTGGCCGCCAACACTACACAAAGAGGAAACATTTTGTTCCCTCCCTGCTCAGTGGCTCATCCTCCGGGTTTCAGAGGTCTCTAAGCTGTGAAAACAAAACAAAGCAGAGCCCATCTCAGGGCTGCTGAGGCTCTTATACCCTCTCATTTTGCCTTGATTTTGTCCATTCCCTCCAGAGGACAGGACCAGACACAGGGGTCCAAGTTGGGAAGACAAAATGTAGTCTATTTCTGAAGGAAAACAAACTGAAGCTGAGATCAAAGTTAGAGTTGATGAAATCCTACAGTGGTCTGAACAGAGAACCGCAGCTCATTAGTAAGTTCCTGTGTTATGTTCTACATCCACCACTCATTGTTAGCACCTGGACTAACCAGTGGTGTGTGGGTAAACCAGAACTCCAAGTGACACAGCTCTGAGTTGTAGTATTTGACAATTTCCATGGTGTCCCACTATGGCCACTATCCTCCTACTATTGCCAATTTCAAGCCGGCAGCAGTGATGTCACTGAAGTAGGATCCGGGAAGAGATGGGCATATTCCGCTCTGGCAGTTCTGATAGAAAGTGGCTCCAGCACACCACTGGTTGGAACCATCTCCTTGGGCCTCCCTTCCCCACTTCTTAGCCCTCTTCAATACAGGGCCCACTCTGCTGCTGGAGAGTTCTGAAATACAGGGATGGTTATGGTGCTTCCCTGGTTATAAACCATCAATGGCTTCCCATTGTCTATAAGACAAAATTCAAAGTCCTTAGCCCAGCATTCAAGGCCTTTTTAATTTAGCCTCACTCTATTTTTTCAACCAGATGCATAACCCATATGATGTACAGCATATCTGGACTCTGACAGTCCCTCTCTCTCTTGTTCTCCCCACACTGGGATGTAAACTCCTTATGGAGGGAGAGTCTGTGTTACTCATCTTTGCATCTGTAGTTTCTGGCTCATTGTATGTGCTCCACAAATGTCGTAGGAAGGGAGGAGGGTGGGAAGTGGTTACTACTGGACATCTTGCGTTTCCCTAAAAAGGCCATGCTCATCAGTTCCTCTGTGGCTTCTTGCTCTTGCCCCTCCTAACACTTTCTCCACCTGTCAAAATTTGGACTCATTTCTCCTAGATTCAGAGTCAACTGTGTATGGGAATGTCTTCTCCCCTGATCAGTACATCCATTCACTAGCAGACATTAGTTAAGCTCCTACTTTGTGCCAGGGACCGTTCTATGTGCTGGGGGTACACCTGTGAACAAGACAGACAACATCCCTGCCCTCCTGGAGCAGACATCTGGTGGAAACCCACGATCAAATGAATATAAAAGTAATGCTATATAGCAAAAGTGATTGGAGGAAATTAAAGCAAGGAGGGGGTGACAGGGGTTCCAGCTTGAGAAGAATGGCCAAGCAGCCATCTCCGAGGAGGTGCTCTGTGAGGGAGATACCATGTTTTTGTATTCCCCATGGAGTCTGGCCCCTCCTGTCTCCTCCGCGCTTTGTCTTGTCGATTATCTCTTATCCATCTTACAGAGTCAATACATCTCTTATGTAGGCTTCTTCCCCTTTACCCAATGAACACGCTTAGGTCTGTTCTCTCCTGAGAAAAACAACCCCTCCTTGACCTCATGCCCCTCTTCAGATGGTACTCTCTTTTCCCCCTTCCCTCAACGGTGAAAAAGAACTTGCAATGTGGGTCTCCACTTTCCTGCCTCCTGTATCTGCTGTCTCCCCTGCTCTGACATCTGCTCCCAACCTCCAATAAATCCATTCTCAGCCATAGTCCAGTGGCCCCAAATTGCCAAGTCTAGTGGACACTCCCCAGCCCTTACCTTGCCGGGTCTCTCTGAAGAATTTGAGCTGCTGACCACTGTCTCCTCCTGAAACTCTTCACCATCGTCTCTCTTGACTAGTCTAGCCCCCTTCCTGGATTCTCTTTCCATGGCCATCCTTTTCAAGGCTAGTGTTACACCAGGATCTTTCCTTTGGCTCCTCTTGTTCCTCTACAACATGCCCAATACCTCAGCCTCCATCTACAAGCTGGTGAGCCCTTAGTCCACACCTACAGCTGACTCCTCTCTCCTGAGCAATGGGCCACGGAACCAGCCCCCCCGGACATCCCCAACTTTGGGCAGCCCACCAGCCTCCAGCATCGGTGAGTCTGAAACTCACTGCAGATTGCCCAGATTAGCAACTCTCCCTGGGTCCCACTCATGAATGTTCTGCCAGGACCCCCAGCAAGGAACCTGGATCATCCTAGACTTATCCCTCTCCCACTCTTCCTTCATCTAATCCAGCAATTCATGCTGCTTCAACTCCTAATTTCCAAATATTTTCCTCTATTTCTGTCACTGCTCCCAAACTTCCCCCTCAGAACCTCACCACCTCTCACCTCCCAACAGGTCCCCCTGACCCAGGCTGGTTCCTGATCCACACAAAATTGCCAGAATATTCCTTTGGAGACACAAACTTGACCACATCCCTCCCTGCTTAAAACCTTTCTGCAGTTCGTTCTTGCCTGCAGCACATGGTCCACACTCCTGGACCTGCCCTACAGCCCCTCAGGGGCCTGGTGCCCGGCCGCCTCTCCATCCACACCATCCTCACTCTGCCTGGCACTCGGTATTCCAGGCACACCTAGCTCCTTGTCATTCTGTGCACTCAGCAGGCTGTTTAATGGCTCAGTGCCTTTGCTTACTCAGGCTCCTCTGACTGGAATATCCTAACTTTCTCCCCAAGCCTGTCCCCTGGCTCACCTTTCCTGATTCTTCCCTCTCAGATCAGGCGTTACGTGCCACAGGACACCTGCCTTCACTGCACCCCCCTACTGCTGTCAGACTCTCACCCTTGAGATAGCACTTCCCGTTCTGTGCACACCTCTCTCTCTCTCTCTCTCACACACACACACACACACACACCACACACCACACCACACCATATCGTGATTACCCGTGTGTGCCCACCCCCCTCAGACAGTCAGGGGAATATGCAGCCATGTCCTACTCATCTTTGCATCCTCCACACCTGACCCACACTGTGCACTTGATAGATGGTTTGTGCTCAACTAGTACAGTGCTAGGCACCTGGTTAAAAGAAAGGCAAGGAGGCAGGATAGTGTTATGGTTCCTGCCTTTCTACTTAATGGCTATGCCCCCTTAGGCAAGTCCGGAACCAGTGTGTGCCTCTGTTTCATCCCCTGTAAAATGGGGTGATAGATAAAGCACCTCATAAGAGCGGTGCTGGGGGACTGAGGTAATGCATGCTGAGCGCTTTGAATGGTCAGCTCCTCTTGGTACTCGGGGCACACAGGGGTACCCGCACATGTGCGTACATTATTCCATTTACTTTTCGTACTGCTCTTGTGAAGGAGGTGTTATTATCCTGTTTTTCCCTAAGGAAACTATTGAAAGAGGTTGAGTGGTCTCCCCGGGAGCACACAGCGAGGCAGAGGTGGAGAGAGGCTGCTCCTTGGCTGACCTAGCTTCAGCGAGCTGAGGGGAAAGGGAGGCCCTGCTTCAAGAGGGATGGGCACTCAGTGTCCCCACGGTAACGTTTATAAAGCCCACAAAGCAGATGGGAGACTTTCCGATCATAGTGGATCACAAAGGAAAGCTACCGTGTGAGTTTGGGGGGCATCTCTCCTCACTTTGTGGGTGATGTCTGAGCCGACAACCTAGCCAGGTGCCTCTTGAACAGACCTGCTTCTTCCCCATCAGGGGGGCCCCTGGGTGAGGACAGGGTAGTGGAGGGGCAGGTGGGAGGCAGGGTGGAGTTATCTCACAGGGCCTCTCTAGTGGGGCCCCCTTGGGGTCTAATCTGCCTCTGCCTTATCCTCGCTTGCATTGCTGTACCACAGGCTTCTCATCTGTGAAATGCAGCTCATTGTCCCTGTCCGCAGAGTTCACATGCAGTGAGGAATGCCCCTCTCTGTGGGATCTAGAGGTGCACGGTGGAGATTCAGCCCCTGTGGGGTCTCCTGTCCTTCTAGGATCTACATCCAGTAGAGACTCTGGCCATACACAGTGCTGGCCTCCCCGCTTGCCAGCCTTGGCATAGCCTGGATCCTAGAAACTGTTCCCACAGGACCATAGAGCAGTGGAGGCCCTAAGACCTTTGGGAAATCCACCATTTTTGGAGAGTCGTTTTCCTCCACAAACAGCCAAGGTCAAATGAACCATGTGTTTCTGATTTGGGAGGAGTGGGGACGTGGGAAGATCAAAGGGGCAGGGAGCTGGGAGGAGGCCTGTTGACAGGATGGGGATATGGAGATCTCTTTTGCTTCCTAAGCAATGCGGAGGAGAGATTTTCTGGGGGTGGCTCTGGTCCTAGCTGGGTAGGGTGGTTGGTACCAAGGAAATGGCCCCAGACCAAGGTCCTGGTAACATAGTCCTGGCTCTGCCATAATTAATTCCATGGCCTTAGGCCCATCTTGTTCCCCTGATGAGCCTCTGTTCCTCTCATCAGTACAACGGGAGACAACACTGAATTCATCTATTTACCCATTTGTTATTTATGCGTGTCTGTGGGCCAGGCCTAGAACCAGGTGCTAGGGATACAGAAATAGAAGTATCTGCCCACAAGAGAGCTCACATCTGTGGGAGGAACTGGGCCAGAAACTCCATTCTAAGAGAGGTGAAGGCCCAGGAGGTGTCTTGCTCAAGTATGCGGGAATGCAGTGGAGGGGAAATGTAACAGGTTGAATAGTGGCCCGCAAAAGATATGACCAGATCCTAACCCCTCTACTGTGAATGTGACCTTATTTGGAAAGAGGGTCTTTGTAGATGTAATTAATTTAAAGGTCTTGAGATGAGATCATCCTGGATTATCCGGGTGGGTCCTAAATCCAATAGCACATGACCTTATAAGAGATAGTAGGAAAGAAGACACAGATGCAGAGAAGAAGGCCATGTGATGACAGAGACTGTCATCTGGCAGAGACTGGAGTGATGCATCTACAAGCCAAGGAACGCCACGGATTGCTGGCAGCCACCAGAAACTAGGAGAGAGGCATGGAACTGATTCTGCTTCAGAGCCTCCAGCAGGAGCCAATCGTGTCCACACCTTGATTTTGGACTTCTGGCCTCCAGAACTGTGAGAGAATACATTTGTGTTGTGTTAAGCTACCTGGTTTGCGGTACTTTGTTACGGCATCCCTAGGAAACTAATACGAGCACTTGACCATCTGCAGGAAGTTTGGGAAGGCCTCTGAAGGAGATGGCATTGGAAATGAGTCCTGAAGTCTGAGTAGAAGGTAGCCGGGCTGGAGGGAGGAGAGAGGAAAGGCATTCAGGAGGAAGGTCCAGCATGGCACAGGCAAAGAGGAGAGAAGAGGCAAGGCGTGGGCAGAGAACCAAACTGATTCAGTAGGCCTGGAGCTTAGGAACCATTGAAAGACCACACCTGATGGTCCTGCTCATCAGAAATTTGCTCTAGTTTACCCAAGAGTGTAGGTGTTGTCCTGTGGGTAACAGACACTTATTTAAGGATTTCAGCAGGGAAATGACCTTGTCAGTGTGTGCTTTGGAAAGAACACTCAGGGACCCAAAGGGAAGAACAAATCAGGAGCTAAGAACCCAAAGCCAAGACCTGTGTGGCAGCAATGCCAGCCTGGAATGGCAGGGGCTGGACCAGGCTGGAGGCAAGGCAGGCAGAGAACCCAGAAATGAGAGGACATGAGGCAAGGAGGCACCATCGCCAGAGCCAGGGCTTCCTATGTGGGAGGCATCTGGGAGAACGCTCTGGTAGGGGTCTGGGTGACGGGGTATTTCCACTGAATGATGGAGGAAGAGTGGCCTCAGGAGTCTATGATGAGTTTGGTTTGGGGACACGTTGCACCCTCGCAGGATTGCTAAGAGGATCAACTATATATAATATACACAAAATGCCCAACTCAGCAACTGGCCGGAACTGCTGCATGTCTGTTAGAAGGCTGGAGGAAGAGGCTGCAGGGAGGGACCCACAGCCTTATTTTCCTCCCCATTCCTGGCATCATCCACAGTGCTAGGTACAACATGTGTCCAGTGAATGCCCATGGAGTTGAAATATGGATTGGACCCCAATCACCAAGCTCAAGGCTGTAATAAGCCCAACACGCTTTGCAGCAAGAGATTCATCCCGCAGACCTCATCACCATCCACACCGTCACAGGGAGATCAATGGGTCCGGCTTCAGCTGCCGAAACGAGAAGCAGAGAGGAGCCTTGGACAAATAGTCCTCAGCTCAGCACTTTCTCTGTCTGGGAAGAAAACCAGGTTGGGGGGAGAGTACCAGGCCATCAGAAGGTTATGAGGCCATAAATAAGAGATTTGTGGTAAATAAGCTGGCGAACATATCCGCTCGCTGCTCTTTTTTATCACTCACCTAGAGAGCAAAATTCCCCCGCATCTTTTCTGCAGGCCAATAAATATCCTTCAAGGAGCCTGTATTTACATAGAGAGCAAGGGGGGTGCCGCTGCTCCCCAGGCCCCGTGTCAGGAAGGAACAATGTATGGCTCTAAAGAGAATGGCTGCGCAGAGAATCGATGCAAATGCAGTTTCTTTTCCCAGGATGATGCTCCTGAGCAGGGTTCAGCCTGAGTTCAAGGATCGTGCTCAGGCGGGTGGTGCAGGCCCTTCTCTCCCTGAGGCTGGGCTCCCAGCCGCGTGGCCCTTCCTGCTGTGGGGCTCTGCATGCAACGCTCCTTCTCCAAAATGACGGAGCCCTAGAGGATACACTAAGGGACCTCTAGATCAACCGCCAGGTGTCATTCCACGAAAAGACGCCTCAAGGACCTACTGTGTGCCAGGAGGAGCGGGTAAACAGAAGCGAGGCTCCTGCCCTCCTGGTATATGAGTAGATGCAATCAGGCGCTTGCACCCAGTAGGGGGGAAAGCCTGCCTGAGCAGCTGACGTATAAGCTGACACACTGGCTGTGATTGGAAGATGAGCAGGCATCAAATGAGGGAAGAGGGTGCTGAACAGAAGGAACAGCCGGCACAGAGAGCCCGAGGTAAAAACCCAGAGAAGCATGGTGCCTGGAGGAGGTGGAAGACCATCGGACAGCTGGAGCATGAGGGGGTGGGGGCGGGGGCGGGGTGGGGGCGACCTGGTGCAAAGTGGGCCAGATGACTTCCTGAGAGGTGGCTCCTTCCTACCTCTCCAGCCCTCAAGGACTTCGCCCTTGGGCACCGGGAAGCCACTTCAGGAGCTGAGGCACAGGAATGACATTCCCAGTGAGCTCTTATTTCTAGAAAATTGACAATTTTTCTCCTGACCATGCTGGCTTGGATGTTGCCTCTTTGTCTTAGAATAATGCCATGCACAAATAAGCACTTCATACAGGTTTGTTGAAACACCGAGTCAGTGCACAGAATCCCCCACTGAGGAGGGGATTGCCCTTTGAGTGACCCAGAAACCTGGTGCTATGGGCAGCGTGTGCTTTTTACCTTGGAGATGAAGGAGAGCCTGATGGCGGTCGGTGACTTGTCCAGGGTCACCCAGATGCGCGATGGCCGAGCTGAGACTGAAACTCAAGCAGTCTGTCTGCTGAAAAGATTCCAACATAACACAGCTTGGGAAGACAGCCAGGGAAAATATGGGGACCAAGATAGAGAAGGCAGAAGGGGAGAGCAGAGGAAAGTATGAAGAAAAAGAAGTGTCAAAGTCTTGTCTTCTGTCCTTTTCCGCTTGGAGCTTTATTTATGGTCTTGAGCGTAATCGTAAAGGACGTAACATCTTTTAAACATTTACGTAACCAATAGCATAAGCCTTTAAACACGCACGAATTCACATTTGACCATAGAACATTGTTTCACTTTACAAAGAATGAAGAAAACTGCTTTCTGAACATCTGGCTGTTATTTTTCCAAACCCAGATGTGGCAAACCAGAAAGACAAGTCAATAGGCTATACCTGCCAGGAGCAATTACCCCACATTTCTCAAACTGTGTATGTAGTGTTCCTTTGGACTCAGCTGAGGATACTTACGCCTGCCCCGGGGAGCCTTAGATTCTCTAGAAGGCTGGTCTGTGCCATCAGTGTTTAATTGCACTCTTGGGGCTCAGCTGTTGGAGAGGGGAACTTCTGCATCCACTTTCTCCTAAGAGCTTCTCAGGGTTGATGAGGGAGAGGGATGGCGGTGGGTGGGGAGGGTTGCTTTGGTCGTTGGCTACAGCCCATGACAGTCACTGGGCCACATTTCTTAGTGGCCAGGGTCACGTGTATTAACAGTTACGACCTTGTGGGGAATGTCCTCTTTTGCTCTGTTGTCCCATAGAGTAGCTCCTTTGCTCTCATTGACACCGGTGTCAGCACAAAGCAGGCCCGGTCGCCATCCTCTTTCTCTGCCCCTGCTTTCCAGCACATGGAGAAGCAGGGAGGACACACAAGGTGATGTGTGCAGACGTATCCATCTTTGGTTCAAGGGGAAGGAAGGAGAATGCCTCATGTTGGCCCTCTGGCCTAAGCAGCATATTCCAGCAAGGTTGTTAGAGAAGAGTGACATGGAAGACTGTTGGGTGGGGGAGATGCGTGCCTATACAGCTATTGATAAAGGGGACTTTGTTCCCAGACCTGCTGCTGCCCTCCTGCATTTTGCATGCGTACAGCCTGTCAAAACCCCTGGGAAGGAGAGTTAGTGGAAGGATTGGGGATAAGGCACATATCATATCAGCAAAGCAGAAAACCTCATTAGGAGCTTCTGCTTTCCCTCCTAGTGATCAAAAGTGGTTGGCCATGTTCAGAAGTAAATGCTTGCTGGCCAGAGGGGCAGTCTGGGAGGCAACTGGCTGAATCCAAACCGTGCAGGATAAGACCTGGCCATTTGACATCCAACTCTCTGTGATTGGCTTTGAGACTTCGGCTAGATCACTAGCCCCAGAAAGAGTACACATGTGAATATTTGGAAAACTGTGAAGCTCACTGTCCATGTGTACAAGATAATTGGTGCATGGTTAGGCCATTGGCAAACTCTGGCTTCTGCAAGAGGTCTGCAAACATTTCCTCTCAGAGGCAGACTTCCCAAGGGGACAGAAACCAGTCAGTACCCCCAGCCTGGCCCGGGCTCTTGGCTGGATGGGGAGTCTGAGCCAGGAGAGAAGGCGCTGGCGCACCCGCTGGTGCAGGCAGATTTGAAGACTCCTCATCTACACATGGCCCGCGTGGATCCTCCTTCAGCACTTCCAGGGCCGGGAGGGCAGGGCTGGGCTGCACACAATCTCCTCGTCCTTCCACACATTCCCTCTGACTGTGTCCTTCTGCTGCTGCTCTACTCTCGATGTCATTTATCACGGGACAGACCTTTGGTGGAAGGACAATTTGCAAAGGAAGTCCTGGATGTGGAAGTTCTGTTAATTCTTGCAGTTACTCTGTGATCCTTAGCAAGTCATTTATCCTTCCTGCACCTTGGTTTTCTCATCCTTTCTGTGTGTAAAATCCATGCCCTGACTAACACACTGGGTTGCCTTAAGAATCAAAAGAGTGTGTGGACATGAGAATGGTTTGTAGGTTTGAACTCTCCTTACACATATCAGGGATTGTAATGTAATGTTTAGTCCTATCCCATCGCAGTCCTGAGAAAGAAGCCTGGGCCGAAGTGTTAGAGGTGGTTTAACTTGGTTCCAGATCCACCTCATGCCTCATTAAAGATCAACCAAGGTGGTGTGTGATAAAGAATTTCCCCTTGAACCCAATATGAGTTGATAGATAAACATTGACCCTCCAACTCAAATCCAAGTTCCCATTCTTCCAGACACTGATGCCAACATCAACGTTCTGAGGTTCATAAAGAAACCCAGCAGCCTCTCAGCAGAGCCAGGAACCCTTTGGGTGGCCATACAGGTGCACTCTGGCTTTTAGAAATGAGGCTGGGATGATTTATGGGCATAGAAGTCAAGTGGTCCTCCACCCAGCATTCTCTAAGACAGCACCCTCATCCACAGCCTGTTTAGTACTTTCTGTTTTCTGGAGGACATTCCCAGAATCCTTCAACTGGCTCCACTGTTCTCAGTCTCTCATGTTGTCTGAGGATGTCTCCTCTTAGGGGATTAATTTCATAACGTTGTCATTCACTGGTGGGCCCAGTCACACCTTCATGGTAGGGCTGATCATTATGTACTTATTTGAGATTCGCTGCAGCAGCACTGTTTGTAATCTATTTGATGGAGAAAGGGTGTTAAAGAGGCTGTCACCAAATCTCCCTCTGGTAAAATGCAGGCAGTTGGAAAATGCAAACGCTCCTGCTTGGGAACCTGCCCCTTTGCACTCAGTCCTTCAGGGTCCCCCACATCCAGGACAAAGTGCTGGGGTAACAGATGAGGAGCCGTGCAGACAGCCAGATTGGGACCCTTGGTCCTGCCACCTCTTCTCCCTGTGACCTTGGACAAGTCAATCCCCTTTAGGTGACTCAGCTTCAATATCACACAAATGTCATTCCCAAGAACTGAGATGACGATTAACCAAGATAAAGGATGTGAAAGTTCTTGGAGAATTTTAATCAACTATGATTATAATTAGCGTCACTGCTGGCATCTGTGGAGGACTTACCCCTCAGCACCTTACATGTGTTGACAACTACAGTCCTCAGGACAACTCCTCATGGGGGCTTCCATTTGTCCCCACGTCATAGATAAGGAACCAGCTCTAATGAAGTAGGGTGATCTCCCTCGGTGAGCAGATGCAGGAGGTGGTGTGGGATTCCCAGGCTGCGATGTTGCCAGCGGGCTTCCCAGAGCACATCATATTTGAGAGAGGTCTTAAAGGGTGAAAAGGATGCCATCCATTTGAGAAGGGGGGGGGGCACACAGCACAAGTGGAAGCTGCATCACATTCAAAGGCATGAGGTGGCGGTGTAGGGGGCATTTGTAGTCAGAGCGTAGGATGAGGGTGTGTGTGCGTGCTGGGGAGAAGGGCAGTGATGAAGCCAGGAAGGCATTCTGTGCCTTTATGTGGGCACTTCTTTGCGTGTTGCCAATATCCCCCAGTGTTTCGGAAAGGATCAAAAGCAGTATTCTTGTACTATTTCACTTTGGTCAGAAAGAGTGGCAAGAAATTTGTACCACATCCAAACTGGTCTTCATTTTTGGTAGTTGCAGTTCCCGCGTCCACAGAGAGAGCAATTCTCTCACCAGGAAAATCCATCCAGGGACCTGGGGGCAGCTTCAACACGTTCTCTGGCTGGGATACCAGAAGCCACTGCTGCTGAAAAGGCCCTAGTCCCTGCAGGGCATGGCTCTCTCTGTCCAAGGCCCATGATGATAATACTCCTGCTCTGGAAGAGGAGTTGCCCTGCCTTCTGGTGCCAACAGCTCGCAAGAACCACCCAGCACTGCTCCTTGAGGATGTTGGTGACATCAGGTGGTTATGCCAGTGACCCGACTCCCTGAGAAGGTGGTAGAAGGGGTTGTCTAAACAACGTCCCCATTGAGATCTAAACTGTTTGGATTGCCCTTCAATCGATAATAGAAGCTACCTACACTCCAGGCTCTTGCCAAAGAGCTCAGCCTGGAGCCGGCTCCTGGCACCCAGCCCAGCTGAAACAATGGAGAACAATGGCTGCGCTTCTACATCACTGCGCAGTTGAAAGGCTGTGTTCACGCCTGGGATCTATAGGGCAGTCTCTCCAACTGCTCTTCTAAGTGGTTTTCAGTCTACAGCTCATAGATGCCACAGGGTTAATAGATGAATACATGAGATCCAGGAGATCCATGAACTGCCCCATAACTATGTGCAAAATGTGAGTGCAGGTATATTTTGCTGGGGAGAGGGTCTTAGCTTTTTGTTAGATTCTTTAAAGAGGCATCAGACTCTAGAACAGGTTAAGAACCTCCACTCTAAGAAGGCTTACATTTGGTTTTTATGTTAAGAAGATGTCAAAGAAGCCACCTCTCCTGACCTTATATATTTAGGTCTTGCTCCAATGCATATTTTAATATTATGCTCCAGCTGTCAGCTAAGGTCAGATGGGGGACATTTCTGCATCCTCCGGTTAACTGTTATTGCAGGCATGACCCATTAGAGTGTTTGGCATGCCTCAACCCAAGACCCACGCAATACATTCTTTTTAAAAATTGGTGCTAGGAAAGAGTTTATTTCCGCTAATGATGAGTTATGTGCCTTTCCTTTTCTCAATAGGTGAGAATTATGTGACTCAAGATGTTTCCTTCTTTGCCCTGGCTGTCATGAAGTTCTGAGTCACATTGATGTTCATTTATTGAACTGTTTTTATTCAGCACCTATGTTCTAACACCATGCTAAGCCCAGGGATAGAGGATGGAACAAGGCAGATGTGGTTCCTGCTGTAACAAAATGATTTCATGACCCCAGGTTTTTGTGTTTGTACTTTTTTTTTTTTATGCCACTGCAGATTTTAAGCAGCGGTGATAGTAAACCCTTACATACTGCTTGCTATGTCCAGGCATGATCTTATGGTTTACTTATATTAACTCTTCAACGGCAATGACCTTTAGAGGCAGGTACTATTATTGTCACAGTCTAACAAAAACCAAAAAAGTTAACAAACTGGTTCAAGGTCACAGTGCTAGCAAACGCCAGAGGCAACCAAAGCCCAGTCCCCTGGCTCCAGGTGCCGTGCTTAGACCTGGTACCCACACTGCCGCCCTCTCAGTGCTGGCTGCCTTGTTGGAACAAGGCTGCGTGTTTGTATGGCACGCTTCACTCTATGGAGTATTGTACACCCATCGCTGATTTACTCCCTGCCATGTCCTTGGTTAGTAAACACCGTGATTCCCAGTGCTGAGATGATGACCCTGACACTCAGAAAGGTGAAGCGATTCTGCGCCTTAGAGGCCAAGCTGGCACCCAAATCAAGCCCTGTGAGCCCAGGTCCTGAAGGGCTTCTTCCCACCCTCCCCGACTTCTTCCCTCCCCACGCACGTCTGCCTGTCGTTGTGAACGGCCCCAGGCTTATGCGAGCAGTTGAGAGAGTGAATTCTTAGTGCTTTTCATTTGAACACTAAATGGCAATGTGTTCACTGGCCTTGGTTGGCTGTGTGACTGGAGATCCTCTAGTGCTGGTTGGAGGTAAGATCAGACCTTGTTAACACTGAGAGGAACTTTGAAGATGCCTGATCCAGGAATTTCCAACAGTTTTGGGGGGTTCAGAGTCTCTTCAGAGAATCTGCTGCAAGTTATGGACACTGTCTTCTGAACCCAGGTCACCCTGCTCCCCAGCCTTGTTCTTGTCTGACCACCAAGGCATTTTAATGATAATTTCTCATTGTTTTCAGAACCAGCTCTCAGAAAGAGGCTCGTTGCCTGTTTTCTGCAGATCTAAATACCTTTCTCCTTGTTGAATAGAAGAAACAGCTTTTTCTTTTCTTTTTTTTCTGCAAAGGGGAAGAAAGGGAGGGTTATTTCCAACTCTCAGCATAACGTGCGTGCCTTTGATTAACGTATGTTGTAATCATCACAGAATACACAGCTGTCTATTAACGATGGAACCAAATGAGTTGAATAGATTATCAAAGAGCAGTAGCCCCAATCCCACTCTGAGGTACTCGCTTGTCTTTAGAACATTAATCTCGTTACACGTTGGAGTCTGATTCCAATTTCCCTGACAGTAGGCAAGAAGGAAGGAAGACTGATCAAATATGCCAGGGGCGGCGGGCGCTCAGATCTCGATGGGGCTGAAGAAAGAGAGCAGCGAGGTTTTCTTAAAATGATTATTCCAAAGGGATGAGAAAGGCGGGGATGGCTTGTGGGGCGCTTTGAGAGCAGGAGGCAGGATCCCGGGACAGGCAGTGAGGGGAATGGGAAAGCAGGTTCCAGGACAGGCAGAGGGGCTCCTGTAGGGGTGACTTTCTCTATGGGAGCTGCCAACGAGGAGGTGCCAAGGTGGCAGGAAGCAGGAGAGGGGTGAGGGGGAAGGGAGCAAAGTAACAAGCGCCTGACCTTCGAGGCTCATCGAGCTCCCAAAGGCATGGGCATGCAGCATGGTGTGGAGCTCTGGAATTGAGTCACCAGGAGCTCAAGCCCACCCCCCAAGGAAAGACCCAGGCTCTGCCGCAAAGCTGGCCTGGGCCTCAGGACAGGGACCCTGGGGAAAGTCCTACTCAAATCCCCTTGAGAGACAACATGAGTGTCTTGGCCTCACTGGTCCCTTGACCAAGTTTCCACCCAACCCACGTAAGGCTGAAGAACCCCCAGTGCTTCCATGTACAACCCACAGCTCTCTTTCCACATTACACCCCACCCAGTTTTTCATGGACTCTCTTTACTGTTCCAAACAACCTCCCCACCATGTCCTCAGACACCCACATTTATACACACCCACTTCCTGAGAGTAAATTTTAAAGAAGGAAGTTGTATAGTTCTTTACCTAATTCGCCAGCTACTGCTTCATCTGTTGGGACACTCGTCTTCATCCTTCCCCCCCAAATATCCCACCTTTCAGCTAAACCTACCAATTCACTATTCCTCAAAGTCACCAAAATTTTTTGTGTCTCCATTCTTTTGCATATGTTGATCCGTCTAGCTGGGACACTTTTTCTCTTTGTCCATCTGAAAACATCCCCCTAAAGTTCAAGACTGTTTCAGTGGTCACTCCAGCAGGGTAATGGCCTTGATCAAATGCCCTTACAACAGTGTTCCTCCTTCTGTAGCTGGACTCCTGGACTCTATCTCTCTTCTGACTTTCCCCCGTACTGAAGCCCCCAGCGTGTAGGGTGGGAGGTAATGATCTGCCTGTCTGCCTCACCTTGTCTGCGCATGTCTCAAGGACAGAGACTCTGGCTCCCAAATCTTCGGGCCCCCAGTGCTGGTCACAGAGCCCAGCTCATAGTAAGTTATGAGAATGAATCAAGGGTTCCATCTAGCTTTCGAAGCTTTCCAGGTTCCTCACTCACCTGCCTCCACCTGCCAGACCCCGTGCCAGGCGTGTTCACTCGCTTGCCTTTGCCGGGAAGGGAAAGGTGGGTTGATGTGCCATTGGACAGAAGAGGAAACTGAAGCTCAGGAGGATGAAGCAATGAGCCCCAATCTTAGAGCTAACAAGTGACCGAGTTCTGAGCTTGGTCTTCCTGAGCCCAAACTCTCCCACAGTCCCACGCCACCTCTGAGGAAGTCAAACTTCATGAGCTCAGGGGCATAAGCCTCAAGTCTTGTTGTAGACAACACTCCAGTGACCAGGGCCGGGACGAGGGTGAGGTGAGGGGGGTGCAAAATTTAACAAGGCACTTGTTCTCAGGTGCCAGTCCTTCACTTACAAACCCTGAGAGTGAGGGTCTCCTTGAATTTTGTGCCCTAGGCACCTTACCCACCACAGCCTAGTCCCTGCCGGGGACTCACATCAGCTGTGTAGAGAGGGAGGGGCTTTTGTTTGTCAAATATTTGGGTTTCAGGGTTGACTGTTGATTTGCTGATTTGTGTGAGGAGAGTTTCTGAGCACCAGCTTGGTGCCAGGTACTAGAGGCGGAAGGGAGGAGAGAGTTGAGGGGAAATAGATGTAGAACCTTCCTCCTGTTCAGGAGGCGAGGAGGAGGGAGAGTGCTCCAGGCACAGGAAAGGGCAGATGGAAAGGCACAGAGGCGGGCATGCACGGGCCTGTTCCAAGAGCCCCGTTTTAGTAAGGTGGCTATGCGGAAGACCGGGAGGCAGGTTGGCACCTTGAATGTGGCGAGCCCGAGTCATGGGCATCGCATTTGGAGGATGGCAAAGTCAGTACCTCTGGAACCTTGGGGCTGGGTTTCCCAGGTGAGGGGCTCTGGCTACGGGCAGACAGTGCCAGCAAGTCATGTTTAAAGCAAGTACCATCTTCAAAACTGTCACCCTAACCTCAGCCAGGCCCAGTCCCTGAGAGGCAGCAGGAGCCTCAGAGGGAGCTTGTCCCCCCTAGGACGGGCTCAGCCAGCCCCAGCACTTGCTGGGCACCTTGTCCCGCTGAGAGTTCACAGAACATGCCAGGCGGTGGCAGAGGATTCTGGACTAGCACCATCGCTCATACCACAGCAGGGCAAGAACCGGCTTTGTAAGGCTATGGCTGGGAAAATCATCAGGATGGGGTGGGGGGCGAGATTGGCTGCGATTTCCCCCTTAAAGTTCCTCCGCTCCATCCTCTGCTCTGACCCATAAATTCAGCGAGATGAAGTCATTCCCCAGTCGGGGCTGTAAAAAGTCAGCCGCATAGCTAGGGAGTTTGCAGCCGAGTTAGATTGTAAAATAAAACCAGGGGTTCTGGAGGAGGAGGGTCAAACCCGCCGAGCCCTGGGGGCGGGGAGAATGCTGTTCTGTTCTTTTTAACAAGGACCAGCAGGTTTTCAACTTTGTAAGATTCCTCACCCCACTCCCCCATGTGCCCCCAACTTCTTTTTGTAAGGGGTCATTCCTCAACCACCGAGGTGCTTCCTCAGTGTTAAAAAATAAAACTAAAATAAAAAATTTAAAAACCAGCCTGAAAGTTCTCTCTTTCCTGCTGAGTTTGAAACATGCCTCATTATTCTGAAGTCTTCTGAAATTTGACCAGAATCTGATGGTTAAGAGAAGCCCCAGACCCAGTGGCCTTCCCCTTGGAGCCTGGAGCAACATGCAGTTCTGGGGAGACTGGTTTGGCCTGGGAACTAAACACACCCACCTGCTGAATTATGGTCAGACTTGGCTTTCTCATCTATAAAATGGGCATGCATGAGTTGTTGAAGCATCATGTGGTCTAAGATCTCCTCCAGCTCTAACAGGCCTCAACACCTTCATTCATCCAAAAACCATGTCTTGAGCATCCACTGTGTTTCAGATACTAAGATGCACCCTGGGGATACAGCAGTGAGCTAAGCACAAGAGACCTGGCTTCTGTCCTCTTTACCTGGTAAGGATTGAGTGTCTGGTGCACTCAGAAGTGAGGCTGAGTCACTTCACGTCCTTGTCACCCCTGGTGGTGAGAATGACAATGAAGGTCAGAATGGTGATGTCTCACATGTGCAAGGGCCTCACAGCTCAACAAACACTCCTGCAGTCTCCTTTCACATGGCCTCCTAACATCAGGGTGGAGGAACAGAGCTCAGGGAGGACAATGTGACATGCAGACATCGACATCCATTGACTGGATGGAGGCATCACACCCTCTCCCCTTCCCTGACCCCAAGCCCAGGTCTCTCTTGCAGTAGAAGGAGATGGGAACAAGCTCCTCAGTGTGTGTTGAATACCTACTGTGTGCCAGGCATGGTGCTGGGTACTTGCACATGTATCTGGTCTTTAATAGCCCCGGGAGGTGGGTAACAGTCTTCCTTTGCAGATGAGGATACCCAAGGGCAATCAGCTACGGAGAGTCAGAGCCAGAACTTGAACCCAGATCTATGTTACTCCAAAGACAGGGTCCTTGGTTGCATTTGAGTTCTGAAATTTTTATAGCACTGTGAAATATAGAGCTAGATGGGATTTAACAAACCCCATTGCCTACAGTCCATGTCCCATGCCTCTCTTCTTCCCCAAGTAGGAAAGATCTTTTTTCTTTTGTGTTTCCCTGGAATTCTTTGAATATTGACCTTTTGGGTTAACTTCAGCAGTGTACTGGTAAATGTTTAGCATTGCTCTCGAAAAACCCCCCAAGCCTTGATTTGTATAGCATTTGCTGATTTCCATGGTGTCATACTCTAACCATAGCCAATTTCAAGCTACTAATGTGAATATGGAGTTAGGTAGTATTTCCACCATACAAATACAATAGATGTTATACAACTTACATAGGATTTCCACCATACAGACACAATAAATGTTATACAATTATATAGTATTTCCACCATACAGATATAATAGATGTTATAGAGTTATATAGTAGTTCCACCATACAGATACAATAGGTGTTATATGGTTATACAGTATTTCCACCATACAGATACAAGGGTGAAGACAAGTCCTTGCCTTCTAGGTGCCTCACCTGGAGAACCTGGCAGTACTTTGCATGTGGTAGGAGCTCCATAAATGCTTTCTTATTGATAGAACACGATTCTCACTGAGTGTCCCCAGATGTCTTAGAAACAAGCTGGGTTTTGGAATTGCCTCAGAAAGACTTGTATTGGAGCCAGAGGAAGCCTGCATTAGTTACCCATTGCTGTGTAACAAATCACCCCAAATTTTAGGGGCTTAAAACAATAAATATATGCCATCTCACAGTTTCTGTGGGCCAGGAATCCAGGCATGGTCTATCCGGGTCCTCTGGCTCAGGGTCTCTCAAGGCTGCACCGGAGGTGGAGGCAAGGGCAGCAGTCATTTCAAGACTTGACTGAGGAGGCCCCTCTTCCAAGCACACTCAGGTCATTGTTGGAAGAGTCTGTTTGCTTGGGGGGTCATTGGACTGGAGACCTCCGTCCCTCACTGGCTGCTGGCTCAGGGCTGCCCTCACTTCTTTGCTGCACCAGCCTCACCATAGGGAGGCCCACAACACGGGAGCTGGCTTCCTTCAGCGGGAGCAAGTGAGAGAACAAGAGAGGACACCCAAGAAGGAAAACGTAGTCTTTTTATGACCTAGTCTTGGATGTGACATCCCTTTACTTCTACTGTATTGTATCCATTAAGAGAAATTTGCAAGGACCCGCCCACACTCCAGGGGAAGGCTTACATAAGGGTGTGAATACCAGGAGGGGGGATCATTGGGGACCATTTTCAAAGACTACCTACCCAGAACCTCAGTGACAACAATAATAACTACTAACATTGATTGAGCACTTACTCTGCTTGGAACTGCTTTCATTGCTTTCCGTATAAAGTCTTATTTAGTCCTCATACAACCAGTCTATAAAGACTTGAACCCCACTTTATAGATGAAGAAACTGAGACTTCCAGATGTTATGCAGTTAGCCCCAAACCACACAGCTAGGAAGTTGAAAGAGCTGTGGAACTGGCAGTCCGCCCCCTCTGGAGCCCACACTCCAGGACCTGGACTGCCCCTCCTGAAAGGTCATCAGCAACTCAGGTCTGCTTCCCTTTTTGTGGATAAAAAGTCTGAGACCCAGAGAGCTTAAGTAACTGTCTGAGGTCACACAGCAAGTTAGAAGCAGGGGTAAACTTCAAGTCTTAGTGTCTCCTGGGTGTCCCGGTTTCTGAAGGAAGACTAAAGAGGTGGGCAACAAATCCATAAAGTAATGTTAGACCGTCTCCTCTCCCTCTCGACTCTCTAGAAGTTCCAAGGTGAGTGACACTTGGCCTGACTCTTGGCCCAGCATCAGCTGGCAGTCAAGCTTCCCTCCATCCCAGGTTCTGACATGCAGGTGATGGCCCTCAGTTGTCCCTACGGTTAATCCACATCCCTTTTCTGGGATACTTAAGCTTGCCTTGGCTGGGGGAAAAAAAAACCAGGCTTGTCCCAGACATCAGAGTAATGGACTGGTTTTAATTTCTCCTGGGGGCTTAATAAAAGGTGGTGTTTTGGGTAACGTTCCTGTGATAGGCCCTTCTGTTAATACTTATCTGGCTAATGTATCTTCCAAATGGCCGAAGCACAGCATTCAGGACGTTAAGGAGATTTTGTGATGTTGTTCTACATATGGTATTTCTGCACTGGATTTTTTTTTTCTTTCCACTTGCATAAATTATTTTACGATGAAGGTGGTGATGCCGAGGGAACAGAGGTGGGAGGAAAGGTTAGGATTTCACAGGACCCAGCCTGAGGCATTTTTGGAGCCCAGAGGGAGCCAGGCCTCACATTCTTGAACACAAGGGGAAACAGGAGGTTTGGAAGTTTAGTGAGACGGCAAGGCCTGTGGCTGACAAACACCAGCTGTGCTGAGTACATATCACATCCTGGCCTGGCAGACGTCTCCTCCTTCAAAACACACAGGCCGTTAGCAGACTCACCCCAAAAGGATACACCAGGAGCGGATGCATGAAATTCCTGCTGAGACACAGGAATCCCCAGACTGAAGCAGTCCTCTGCCCTTATCAGACCAGAGAGAACTGCAGTGAGGGGGGATTCTGAACACAGTGAGGAAGTTCCGTCTTGCAAATACCAGGCACCAGATCCAGGCCCTACTTTTGACGAATTTGCTCATTCCACGTAGCTGAGTGCTTGCTCTGTGCCAGGAATAGTGCTAGTGCTGTAGACACAGGATGAACAAAATAAAGTCAGTGCTGTTAAGGGAACTCCCTTACAGCCTAATGGATGAGGCAGATGACACCTAATGCAACGGCAGATAGACAATGTGATAAGTGTGTAGACAGAATGCAGCTGCGAGTGGGCTGGAAGCATGGAACGGTGATACAGGATCTATCCCAGGATAGAGAAGACTCTTGAAGGATCGAGCTTGAGCTGCATCTTGTAGGACGAGTGAGGGTAAGCCAGGCAGAGAAAGGTGGGTGTGCGAAGTCACAGAAGATGTTTCTCTGTGGACACGTATGAGGCTTCCTCTGAAATATATGCCTGGGAGCAGAATCGCAGGGCAATAGGGTGTAAATAACTTAATTTCACTAAGTATGTCTGTATGACTCTCCTAAACAACCACAACGTAATTCTTACAGCTGTGCATGAGGGTGTCTATTTCCCCCACGTCCTCCCCAAGAGTTGATGTTTTCCAACTTTCTACTGTTTTCCAGTTAGGTGGGGTATAAAGTGGTACCTCACCCTCATGTGCATTTCTGTGCTTTCTTGACAGTTTGAGCACCTCTTCAGAAAATCATTAGCCATTTGGGTTTCTCCTCTGAACTGCCTGTTCATATCCTTCGCTCATTCTTCTATTAGTTTTTTTCTTTTTCTTGCTGATTTGCAGGAATTACTTGGACAATCTACTTATTAATCATTTGCTGGTTCTAGACTTTCCCAAAGTCTTCTCCCAAATTGTCACGCATCTGTTAAGGTTTTTAATGGTGCACTTTGATGAACACAATTCTGATATAAATCCATTTGTTTTTTCCCTTGTGGTTTGTGCTTTTGGGGTCTTAATTAAGAAATAATTCATGACTCCAAAGTAAAAAAAAATTACATTTTTTTCCTATTAGTTTTTAGTCTTAATTTTCATACCTAGATCTTTAAACCATTGTAATTTTTTTTTTTTTTTTGGTGAGGAGATCAGCCCTGTGCTAACATCCGCCAATCCTCCTCTTTTTTTTGCTGAGGAAGATTGGCCCTGAGCTAACACCCGTGCCCATCCACTTTATATGGGACGCCGCCACAGCATGGCTTGCCAAGCACTGTGTCAGTGCGTGCCTGGGATCCGAACCCGCGAACTCCAGGCTGCCGCAGCAGAGCGCGCACACTTAACTGCTTGTGCCACCGGGCTGGCCCCTGTAATTTATTTTTTATAGAGAGAATGAGGTAAGGATTCAACTTTATTTTTCTCTGCACAGGGAGTTACTATTCCTAACATAACTTACTGCATAATTCATCCTTTCTCCCAGTGATTTGTGAAGCAGAGTCTACCATATACCTGTTGGGAGACAATTCTTCATGTGGCTCTTGCATTTCTGCACATCTTATGATTAGAGGCTGTGACATATTTTGTTTTCAATTAATTTTTTGAGGATGTTTATATAACAAACAACCTTAGAAATAGAGACAGTGTCTCCATGCAGAGCAAAGAGCAGATTTGTTTACTGTCCAGTATAATAAAGATAACATCCCCCTCTAGGGCAAAGGGCAAGAAGGCTTATTGGACCATTATGAAGATTTGGGTTTCTTAAACTAGGAGTTCCTCTCCTGTCACTTAACCCTCTGTGTGTGCAGGCATCACCTGGACCTCTTCATGTTGGTCTATAGAAATTGGGACTCTGGGAACCAACACAAATGCTAATACTCTGGCTACTACTATTGGTGTGAGCAATAAAGTGTCCTTTGTCTCTGATCCAGAGATCTCATGTGTTCTGCCCACAACCATGAAATTGTGGCCAGCTAACTTGTTAGCTTGCAAATAGCATAAAATCTTTGACTCTTAACAGTTCTTGACAATATCAAGTTCTCACAATTGAGACTCTATATTCTTTTTTATTAGCATATTTGTCTTTTTTCTTTTTTTCTTTTGCACCAGTACCAACTATTTTAACTACCATCACTTTGTAATCAGGATCGATGTGTGGGAGGCCAAACTCCCAACTTTGGTCTCTGTCAATATTGACTTAATTATTTGTTAAGATTCATTCATATATAAGATTCATATATAATTTTTGGAATCAGTTTGTTAAGTTGTCCATAAAACCTTGTTGGGGTTTTGACTGGAATTACTCTGAATGTACAGATTAATTTGGGGGAGAACTGACATCTTTATAAATGCTAAGTTACCTCATTCATGGACATGGACTACATATTTCATTTTCTCAGGTTTAAATTTTCTCCATAAACATTTTGTACATTCCTTAGTAGGTTAATTACTACTTTGTAGTTATCATTGCTATTGTAAATGATATTTTTTTAAAATTACAGTTTCTTGTTTTTAATGGAAGTGTAGAAGAACATTATTACTTTTCACATACTGATCTTGTACATGGTCAAGTTGTTGATTTTTCCTTTTAGTTCTTAGAGTCTGCTGATTGTTTGGGGTTTTCTATATAAATTGTCATATCATCTATAAATGATGGAGGAAAGGTATCTTCCTTTTCACTCTGTTTATCACTATTCTTTTCTTTCTGTCTTAACAAGAACCTCTAGACTTATGCGGCGCATTAGTGACGGCATCTCTACTTGTTATTCCCAACCTGGAAAGAAATTTCTAAGTATGATGCTTTCTCTACATGTTTGGTATATAGCCTTTGTCAAATTAAGTAGGTTCTCATCCAATCACTTTTGTAAAAGTATTTTTTTTAAATATCAATTAGCATTGAACTTCATAATTCAGCACCGCCCATGATGATGGTTTTCCCCTGTCTATAACTAACAGGCTGAATCACATGAATAGATATCCCTTGCAATTCTGAGACAAATCCTATTTAATCATGATGTATTTTGAGAACTATACCATTAGATTCAGTTGTCTAATCATATATTTAGGAGTTTTGCATCCGTGTGGACCATTGTGCAGATTTTAGTGTTTACTCTGAATGAAATGGAGAGTCACCAAAGGCTTTCCAGTGGAGGAATGACAAGATCTGATTAACGTTTTTGGAAAGGACGATTCTGGCTGCAGTTTTGAAACTAGATGACAGCACACAAGGATGGGAGCAGGGAGAAAAGTTAATTAGCCTATTGTCGTTTCAAATCCAGATACAAAATGATGGTTTGGAGCATGGTGGCAACATTAAAAAGGATGAGGAGGCTGGATGCTGGGTCTATTTTGAAGGTCAGGCCAACAAGATGTTCTGCTAGATTGAATATTGCATACAAAAGAAAAAAAAACTCAAGTTTTTAACTTGAGCAAGTTGAAGAACAGAGTTGCCATTGAACGTGATGAAGAATGCTGCAGGTATAGCAGATTGTGGGATAAAACAGTGGCGGGTGGTCACTGAAATGAGGAATTTCCTTTGGGCCACGGTAATCGTATTGGAGAGCTAATGAACTTACTGCAGAGACTAGAGGATCTGTCTGGAGGTTAAGCTTCCATAAACACTGCCTGGAACCTTGCTCCAGAAATGGTTTGCTGAGGGACCCACTATGTCACCAATGCCCCCGTCATCATTGCATACTAGATAAAACAGGATTTCATATTTGCCATGGTCACAATTGCTATCAGATCCATGCCACTTCTGAACCCAAATGCAACTGTGGAATCATTGCTGCTCTGAGAACCTGCTAAGGCCCCTTAGTCTCCACCCTCACCACCAAACACAGATTCTGTGCTGAGTCTCTTTCCTCCAGTTGCTCAGCTCTAAATCCAACTCTCCAGCAGGAACATCTGATTGGCGGGGTCACATGCTTGTGCTAGCTGCAAAGGAGGCTGGGTAAGTAAGTGTTCTGACTTCTATCTTGGGAAGACAGAACTCATAAAGCAATATGCTTATGAAACACAACAAGGGTGTTCAAAAGGTTCTGGGCAGCTAGAAAATGTGATCAGTAGCTATTAGAGTTCTTGGATCACCTTTAATTCCCCAGTTTTGCTGCTTTAATCTCTTCTGGTTTCTTTTGCTCAAATTATCTTTTTAATCGTCCATATTTTGTATGTATCCATGGATTGTCCGTTTTTATTGCTATTATTCCATTGTATGAATATACCACAATTGTTTCTTTTTTTTTGAGGTTGGTGGACATTTGGGCTTTCTAGTTGGGGCATTTATGAAGAAAGTTTCTTTGAACATCCTTGTACTAGAATTTTAAATGTTTTTGTTTCTCTTAGGTAAATGCTAAGAGTGGAAATGCTGTGTTATTGGACAGGTGTATGTTTAGTTTTATAAGAAACTGCCCAGAAAAGCTGGTTGTAGCATTTACACTCCCACCAGGAGCGCATGATAGTCCCAGTTGCTGCACTCAAACCCTCGCCCTTCCCAGGATTCAGCCCCAGGTCTGTGCCACGCCAGAACACATCTGTCGGGCACTCTTCCTGCCTTTGGGCATCAGGGTCTGCGTGCTCTTTGCCATGAGAACACCTTCCATTTCTGAACAAGGGGAAGTTTACCATAATGCTTATCCTTGGGCTGACCTCCGTCAGGTCCCTGCCCTGCCCTGGACCGAGGGTGTCTTCTGGATGGCAAGAAGCTCCAGAGAAGGTGAATGTTTAGCTTCCTTCCAGCGGTGACATTTTCCCGTGAGCCTTTCCAAGCTACGTTCAGTCTTGGTTTCCTTTTCCATCTGTCACTTGACACCGCGCGATTGATTACATTTCTTTAACTGCCTTGGAAAACAGCTTGTATTTTCGGGAAAAAAAAAAAAAAAAACGCCTTTAAATAAAATAAAGCTTCATTTTGCTAACAAATTCGAGAAGAAAAGTGGAAGGGAATATGGCAGTTATTGGACAACTACTGCGGGTCACAGGGGTACAGACCAGTCTCCATTTCATTGTTGAGCACGCCATATAGTGCGGTTCTTCTGAGTGACGTTGTCATCTAAGGGTCCCTTCTCCCTCCACCTCCGCCGCCCTTCCCCAAGCCAGCCTGGTGGCTTGTTCCTTGCCTCAGGCACGTCTTGCTCATGTTGCCACCTTCCCCGGGGGTCCCAGGCCAGCTCCTCCTTCTCCCGCCAGTGCTTCTCTCTGGCTTCCCCTCATGTTTCACTTCCCCCATATTACCACCCCCTAACTAATGTTCATTTTTCTTATATACTTTTTCCTCCCCTCCCCAACCCCCAACTAGGACTTAAGCTCCGCAAGTTCAGGAATGTTTGTCCCTTTGGTTCACGGCTGCACAAAGGAAGAAATCAATTGATATTGAATGCGTGAATGAAGGAATGCACGCCTGCATGGATAAATAAACGACTGACTGGAAAGAAGAAACAGAAGTTCTGAGAGTGATTATCTTGTCCTTGACCCTGGTAGTGAGTCACAGGCCGGGGACACAGAGGTGAATGAGGCCTGGTCACTGCTCACCTAAGCTGACGGCACAGTCTGGTGCGCAAGCTGTGATGAGATCTGAAGACGGTGACGCCAGGCTTCCCGTCTCTCTCTGAGCCAAGCCATGCCAGCATCCTGGATTATTTCAGTCTCCACGGGAATTCATGACCACAGAATGACTGTATAAAGTACAAATCACAGCACACTACCGCGGCTGAAAATGCGTCACTGACACACAGTGCTTTTCAGATGCTACCCCAAATACTCCACACTTCCTACGGTGTCCTGCGTCCACCGACTGGGCACGCCCTGACTCCAGCCTTGTCAAGAGACTCTCTTGCCCCTCGTCTGAGCTCCAGTGAGTGAGCAAGCCGAGCCAAGTGAAGCCGCTTGACTGTTCGCTCTGCCCTGAATACCTTCCCCACCTCTTCACTTTGCTGGTCTCTGTGCATCCTCCAGATCTCAGCTTAAAGTCACTTCCTCGGGGAAGCCATGCCTCGGGTAGGTCTCCCTCTGGGAGATGCCTCCCCTCCCCTATCTAAAGAAGCCCTCCCTCATCCTCGGTCCCTGCATCCTGCCTTATGTTCACTAGCTGACCAAATAGTGTACATAATTGTTTATTAGCTTTCTACCCCAGCAGAAGACAGGGACCTGTTCCCTGCTGTATTCTTAGGGCTAGAACAGGGCTTGTATGTCATTGGCCCTCAATAAACACACATGTGAAAAAAATGAATGAATTCCCTTGGCTAGCTTAGGTCCCTATTACATATTCTTATAGAACTAGGAAGATCTCTTTTGATGTGCTTTTATCCTTAAAACTTATTTATAATTATCTGTTTAAACTCTTTTCTGCAGAATTCCAAGTTTCACCAGGGGCAAGAACTGTCTCCTCTATTCTCAGGGGCTAGCACTGTGTGCCAAGTAGTGAACCCTTAATAAGCCCGTGTTGAATCAATGAATGAAAGTAACGATGAGCACACCAAGTGCATTGGGCCCCCCGTGCACCACACAGATTCTCTGACTCTGCCAGTGTTAAGGCTGGGGTGTGGTTCCCATTGAGCTACAGTGTCTGCTTCTCAACTGGTCAAAACTGGGAGGAAAGATGTTGATGATTAATTAGCCTCCTCAAACCCCAGTAGAGCTATATACAAGGTATACATAAAGTACCAGAGCAATACCCAGGCCACAATGATATCCTAGGATAGAGAGTTGGAGGTGGTCAAGGAAATCTACAGAGAAGAGTTGATACCAAAGGTGGCTTTGAGGGAGGAGAAGGAGAATGCTCAGAGGAGAAGTCAGAGCAGGACATTACAGGCAGTGTGTCCACACAGGCACTCTGGTATGGCCATGCAGCTAGTTGAGGGGTGATGCCAGGACGTCGGCCCAGGTCTTCTGCCCCTGCAGAAGGTCCTGAGCTCATTCATCTCCTTCCCAGTTCACTTGGATTCTCTGGGTATGGATTAGTTAGGAATGCTTTCGGCTCTGAGTGATGGAAAGTCTAACTTGTGGTCACTTCAACAGAAAGGATTTCCCTTTTCTCATATGACAAGACATCTGGAGAAAAATGAGTGCCAGTGTTTCAGTGCTTCAACAATGCCAGGGCTAACATCTCTGGGAGTCTCTTTGTTGATCCCTAATACTTGTTGCCCCTTAATCACAGGATGGCTGCTGCAACTCCAAGCATCATGTCTGCAATCCAGGCTGGAAGAAGAGAGTGAGTATGACCTGCCACTTCTCTTCATTTTTATCATGAAAGCAAAGCTTTCCCAGAGACTTGCAGCTCGTTAGCCAGAGCTTGGTCACATGGCCATCCCTTGCTGCCAGAGAACAGGATAGGGAGTGGGTGTGAGTATTTAGCTGGACACATCACTGCCTCTGAACAAAATCAAGGTCCTACTGGCAGATAAGAGGGCAGGGTGGCCACCTTGGAGTAATGATGTCAGGGGTGGCCCCTTCCAGGGACCATCTCCCTAAGAGCCACCTCTTCCATCACATCTAACCTCTGCTTTTCTTGGCATACACAAAAGTAGACTTGTAGGTGGGCTCTGTACCTTGACAATTCCCCCAGCCAAGGCCTGGACTAATTCTCCTTGGGGCAGCTCTGGCCCAGGCTAGGACTTCCTGTGCAGCTGCAGGTCTTCTGGCAGTGCTGCCCATTGCATGGGCCACACTTCAGTGCTGGTGCCAGGGCTGGGCTCAGAGGCCCCGATGACCAGTCCTTCTTGCCTGACCTCACTCTCCCAGGCCCTCACAGTGTGGCCCCAACTTGGGGGGGAGGAGATGAGCATCATCACTGTAGATTTGAGACTCAATTGACAGGTGCGTAAAGGGTACTTGACCCCAACCACTAAGCCCCCAGCCCTATCCTCTGCTTCATTTGCCTCCACTCAGAGCTGGATACGTGATGAGCAGGAAAATGCAGTTTGGGCCTGGAAAAATCCTTCGCTCTGACCTCGTTCTTCCCCTGACACCCTCAGACAGGTCTCTTCTTATCACGGTACCTCAGTTTCCCCATCCCTAAAATTAGGAATTATACTATTCCTTTGACTCCTGGAAAGGATTCGTGCTGGGGTAGACAGACTCCTGATATTAGAATCCTATATGATTGTTTCTGTGTTTTCTCTCTCTCTCTCTCTCTCTCTCTGGCTATATCGTCATGGACCAGTCATTTTCATCTTCTCTGTGTCTCACATTGCTAGTTTGTAAAATCGGAGGGTGACTGCCAAGAAATCTGCCTTGGCACCTAGGTGGGCTGCCCTGGAGCACAAGGTGAGGTGTGCAAAGGATGCAGAGATGAGGGGAAGGCACAGACTCAAGGTGTTTATCTGGGGCAAGGCTGAGTCCACAGGAACTTCATCTCCCTGGGGCAGTGGCCTGGACAGCAGCCTGCTGGCATGTGACTGGGAGACATGCCAGCCCGCTGCACATGCTGCCCATCTGCTCCTGGCAAGTCAAAGGTCTGGGGAAGGGTCCCATGAGGCCAGCCTCCCCTACACGCAAAGACTGCCACTCAGCCAGGCCTCTCCTGGCCCCTAGGACCTGCGCCTGGGGCTCTGCAGGACCGCTGCTGATGGCACGGCCAAGGGGACAGAAAGGATGGGGAGAAGATCCCCGGAGCCCTGAGCTCCTGTGCTCAATTAAGCCATCTGCCTGCCATGGGGACAAGCCCGCCCAAGAGGGAAGTGCGCTGTGTCCCTGGTGTACAGGAAGTGAGTCGCCCAGGGCCATCTGGGATGTGTTTTCAAGGAAATCTTGAAAACTGCTGCTCCAGCCAGAGGTAAACAGGATTTCGTTAAATTATGCCTGGCCCGAGGGACAGAGGGTGGGTCTGATTTCACAAAAGCAGCCACATTCCCTGTGTAAGGCTCCTGTCAGCCATTTTGGGAACAGACACGCCTCCTCAGAGAAGATAAACAGATGCGTCTGTGTCTGGCCTCCTCATTAGGCCCTGCCCTGCTGCCCTCAGGCGTGTGTGTGTGTGTGTGTGTGTGTGTGTGAGAGAGAGAGTGTGTGTGGGTGTTGGGGTGCCTGCCTGCCTCCCTCCCCACACCCACCCATTTGTCCAGGTAACCTGTGTCCAAACTTGTCCAAACACCTGTGACCACTGCAGAGGGAAGCATTTTCACCAGCTGGACTGGGGTTAATCTCAGGATACCTCTCTTGGGTGGATATTATCATCCCTTTCTTGCTTTTTGAAAATAAGGAAACTGTAAGTGTGAGAGGTTCAGTACCTTATCTAGTGTTGTGTGGCTGGGAGGGGGCAGCCCTGGGATTCAAATCCAGGTCTCGTTACCGGGTATCTACTCCCCAGGTCAGCCCCTCAGACCTGAACCTCCTGGTTGTTCCCCCAGATTCTCTCATTCTACCCGCTTGAGATGAGCGTTCGTGGTCTGACTCTGCCTGGCTCTCGTGACGGCCCTGGGAGGTCACCAGAACCAGGGTTATGCCCATTCTGCAGATGGTAGAAACAGGGCTCAGTGAGGCTGGTTACTAGCCCAGGGGCACTTCACCAATTCGAGACCAGTCTGGTTGCAGATCTTAGAACTCTTCCTTCTCCTTGACTGTGTCAGGCAGAGAGCCACACGCTTGTCAGGGAAAAGTTCCAACTAATTTTCTAGACATTAATTCCTATGTAAAGCTTTCATTTCCAGGCTTGTTGGTAAACACTTAGAGTATGTTCTCTCTACCAGTTCTTCCCTTTGTAGCTGGGCCTGTATGCCCTCCAGAAGGGGTTCAAAAAAAGGTTTCATGCTTCAGGCAGTGAGGTCCCTCTGGGTCCATGGAGCTGTGGACATGGGTCAGCGCCTGAGCAGGTAGCCAGCAGGTCCTCACCAGCAGCCTGATCCTAAGTGATTCCCCATACCACCTGCACCTGCACCTGGGATGTCTTCTCCAGGGTTCTGCTTGCTAGCTGGGTGAAGCGAGAGGTAGCACAGGGCAGCCACAAACCAGAAGTCTGTGGAATGGGCACCCCCTCCCACCCAGAAAGGGAAGCACTCTCTGCGTGCTCCCCTGGGTTTGGCACATTATGTGACATGCCTTACCTTGCTGACCCTCCAATAACTTGATGACGAATATGCTATTCTCCCTGTTTCACAGAGACAGAAACTGTGGTTGAGAGAGGTTTAGCAACCTGCTCAGGGCCACACAGCTAGGAGGGGCACAGCTAGACTTTGAACTTAGGTCTTGACACTAGTGTCCCTGAGTGCTCCTCTGCTCTGGTGACAACTGCAGAGAAATGGCTTGGCTTTCCATCTCATGACCAACAGAGCAAGGGAAGGATCCCAGGAGCCATCTCTTAGCTCCTAGGAATTCGGCTCTGGAAGGCATTAGGTGCAGGTGTTGAGTCCCACCCTCTTGTCTTGGGGATGGGAGAACTGGAGCCCAAGGATGGGGGAGGATCGTTCAATGTCACAGCCAAGTTGGCTGTGCCAAACACATTCTCTAAGAGCCCGCTGGAAACTGAGTCATCTCCAAGGCACAGCTGCGGGAGACTGCAGACAGCAGGAAGCCTGTGCTCTGCCCTCCAGGGTTCTGGAAGGAGCATATTCCCAGAAGAGCGTGAGTGGGTTCTGTGCCTGCGGCCGTTCTGTCCCGCTCCTGCCCTGAGCCTCCACCTAACCTTGCCCACGTGTTCTCTTCTTGCAGCTGCATTTCAAAGCTCCCTGAACCTTTCTCCCCGTCCTTCCGGTGATGTAGGATCTAGTCCTCACTCCCTCTTCTGTTTTACGTGCTATAAAGAGAGAGGCGGTTTAAGAAGTCCCAGGGGAGGTGAGTTAGCCAATAATTGAAAGAGACATCTGACTTCAAAAGCTGAGAGCTTGGCCCCAGCTCTGTCACTTATGTGATGGTGGCCCTTTCCCAGCTACCTCGTCCCCACCCTAGGCCTCTTCCTCAGTCTCCCCAGGCATGCGGGGACTCAGCCAGGACAGGAGCATTGAGCTCAAGGAAGAAAGCTCTGTGTGGAAGTCTGAGCATCGTCATGTTATTCTCCTGCTAGATTCCACCCAAGACTCCAGACTCCTCAAGCTCTAGGAGAAAGCACTTAAAGCCCAAAGCAAACTTCCAGCCTCTTTTCTCATGGATTCCTTCCCACAGGAGGAACTGGGCCGCTCGGCGGGCTGTTCTTGACCCATTATATGAGTCCCTGATGAAAAGAGGAAAAGATGAATCAAAAGCATTGTGAACAATGGCCGTTCCTAAGGGGTGTGAGTGTGTATGAGTGTGTGTGCAAGTGTGAGATCTTGAAAATGGCTGGAGGTGACCAAAGGTAGCTGGTAGTGCCTCAAGAACACAGGAAGAACACAGCAAAAGCCATCATCTCTGGGGTGATTACTTCATTCAATAACATCTTCACTGACCTCCTTCCACGTTCCAGACAGGGCCAGGGGCTGGGCTAAATGGCGAGCAAAGCAGCAACATCCTTGCTTTCTCAGCTCCTACAGCCTGGTAGGGAAGCAGACAACAACTACACATGTGGATAGGTAATTACAAGCTGAGAAAATTCTAGAAAGGAAAATACAGGCTAATGTGAGACGTATGTGAAGAAGCTGAACTAATCTGGAGAAGAGAATTCGATGAGAAAGTGACCTCTGAACTAAAATCCGAAGGATGAGTAGAAAGTTAATAGAGGAAAGAGGAGAAGGAGAGTAAGAACTTTCTTGGCAGAGGACATGGCTTGTGCAAAGGCCCAGTGGCAGGGAGGAACATGGTACAATTGATGGGCTTAAAAAAGGCCCAGGTCACTGAAGCTCAATGAGTGACAGGAGGAGTGGGGCAGCTGAGCATGGAGAGGCAGGTGGACCAAACTATAGCAGACACGTGGGCCAGGTTAAGGACTTGTCCTTCCCCATAGGAGCAATGGAAGCCATCAAATAATGTGAAGCAGAGAGTGACATCCTCAGATTTGTGTCTTAGGAAGGTCACTCTGACAGCTTTGGTGGATGAGGGGTGGAGAGCAGGGACAAGCGATGAGAAAAGACCACATCTCTTTAGGAGGACATTGCATCATCCATGCAGAAAAGAGATAGCGGTCACTTGGTCAAGAGTGACGATGAGAGAGTTGGAGAGAAATGGACGAATTCAAGAGATGCTTAAGAGTTCAAATCAACATGATCTGGTGATAAATTTTATTGGGAGGGGTGAGGTAATGGGAAATATCCAGGCTGAATGGACAGCAATTAATGGAAATAAGAAACAGTGGACATGGTCACCCTCGTCCTGTTCTTGAAACTGAGGGTGCTACCTCCTGGGAGATTATACGAGGAGAGAAGTGCATGTCTAGCTGAGGAAGAGCTGAGAGCAGAATAATATCCAAGTCTGGGCCAGGGTTGGAGACTGGGACAAAGTGGCACTGAAGAATAAGCAAAGCTGTAGCCGTCCTGGTCCACATCCCTTCTTTCTTCCTGCCTGGTCCAGGCCCTGCGTGCTGATGCCTACAGGGAGGGGAAGGGGCTGACGGCACACTCTTTGGCCTCAGGTTGGGCATGGTCCCCCTCTCCTCCCTTCCTCAGTCCCGTCCTGCCTCTCCTTGTACTGCTCAGTCTGTGGGCCACTGCTATGGGGGTGCCTCTCCCATTCCCACTCCACACTCCCCTGCCATGGAGCTGACTAGTTACATCAGCCAGCCCACTTGATACTCCCAGCATCTCTTTGAGGAATGTACTAGTCCTATGTATATCCATTTTGCAAATGAGGAAAACAAGCTCAGAGAGGTGACTTAATTTGCCCAAGGTCATGCCACTGGCGAGGGCAGATGGGAATTGGAGCTCAGTTCTATCTGAGTCCTTAGGCCGGGTTTAACTGCTAATCTCTACCTGCTGTCCCTGCTGGTTCCTCAGCCCAACAGCCAGGCCAGGCCTCAGCTAAGGGTATGAAACCAAACTCCACATCCCCACCTTCCCCAAGCTCCTTCCCAGTGACTGACGGTTCCTGGTACCTTTCACCGCCCACGGTAGGGCAGTGGTGACCAGCATGAGAAATATCTGGAACAAACCAGGATCCAACTTCAACTCATTTACTCTAAGCTACTCTTAGGAATCTGAACAAAATGTCACCCTAGCTGATTCCCTTCCTGCCCCACGTGCCTCTAACAGTCCTAAACAGCGAGACACCCATGGAGTGGTGGACGCCGTGCACCACACAAGCCTCCTTGTTGGCTCAGCCAGCCCGCCAAGTCACAGCGCCTCAGGAGTCCCCAAAGTCAGGTCTCAGAAAACCCCATTCCCGGAGCCCCACCAATCCATGAGCCACCGCATCCCCCAGCCCACTGTCCAAACCGCCCGGAGCCCCGAGCACGCCCCACCCGACCTGAGGTGTCGGTTTGGACCGGGCACTTCCT
Organism: Ceratotherium simum simum; assembly: GCF_057802395.1. NCBI lineage: Eukaryota > Metazoa > Chordata > Mammalia > Perissodactyla > Rhinocerotidae > Ceratotherium > Ceratotherium simum. The sequence goes on along the minus strand of NC_141905.1, from coordinate 23,722,140 downwards.
CTCTCTAAACTTAAGTTCCCATACTGGAGAAATCATAAATTTGGACTAGAGAAGTCCTAAGGTCCCTTCCAGCTCTAAAATTCTATGATTCTGTCTAGAAAATGACCAAAACATGGTATATCACCTTCCAAATAGACAAGGAAAGCTGTGAACACAATCTACTCTCCTCATCACACATTTTTGACAAATTCCTTGATGAGAATTTCAGAGGGGGAGAGACTTATCTGACTGGGTTTCTGCTCTGTCCCCAGAGCCCAGGCAGTGCCTGACACACAGTTGGTGCTCAATAACTGTTTATTGACTGCCTGGATGTATTGGTTTTCTAGGGCTACTGTAACAAAATACCAGAAACTAGTGGCTTAAAACAACAAAAATTCATTCTTTCACAGTTCTGGAGGCTAGAAGTCCAAAATTAAGGTGTCCACAGTGCCGTGCTCCCTCTGCCTCCCCTCTTCCTAACTTCTGCTGGTGGTGGCTATCCCTCCTCGGTGTTCCTCGGCTTCTAGACTCATCACTCCAATCTCTGTCTCTGCTGTCACATGAGCATCTTCTCCCTGTCTCTGTTTTCTCCCTTCTTATAAGTACACAGTCATACTGGATTCGCTCCCACCCTGAGGACCTTATCTTAACTTGGTTACATCTGCAAAGACCCTGTTTCCAAATAAGGTCACATTCACAGATACTGGGGCCTAGGACCCCGTCATATCTTTCTGGGGACGTGATTCAACCCATAACACTGAATAAATACCCCGAATGTCCTGGGGTATTCCCCTCCTGACTTCTGTTTCGGAAGGGTTCATGCTGGAACCGGCTCACCGCCACTTCCCGGCAGAGCCAGTTTCCTTTTCGAGAGCCAACACAGCCTGATGGTGGTGATGGTGGGGGTGCGGGCCTCTTCTATTTCTAGATCCTTAAGGCTGGAAGGGACTTGGGGCCCATCTGGGCCATTCCTCCTATGCCAGGAGAGGAAGACTGAACTAGGGAAGGGAAGGGCAGGCTCCTGGTCCCAGAGGAAGCAGTTAGGCCTGCCCCATTTCACCTTGGTCACCGTTTACGTTCTGCCTGCATTCTGGATTACATTCTGGATTCTAGAAATGACTTAAAGGAGGCTGACGGGGAGCTTGTGTCATTGCCTAAATTTGAAGCCGTGACTGTGTCTGTGGTTGCTTGTGAAGGAGAAGCTAAAACATATTTGTTCAACTTAAATAATTCTTGGGCCCTGTGAGGGTCACTTCGTGGCCGGTCCAGGGAGGCATCTGTCAGTGAGCCCTTGTGTGCTGAGGACAGGAGCTGCCGGGACGAGAAGAGAGAAGCCTAGGAGAAGAGACAGCAGACCTTGCACAGGGGGCTCCACGTCAGCCCTGGGGCCCTGGGCTCAGTCATGTCTGGGTGTGTTAGCTGGTCTGCCAGGAGTTGATTAGCATGATGACCTCATTAGTTTTCTATTGCTGTCATAAAAATTACCACAAGCTTAGAGGCTCAACACAACACAAGTTTCTTAGCTCACAGTTCTATATGTCAGAAGTCAGGGTGAGCTGGGCTGGTTTCTCTGCTCCAGGTCTCACAAGACTGAAGTCAAGGTGTCAGCTGGCCTGGGCTCTTCTCTGGAGGTGCTGGGGGAAAATCTGCTCTCAGGCTCATCCGTGTTGTTGGCAGAATTCCGTGCTTTGTGGCTGCAGGGCTGAGCTGCTATTGACAGTCTAGGCGTTGCGGGAGTTTCTCTCAGCCCGTTAGGATCACCTGCATTCCTCGTCACATTGCCCCCTCCATCGTCAAAGCCAGCAATGACAGAGAGTTCTCATGCTCGAATCTCTTTGACTTCTTCTGCCTCAATTCTTCTGACTCCACTCAGAGAAAGGTCTCTGCTTTTAAGGACTCATGTGATTAGTTTGGACCCATCCAACTAATTCAGATACTTTCCCTTTTTTAAGTCCACAACCTTAATTACATCTGCAAAGTCCCTTTTTGCCATGCAAAGTAACACATTCGCAGGTTCCGGGAATGAGGGCATGTCTGTGGGGCGCCATATGTCTCCTGGGAACCCACTCACCCTAAGTGAAGAGGAGCCTCAGTGGTTGGAGGGAGGGCTGCGTCTGAGTCGAGCACAGGGTCTCCCACTCAGGTGTGTTTTCCAACTCAGCCCCGTATCTTGGGGCATGGGATGACGGAAATGGGGGCACCGGCCCAGCTGCAAGCGAAAATAAAACAGCATGAGCTGTTTCTACAAACATGTCAGTAAGTCCGAGTCCTTTACAACATCTCTGTGAAAGTGTGGCGCAGAGAAGGGGACAGACGTCCTTTCCCCTTTAGCATTAGTATCTTTTCCCCTGTTGCACAGGGCCTCAGGTGGGGCGCAGCCCAGTGTGGCACCTTGGTACTGGTGGACTTGCCTGGTGGCTGGGTGCTTGGCAGTGCTGATGGCAACGCCAAAGACAGGAGGTTGTGCGGGATTCTGGGGGAGCACAAGAAGAACCCCCACCTTTGGTAGCTTTGATGGGTGGGCACCGGGACCAGTGGCTGTACTGTGAGGCTTTTGTGGAGCTTCTGGATCAAGGAATGCCTTGGAAGGAGATCTTACTGGAAGGGCTGGATCAATGAAGATGTAACTCATGTGGCCATCACAGACTAGAAGAAGAGAGTGCTGGTTGTGTGTGTGTGTGTGTACACAATCATATGAGCATAGATTTATGTAACCACCACCACAATCAAGATACAGAACAGTTCCATCATCGCCCCCCCAAAAAATCCCTCATGCTGCTCCTCTGTGTTAAACTCTCCTCCCACCCATATCCCATGCAACCACCGATCTGTTCTCCATCCCTACAGTCTGCCTTTTCCATAATGTGATATAAGTGGAATCAGACAATATGTAACCTGATGAGGTGGCTTTGTCACCAGCATAATGCCCTTGAGATGCACTCACGTTGTGATGCGCATCAAAATCCCCTGCTTTTTTATTGCTGAGTAGTATTCCAGTGTTTGAATGGACCACAGTTTGTTTATCCATTCACCCATTGAAGGATGTTTATGTTGTTTTCAGTTTTGGCAATTATAAATGGAGTACTGTTTGCCTGAACACATTTTTATTTCTCTTGAGTAAATGCCCAGGGAGGAAATTGTTGGGTCATATGGTTCATGTATGTTTCACTTTGTAAGAAACTGTCAAACTGTTTTCCAGAGTGACTGTTTCTTTCTGTGTTCTCTCCAGCGATTGCTAAGAGTTCCAGTTGCTCCACATCCTCACCAGCATTTGTGGGCTTTTTTTCTTGTTTGTTGTATTTGTTGCCATTCTGATAGATTCTAATGGTATCTTATGTTTTTATTTTATTTTGATTTCATGTACTTATTTGCCATCTGCACATCTTCTTTGGGGAACTGTCTGTCTAAATTGCTTGCCCAATTTTTTATTGGGTTGTTTACGTTCCTTCTGTTGGGTTTTGGGAGTTGTCTTTATATTTTGGATACAAGTCCTTTGTTGGATATGTGATTTACAAATATTTTCTCCCAGTCTGTAGTTCGTCTTTTCATTCTCTTAACAGTGTCTTTCATAGGAAAAAAGTTTTTAGTTTTGATGAAGGCCAATTTATCAATTTTTTTCTTTTATGAAATATGCTTTTGGTGTCATATCTAAGAACTCTGCCTAACTCAAGGTCAAGAAGATTTTCTTTTATGTTTTCTTCTAAACGTTTTGTCATTTTACACTTAGATCTATGATCCATTTTGTATAAAGAATGTTTTTGTTTTCTTTTGCCATGGATGTCCAATTGTTCTTAATGCTGTTTCTTGAAAGATAACCCTCTCTTCATTGAATTTGTCAAAAACCAGTTCATATTTGTGTCTATTTCCAGGTTATTTATTCTGTTTTATTGATCTATGTGTCTATCCCTTCACCAATGCCCTGCAGTCTTGATCACTGGAGCTTTATAGTAAGTCTTAAAATCAAGTAGTGTCAGTCCTCCAAATTTATTTGTTTCAAAATTGTTATGGCTATTCTAGTTCTGGTTCCTTTGCCTGTAAATTTTAGAACCAGCTTGTCTATATCTACAAAAAATTCTGCTGAGATTTTGATTGGAAGTGCATTAAATCTATAGAATAACTTGGGGAAAATTGACATCTTACCTATATTGAGTCTTCCCATCCAAGAACACCGTATGTCTCTCCGTTTATCTAGGTGTTACTGCTTTCATCGGTGTTTTGTAATTTTTATCATGTGAGTTTTGAACATGTTTTCTTAGACTTATAGCTTAAGTATCTAATTTTGGGAAACTTTTTGTAAATGGTATTGGCTTTTAAAATTCTAGTTTCCAGTTTATTGCAGCATATAAAAATATGATAGATTTTTTCATGTTGACTTTATGTCCTGCAACGTTGCTAAACTCAATAATAAGAAGCTTCTTTTGGTAGATTCTTTGGGATATTCCGTGGTCATGTTGTCTGTGAATAGGGATGGTTTTATTTCTTCCTTTATAACCTGTATGCCTTTTATTTCTTTTTCTTGCCTTATTGCACTAGGACTTCTAGTATGGTGTTAAACAGCAGTGGTGAGAGCAGACAACTTTGCCTCATTCTCTCTCATAGGGGGAAAGCATTCAGTCCTTCATTATGAAGTTGGATGTTAGCTATGGAATTTTTGTAGACACTCAATGAAATTAAGGAAGTTCTCTTCTAATCACAGTTTGCTGGAAGTTTCTATCACGAATGTATGTTGAACTTTGTTAAATTTTTTCCTGCATCAATTAGTATGATTGTGTGACTTTTATTATTTAATCTATTAATATGATAGCTTGTGTTGATTAATTTTCAAGTATTGAACAAGTCTTGTATCTTCCTAAATGAGAGATAAACCTGAGATAAACCTCATTTAGTTGCAGTGTGTTATTCTTTTTATGTATTGCTTGATTTGATTTGCTGATATTTTGTTGAGTATATTTGCATGTTCATGAGGGATATTGGTATATAGTTTTCTCTTCATGTACTTTTTTTGTATGGTTTTGATTTCAGGGTAATGGCGGCCTTATAAAATGAGTCATGAAGTGTTCCTTCTATTTTCTGGAAATGATTATATAGAATTGTTGTTATTTCTTTAAATGTTTGGTAGAAAATGGCAGTGAAACTATGCTGGCCTGGAGTTTTCTTTTATGGGAGATTTTTTTAAACTACGAACTCTGTTTCTTTAATAAATATAGGACTATTCAGATTATCTATTTCTTCCTATGTGGGTTTTAGTAATTTATTACTTCCAAATAATTGGTCCATTTCATTTAAGGTGTCAAATTTATGTGCATAGAATCATTTGTAGTATTCCCTTTTTACTTTTTGAATGCCTATGGGATCTGTGACTTTTGGGTTTTGAGGAGGCTTAAAAATATCGGTCCCTTTAATTTCCCCCTGCCCAGGAAGGCATCAGGCAGCAGCCTTTGATCCTGATAAAGCCATCTCGAAGGATGTTGCTTCACTCTAGATAGGAGGCTTGCTAACACACCAGGAATTGTACTCATCCATCTACTCATAGTAGTCACAGGCTCCCTTACACAAGCCAGCCTCTGTGAAACATGTGGAGGAGAAGATGTGCTCTCTGCAGGTGATAGATCTCGAAGCAGCAAGAAGAAAAGAGATGAGTCCCTGTTCTAGAGATTGAATGTTTGTGTCCCTCCAAAATGCGTATGTTGAAACCTAATCCCCAATGTGATGGTATTTGGAAGAGGAGCCTTTGGGAGTGTCCTGAGGGTGGAGCCCTCATGAATGGGATTAGTGTCCTTGTAAAAGAGACCCCAGAGAGCTCCTTTGCCCCTTCCACCAAGTGAGGACACAGTGAGAAGATGGCCATCTATGAACCAGGAAGCAGGTCCACACCAGACACCAAATCTGCTGGTTCCTTGATCTTGGACTTTCCAGCCTTCAGAACTGTGAGAAATAAATGTTGGATGTTAAGCCACTCAGTCTATGGTGTTTTCGTTACAGCAGCCCAAATGGACTAAGACATCCTGCATACCCATTTCCTTCTCACACACTTACCAGATGAGTCAGGTGGACAGAAAACAAGAATGTTATGCTAGCAGAGGTCCCTCAGCCTAGAAGCATGAAGCCAGGGGGAAGGAGATTCCCCTTCAATAGGGATTTTTGGTGAACTCACATGAACTGTACTCTAATGACTCCTGGAGAAGGTGAGGAGAGGATGGCCCGTTGGTCCCAATAGGAGGTGAGAACAAGAGCCAAATAAATCTGATTTATTAGACTAATGTCATACGCAAATTAATGTCTAACACAGGTTAGAAAAATCACAACGTGATACCTTAAATGCTAGATCAGACATTTGTGACAATGTTGTGACAATATGGAGGAAGTGGTGACTAAGGGCAGGGGCCAGAATTAGGGTGGGGTCAGGCCAGGCTTCATGGAAGGGGCATGACTTGTGCAAGTAATGGATGGGAGACAGGTGCTAGAACTCAGGGGGAGGGCAACAGGGAAGAATGGAGGGAGATGAGGCGGGAGAGATGGGTTGGAATGGAATGGAGAAGGATTGTAAATGCCATGCTGAGATCTGGATGTACTCTTTTAGGGAGGAGGAGCTAGGGAGGTGTTCATCAAGAACAGTACTGGGTTAGGCACACTGGTTTTGAAAGTAGTGAAATATCTCCGTACCATTAGCAAAAAGCCAGGGTTCAAGGCCCCCTGAGTTACTGCCCTTCCCCCAACACTCCTCCACTCTGCTGCCCTCTCCCGGGGCCCTTGGACCCCACTACAATCCAGCAAGTAAAAGTTAGGGTCTGGCCCAGCAGGCGCCTGCTTTGGCCTGTAGCTGATGCCCATTCTGATGTTCTGGACGGCTGGTGCCTGTGCATCCCGTTTCTTAGATATTTTGTATCTCCCGCTTCAGTAGCCATGAGAAGAACACTATGGAAAGCAAGACTCAGGCTGGACAGAGACCTTGCACTTCAGCTCCTTGCCCCCAGGTCCTTCCTCCAAATGTGACTGCACAAGACTTCAGACCTTGGAGAACTCCCCTTGTTTGGATTTAAAAACAAAACCATAGAATTGCTGTTTTATTTTGTTTTCCCTCAATACAACAAAAGTTCCAGGAGAGGAAAGTAGTTCTTGCACCCCCTTAAGTCAAATAAACATCTGTCAAGGAGGAACAAGACAGAATGCCTTGTGATCAGATGCTCCTGGTTCTACAGCAATTTATCAAAGCCCATCTCATCAATTAGATAAATATTTGAAAAATTATCACAGCTCTGGCAAGTGCCTCATGTATAATTCAAAGCGATGCTCCGGATGGAGTGAGGAAGCTACAGAAGCCCGGGTTGGCTTTTGAATGTAAACCTGCCGATTGTCCCTTTCATCCCAAATCCAAGAACAAACTCTCGGCCCCTTGAAAATTGCATTTAGCCTTGAAGGTACAAGTATAGAAATCTTGAGCCTGAAGTGTGGAAACTTCCTCTGCTCCCTTTGGGCCCCCTATAGGGAGACTATTTCTTGGTTCTCGGAAATTGAGTCTCCCTATGAGATGAAGGTAGTGAGAAGCGACTCCTCATACCTATGCAGGATTCTGCTTTTATCCCAGCCTCCAATACCGAGTGGTTCATAGGGGGCTGCAAATGAAGGAAAAAACAACCAAACAAGAGATCAAATAATACTACGTAAAAACCACTCTCACTTTTCTTATTTCACTTGCCCTTCCCACAATTCAGGTGATACCCCTATTTTATAGATCAGGACACTAGGGCAGAGAGGTGCCGTGACTTGCTCAGGGTGACACACCAAATTCACAGTGAAGAGTATTTGTACTTCCATCCCCAGACACTGCCTCTAGGGGTACAAAAATCCAAGTTTTAATTCTGATTCTCTTGCTCTACTTGAATAATGCGAGACTGATAAGCAGAAAATTGGTCATTTTTTAGGTTTTTATTCATTGAAGTTTGGTTTGGAATAATAAAGTCTTATTTAAAAATATCAAATAACTATTGCTAAGTGCAGTGGCCATACTGCTTATGCTATTTAAACCACTTTATGCCTGAATTGTATTTAATTAACAGGTTCAATTGATTTCACCTCTGAACTGCACTCATGGCATATAGAGCCCACGTGATTTAAGACCCCAGCACCGCCAGCTCAGGGCACTTTAACAATGGGGTGACACAGGGAGGGGTGCAGGAGACACACCTCTGTACGGTGGAGGAAATGCTTCCTTGGATTCAACCCAGAAGTTACTCTTCCTGCTCACACCTGGTCCCCACCTGCCCTTGCAATACGGCAAGACACAGAGGTGGCTCTGACAGGGACAGAGCGGGCCCTGCAGGATTCCTTGTGCAGTGGGTCACTGGGGACAGGCCCTCTGCAGGGCGTGTACAGAGGCAGGCAGACGATCCTCTTCAGCTCCGTGCACTGGGCGGTTGCGGAACATCAGAAACGCGGTAGGTGAAGACCAGAATTCTGAGCAGTTCTAAGGGCAGAAAAAGAGCATCCTCCCCCATGAGTAAGGAGGCCCTTTGAAGGCAGATGAGACAGTCCACCTGAGACCGGATGGGCAAAAGAGGCAAGGGGTGCAGAGAGGAGGGGCCGGGAGCTGCACAATGCGAGTGGAAATATCCAACTGGGACCAGGCGACCCAGGCAAGCCCCCTAGGAGGAGAAGTGCATGCAGGGAGGGGTCTGTCCTGTCCTCCTGGTACTCCGTGCCCAGCCCCCAGCACAGTGTCTAGAACACGGCAGGTGCTCTAGAAGGTGAAAGAAGGAGAGCCCCATCACGCCCCTGCAGAAGCCGACCACAATGTTCCAGCGTGAGTCGGGGGCCCCTCTCCTGAGCTCCCATAACACCCGGGGCTTGCTCCTCACCAGAGCACTGTCACATTGCATTATAACGAGCTGATTTCTGGTCTGCTTCCTTCCTAGAACCTCCTTTTGCATTCCCAGCATCTTCTCTAGCATATGGTGCATAATAAGCCCTGAGGGAGGGAGAGAAGGAAGGGAGGGCGGGAAGGTTCCACCAGCTACCTTGGAGTACAGGTTTCACCAATAACTGAGTGAGGAGAAGAAACTGGAAGTTAATAGCGGGTTCCACTGTACATCATCTCTAGGTTGCTGAATATAATCATGCTGCTGTAGACTCTGTAAGGAACCACACACAGTTCTCCTCCTAGAGTGGGAGTTGAATCACGCTGTTATTCTGTGAGAGGATAAGTCTCAAGACTTCGGGGTCTGTCCTGGTCATCATCATTTCACTAGCCCCCCAGGTATAACTATAACAACTTAATAAATATTAGTTGAATAAATGAATGAGTCAGTGAGTGAATTGGGTCCTTCTGTGTTCTTTGTAAAGTCCTGGTTTACCAAGCCCATCTGAGCTTGGTTCACACGGTTCTCAGGGCAGGCTGCACCATGACGATGGGGGTCCACAGCCTGCAGCCTGTTGCAGCATCCTGGCACCTCCCTTGAGAGGCTCAGCTTCACAGTTAAACCATGTGGGGCCTCCAGGTAGAGGAAGAACCTCTGTTGACTCCAGTCGCCTGCATTATTTTCCTAGTCATATTCTACCTGTAGAAGAGGCGTGAATCTGAGAATGGCCCTTCCTTTTTTCTGGGCCTCATCTTCCCCTCTATAACATGAGAAGGCTACCCCGGAAGATCCAGCTTTCCTAGCATTTCAGGCACAAGTTAGGAAGGAGGCGGATGTGGTGACGGCATGCTGGCATCTTCCTGCAGCAAATCCACCGCGAGTTCCCCGGGTTCTCAGGGAGCGGAGCCATCGTGTGGGCTGAGCTTCGAGGGGGAGATGTGAGCAAGCATGAGTTAGCACCCCTGCTCAGGGCCCGGGAAAATGTGTCAGAGACACGGAGGGGGACCTGCCGTCACTGTGAAGACAGCAGACTTCCAGATGGAAAATAGGACCTGCCTCCTGACTGCGTGGGAGGGCTGGGGGCTCCCCGCCTCCAGGCTGAGGGGTGGAGACGAGCAGAACACGGCAGAGAGTGCCTGCTGTTAATTTTTTTCTTAAAATAGTTTGGGGGATGAAGATCCAAACCATAAGAATCCCAATGAAAGCTGTGGGTCCTCTCTCCAGAAAAACGCACAGACACCAGACATTTTGCATCAGATGTAAGGAGGGGATGGATTCCTTGAAGTCCATTTCTGAGGTCTGGGACACAAATAACAAACCCGGCCAGAGTAGAAAGATCTGGGAGGTAGGAATCTTAGGTTCTGGCTCTAATCTGGGCTCTGCTCCATCTGGCTGTGCCTTTGCTGCTCTGGATGGCCTCAATCTTGCCATCTGTAAAATCGATGGCCTGGAAGAGGATGATAGCGAAGTCCCATTTTGGATTCCATTCTAGGATTTGGTTATCAGAACAGCACACACTGGGCTGGGCTCTGGGGCTGCTCTCCTAACTGCTAAGCTGAGAAGCACTTGTATGGGAGCTGGGTGGCGGTGGGGGGACAGCGCACTCTTCTCCAGGAACTGTGTTCTTGTGGCCTTCGGAACTGACTTTTCTATAGCATTAAACCCAGCCTCCTTCTGACGGAGGAACCACTAGCTGGACTGAGATAGGAATGGCTTTCCTACCTGGAGACGAGAAGTCTCTCCTTCTCTTCCCCCAGCTCTCTCTAAAATGGCTTGATAATGGGAGTTGGGGGTCTTCCTTGGCAATAGAGGCTCCACCACTGGCTTCCTTTCCAGTCTTCCTAAAGTGGGCCTGACAGAGAGCCAGGAGAGTCAAAGCCAAATGTTCAAGAGTAGGAACTGAGGCCTAGCCAGCTGTGACTGTTCTCAAGCCCACCTGGCCAGGCCTGGGGCCAGACTGCCTGTCCCCGGTCTAGATAGCTCCGGAGCACCCACCATCCGAGGGAGAACAAAGAGGTTTCTCCCTCCCTCCCCAAGCCTGGTCTCCCTCCTCCTTCACAGCCCCTCCTTCCCCTCCTGGTAACCCCTAGGCTAGGGAAAAGGACCTTTTGCCCAAGGGTCCAGCCCGAGCAGGAGTAGACTCCCCTGCTCGAGCACTCTGCCTGGGAGAGGACTACTGTCTAGTCCACAGCCCGCTCTGTGGTCAGCCCACCCCGGGCCTTCCTTCTCCCACCGCCCTCCTAGCCCCTACCCCACTTAGAGCTCCCTTCCCCGCTTCTTCACAGGCGGGAGCCACATGGCAGCTTCTGTTGGGGTTTGCTACCTGACTCAGATCATATGACAGTCTCTAGATGGAAGCCATTATTCCCACTCAAAATTATGATAGATTCACAAGAACCATCAGAGAAAACTCTAGAGCACCGGCTCTTGCATTTCCCTCCCCTGCTGCCTGTGATTTCTTTCCAGGGCCCCATACACCCTTCCTCCCGCCTCTGCACCTTCCTGCGGGCTGTTGCCTCAGCTTTCTCCACGTCTCAAAGCCCCTCTCACCACGTCTCAAAGCCCCTCTCATCCTTCAAGACAGCTCCACACCACCTCCTCTGCGAAGCCCTTCCAGACTACCCTAAACCTGAGTGAGGTTTCCTTCCTCCCTGAGCCCAGGCCAGTCGGGTGTCGAGAGGAGAGGAGAACATTGTGCCACACCTGTGTAGCTGCATCAACAGACAGTCCCCACAGCCACACTTTGGGATAGATATTAATACACCTATTGAACAGGTAAGGATCTGCGTTAGTGGGGGTGGGATGCGGGTGGGTTAACCGACTTGCCCAAGGTCACACAGCTGGGAAATGAAAAAGTGCCTGTCCCCAAGCCTGTGTCATCTTCCACTGATCTGCCCAGCCTCCCGTCCCTGCACCGACTGTTTCTTTCCTCCTGACTTATTTGCCCCGGCTTGTTTGTGTGGCTTTGCCCCCGATCTGGGGTCTCCCTGAGAGCAGAGGCTGCTGTATTCTCCTCTGCCTCCCTCCCAGTGTGCATGTAGAGGGCTGCCCAGTCAGTTTTTGAAGGATTGAATTAAATCTCTCCACGTAGAGGTTGGCATTTTCCCCGCACCTAGAGTTGCAGTTATGAAATTTCTACCATGTGCCGTAAAGGATGGAAATGTCGAAAATGTCACAACCTGTAGGAATCCAGAGCTCTCGAAACTTACGAATAAAACAATGGCTTCTGTTTAAGGAGCATCTGCTGTGTGACCTGCTGCGAGCATTTCTCCCTGACTCTTGGCTGTCAATTCGTAGGCCCCGGGACAGCCGCCCTGGTGTTTGTGACTGGCGTCGGTTCTGATCCATCAGTGCGCCCGTGCACTCCTTGTTAGATATTTCAATACTGCGCCAGCCTATAAATCCTGTGCTGTTATGGACGTCTCGCTTTACAGAGGAGGAGACCGAGGCTCAGAGGGGAGAAGTAAGGTACCCAAACCACAGAGCTACACCTTGGCAGAGGTGGGCCTTGAAGCCCGGAGTGTTTGTGGCACACACTACTTGACAGCACACCTTCAACCTCAAAGGCCAGATTTCATCCACCCTGTCATAGACTGGGGCAGGCCTTCTCCCGCCTTCAGTGGGCCTGGGGTCAATCTTCACACAAGGAGAGGTCAGGGCTGCTTCACCCGCAAACTGGACCTTCAACGAGAAAAACGCTCCTGCCTCCTGCTGGGCCCCAGCTCTGCCCTCGGAGGGCAAACACCTGTATCAGTATTGGCGGGCAGGAGGGCCCGGGCTCCCCAGATGCCAGAGCCGGACGGGTCAGTGGTCCCTCCATTCACAGGGAGGAGGAATGAAGGAGAGACCGACCACTTGGAGAAGTGCATTGCAAATGCTGATCTTCAGTTGGTTGCATTTTGGTAACTCCACAAGGAACGAACCACGGAGCCGGGGGCCTGGCTCCCCATTACTGTGTGATACTGGCCAGCGTGCTTGCTCTGTCCGCCTTCCTTCCTCACCTCTAAAGTTACCTGGGCTGGCTGCACCCTAAGGCCCCCCTCCAGTTCCTCCTCTGCAAGGGTTGAGGGTGGGCTCTGGGGCCTGACAGCCTGTGTTCAGATGCCAGCAACGGGAAGAGGGAAAGGGTCCACTTAACGTCTCTGTCCCTTGGTTTGCACATCTGCTAAATGGGGATAATAATAACAGTAGCTGCCTCAACCAGACGTTACATATAAATTGCTTAGAATAGTCCCAGTCACATGTCACATGCTCAATAGCCCTTCATTGTTACTGCTTTAGGGCTGGAATGATCCTTTTGGCTCTGAGCCTTGCCCAGCAAGGATAATCTATGTGATACAAATGAGAAATAGAGGCCCAGAGAGTTTAAGTAACTTGTTCAAGGTCACACAGCTAAAACAGAGACTGAGCCAGTCCTCAGTCTCTCCCATGTCGGTGAACTGCACATCCCCCTCCCGTATCCCCAGCTCCCCAGGAAAGAGACTAGCAGTTTGGACAGCAAGTGAGAAGAGGATCTTCTCCAAAGGAGAAGAAGGATTGGCCTTTGCTTCCCCATCTGTCTATCAGACTGTCCAGCACTGTCAGCTGTGAAGGGGCAGGAAGAATCTGAGCCTGTGTGCAGTGGCCTTGGGCTTCAGTCCTGCTTCCTTGGCTTACTAACTGTGTGACTTTGGGAAGGGCCAGCAACCTCTCTGGGCCTTGGTGTCTTCATCAGTAAAATGAGGCAGAGCAGCCCTGCCCTTTCCGCTTACAGCATTGTTATGAGCATTAACCACAATGCCAGGTGCGAAAGTGCTTCTTCAATGGCAAAGGCCTACTGAGGGCTCTGTCCCTCAGGGTCCCCACAGGAGACAGCCGGCTCCCTCAGATGGGGCACTTGAGGAGGAGTTAATAAGGGGCCATTTAGAAAAGCGGGGCCAGAGCGGAGGAAAACAATGGAGACAGTACAGCGTGCAGAAGCTAGCAGGAGTCTGAAGACAGGGAGACAGCAAGGGCTGGGCAGGTTGGCTGGTTGGTTAGGCAGGTCCGCAGTGACCCCACAGGGAGGAAGCCAGAGGCCCAGTACTCCCACTTCTCTTTCTTTCCTCCCAGGAGTCTCCTGTCAGAGCTGCCCACTGGCTGAACTCAATGGGAGGCCACAGAACACACTGTCCCCCCAGGCCGGCTGCGGGGGAGAAGGTAACAGCAGCTCAGGAGCGGCAAACAGGAGACGGCCAGTCCAGGGCCACAAACAAGGGGCCTGTCCGCCGACCGTCCCCTCCCGCTCCAGTTCTGCTTCCCCGCCCTGCAAGCTCACGAGACAAAAATGGGATACACACTGGAGACAGCGCCATACTCAACCTGTCAGGGGGTTTATTGTAAAAGGAGATTTAGTCTCTTTTTTGCGAGTAAAACAATGAAACCTCCATAATTGTTCCAGGAGAAATAAACATGCCAAAATATTTAAGTACTAATAAAACTTAAGAATTATCCCAGCATATTTAAATATAGATGTATTTTTACTGCAGGCAATGAAGGCAATTGCCAGCAGAATGCATTTCATCCAGGCCATTTAATACTAAACCGCCCACCCCTCCTTTGAGGCTGGGGGTGGGCGGCCACGAGGGAGCGGGAAGCAGAGCCTGCAGCGATGGGAAGAGGTTCCCCTTTCACACAAGCAGGCGGCTTGGGTCACCGCGACTGGGACCCCAGGCACTTTGCGTCGCTCACTGCCCCCTCGGTCCTCACTGCAACTCCACGCAGCGCCGGTGTCCTCTCTATGCGACAACAGAAGAAGCCGAGGCACATAAAGGTGAAATAAAGTGCCCAGGCTGCGCAGCTGGTGACCGCTGGAGCGGGGATGGGGCAGCCTGACTCGGGAGCCCACCCTCTGGACCATCCCTCATTGCTGCCCGGCCCTGCGCTAGGAACCAGGCATACGGATTTTCAGCAGCCTGAGTTTGGGGCCCTCGCAGCTCTTGCCGAGACTACTCAGTAGCCTCCAAACAAGTGTCCCCGACTGTATTCTCCATGCCTGTCCACTGCTCCCCCCACCCCTTCTCCGTGCTGCAGCTGGAGGCTTCTCTCAAGCCCAGTGTGTGTGTGGGTGTGTTTGCAAACCTACCCTCAGGGTCCTGGCTTTTAGCTTTCCTATGGCTCCCCATTATCCACAGGATACAACTTAAGCCCCTGGGTCCATACCCAAGGCTCTGCCCGTTTCTCTAGCTCTGTCTTCTGCCCCACCTTGAGCTTCTATCATAAGTGGGTCAGTCATCTTCTGGTTCTCCAAACACAGCATGCTGTTCTGTGCCTCTGCCTGGTTGTTCATGCAGGCAGCTCTGCCTGGAACACCTTTCTAACCTTCCTCACCTGGCCAACTCCTATGCACCCTTCACAGCCCAGCTCATATACAAGTTTTCCAGAAATCCCTCTTAAACCTCTAAATTCAGATGCGTATCCCTTGCTCAGGGCCACCGAATTCTCCTTAGCTCGGCATTCACCATAGTGCACTGGAGTTATCTATTGACGGGACTGACTCCCCAATAGGCTGTTCAAACACAGGGACTGTCTCTTCTTCATCTTTGCATGCAACACCCTGCACCCATTACTGGCCTGAACTACAGTCTCAAGGAAGGAAGCGTGACTCGGTGGCTCTGAAGAAGGCAGACTTGCATTAGCATCTTGGCTCTGTCGCTGGGTACCTGCATGACTCCGAGCACACTTCTTAACCCTTACCTGGAAAACAGGATAACAATGCCCGCCTTATAAGGTGGGGTAAGGAGTGAGTAGAATACATTTGTCAACACATTTGGTAGAAAGACAGGCGTGTGTTCCAAAAGTGTTGGATGAATGTGACTCTTTAACAGTGCTTTGGAAACTGCCCCAGCCTTGGGGCTCTTTCTTTGGTGTGTGGGCATGCGCCCCTCACACACATAATTTTATTGCTTACACCAACCTTTCCATCCACTCCCGGTCTTTGAGACCAACTTCCTGAGAGGTGCAAGGTGAAGAGAGAAGCCAGTGGTCCAGAGAAGTTAGTGCTTTATTCCAAGTCACACAGGACATTACAGATAGACTAAGCCAGTACTCAGGTCCGCAGCATCCAGGCCACTGCTATCTTCCAGCATCCCCAGTTTAGACAGGAATGATGTTCTCTAAGGAACTGGTGACTCCCTTGGAATTACTTCACCCTCCCCGTGCTCCTCCTTGGCCTGCCTCTGGGGGTGTGACTGCACTGGCAGAGGTCAGCTGCTTCTGGTTAGAGCTCCTCAACCCTACTGGGACTTGCCTGACCTTCAGGCCTCAGCTGGAGACCCCAGATAACCCCACCCTTGTGGAGACATGCCTTGAGTAGACAAGACTCTCCTCTGCTCCTGTGTTCTGTTCAAGTACATGACGATTAGCCTGCACACCTCCAACTGTGCTTATGGTTCTGGCTCTGTCAAGCAAACAGCTGGGGGACCTCAGGGTCCTTGCTTTGGAGTGAGTCCTTTCTGAGCCTCAGTTTCCTCATTTATAAAAAATAAGAGTGTTTCCATTGTGAGGAAGAAATGAAATTGCATCTGATGGTTCAAAAACTGTAAAATTGCTACGATTAAGATCATCACCACTAATTATTATCATCATCATCATCGTTGCAAATAGAAATAATTCAGGGAATGTTAAAGTATCTTTGGAAATCAAAACCCCTGAGGAACATGATTTCTCTGTTGGAAATAACATCACAACCTATGTCCTATTTTTTTCCAGAATTTTTTGTTGTGGTGAAATATGTATAATATAAAATTTACCATTTAAAGTTCAGTGGCCTAAGTACATTCACATTGATGTGCCATCGTCACCGACCATCCGTTTCTAGAACTTTTTTATCTTCCCGAACTGACACTCTGTACCCTTTTAACACTAACTCCCCTATCCTTCCTCCTCCCAGTTCCTGGCAGCCACCCTTCTACTTTCTGTCTTTAGGAACTTGACTTCTCTAGGTATCGCATATAAGTGGAATCATACAGTATTTGTCTTTTTGTGATTGGCTTATTTCACTTAGTATAATATCTTCGAGGTTCATCCATGTTATAGCATGTGTCAGAATTTCCTTCCTTTTTAATGCTGAATAATCTTCCAGTGTAGGTATGTACTATGTTTTGTTTCTCCATTCATTGGTCAATGGACACTTAGGTTGCTTCTACCACTTAGCTATTTTTAATAATGCAGTTATGAACATGGGTGTTCAAATTGCTATTTGAATCCCTGCTTTGTCTGATTTGGGGGATACACCCAGAGATGGAATTGCTGGATCATGTGGTAATTCTGTTTAATTTTTTTGAGGAACCACCATACCATTTTTCACAGCAGCTGCACCATTTTACATTCCCACAAGCAGTCCACAAGGGTTCCAATTTCTCCACATCCTTACCAACACTTGTGATTTTCTGGTTTGGTTTGTTTTGTTATGTTTTTTACTATAGCCATCCTAATGTATGTGGAGTGGTATCTCATGGTTTTGATTTCCATTTCCCTAATGATCAGTGATGTTGAGCATCTACGTATATGCCTCTTGCCCGTGTGTATATCTTCTTTGGAGAAATGTCTATTCACGTCCTTTGCCCATTTTTTCACGGGCTTGGGTTTTGTTGTTGTTGTTGTTGAGTTGTAACCCATCCTATTTTAACATCAGATGAACTGCTCAACCATCTTTCCATCGGTAATAGCAATGTGTGAGTGAGTATGTGTATCAATGGATAGAACACAAGCATATATGAAGCACTTCTTTTGTTTAATCCTTACCATAACTGTGTGAAGTAAGTGATACGGCCCTTACGTATGAGGAAACTGAGGTTCAGATAGATTAGGCGACTTGCCCAAGATCCTGCAGCTGGTACAGGACAGACGGAGCAGGGTTTGGAACTTAGCACTCACTGTGGTCTGTCTCCAAAGAATGCAGCTCCATCCCCATACTGCGTCCCGACAGAAGCCAAGGCTCCTAACCCAGAGCAGGAGGATCACCGTGAGGACCCATCCATTATTGTTATCTGCACCGAAGAGATACCCCAGGTGAATGATGTAACCAGAAGTTTCAGAGCGAGACCCAGCATTAATCTCATGGTTACAAACAATATAGGAAGATTATGCTGGCCTTTGGCCCAGTTAAGTGGACATTTGGATCTTTTCCAAAACAAATGTGGATACTGTAAATACAGGTCAGCTGGTTTGCAGGAAATCAGCATCCGGATGAAGCTGCATCTAGAGAGATTTTTCCAAAGTCCTACTGCAAAGAGCCTGGGGGTGGGGGGAGGGGGCCCATGTGGAGCATGTCTCCCGCTTGTAAACAGATGTTTTTCATTCATTCAAGACTTATCTACTGAGGGACTGCTGGGCGCCCAGCTTTATGCTGGGCTTGGGCCCATGTGTGAAATGCTAGGGGTGGAGAGGGCAGTGAATTAAGACTCTGGCAACCATCCACCCTCTATTCTACAGAACAGTCACCTTCAAACAGGAAATTGATGCCCAGAGAGGTCAGATACTTGCCTGTGGTCACACAGTAAGTATGCAGTGGAAAAGCTGGGAAGATATCCCGAGTTTCCATTAAGTCACTCGACTTTCTTAAATACCAGTATTTTTGGTGTTTATGCTACTGCATTTTCTAGATTGCTTCCCATTCTCAGAAAAGGTACAACAATCCTTTGCCAGAACTATGCCCTAATTTCCGTTATAAAACAACAAAGTAAGTGTAGATATGTCTCTATTTCTTACCTCTGGGAGCCTGTAGGTAAAGGTTAACATTTCGTCCCAGGAAAGTTGGAGAACAACACTAGAAGGAAATAAAAGTGAGTGCTCACAGCACGATTTGATTAAGTGCCTCCTGAGTGGGACAGACAGTGAGTCCTTTTAATCTACTTCTAGCCGGGGTGTACGAGCAGGACTGTGCTCCTCCATTAACACAAACCTGGATGGGCTGAGACTTCACTCCAGGCACTTCACAGGGGCTCGATCCAGTGGTCCTGGTGCGGTTCCCCAAGTGTCACCTTCTCCTTGGGATGGCAAGGGTGTTGCCCCACCAGGCTGGCCCGGGGATACTCCTCTCCTGATAAGGCTCTGGCCAGGGATGGGTTGCACATCTACTTGTTGGTTTCTCTTAGCAGAGCTGAGATAGGATCCATTTGCCTGCACATCAAGGGAGGAGAACAGAGGAGCAAACATAGAAGGAACGAGAAGCATTAACTCAGCCCAGGTCTCTGCCCTGCCATTGCTGGCTCAGCCAGATCTCATGTCAGAAGAGCTGGCTGCTGACAGCCCCAAGGGCTCCTTGGCTGGGCCTTGGGCTTCTTGTTAGGAGGGGGTGCCATTTTGCCACTGATAACGATGATAAGTTCCTATTCCTTTAGCACAGAAACCAAATTTTAATCAAGTTTATATCAAGTATAAATGCTTGGGAAATGTTTATGGAAGGAAGGACGGACAGAAAGAAGGAAGGAAGGAGTGAAGGATAAATAGAAAATTTTTCTTCTAACAAAATCCATGAGATAAATCTTGTCAAATTGCATTTCTTGGGAGTAGAAGATGTTTTGTCAGTAGAGCCTGGCATAGACACAGAGAGAGAAAAATAGATGATAGATAGATAGGTAGATAGATAGATAGATACATACATACATAAAATAGGTAGTCACTTCATGTTTGCTGAGTGAATGAATGAATGAATATCATGGAGATTTGTGATTTGCTTACTGAAGGGGAGCTTTCTGGGTGGAACCGTGTTGGTCACTATTGGTAAGATGGAGGATACTGCGCAGACTGAGGCTTTGGTGTTTTTGTCGCAAGGAAAGGCGCAAGCAAATGATGAAATGCTCACATTAGGAGGCCAGTTTGAAACGTAGCCATGTTATTCTCAACACCAAATCTGTTTAGTGAGACTTCTGGGTCCCAGGCTGCCCGAGATCATCTCCCCAAGTCGAGCTCTTAAATAGCCATTGAAAGGGCTCTTATTTGAACACAGCCCACGGTTCACCTCTAAACTTTTAAACCAGGAGCTTAGAGGGTCTCAAATGAGCTAGAGGAGGTGATATAGGGGAAAACAAAGAGAGGGAAGAAAGAGTGCTTGTCTAGGTGTGGATGGAAACAGGCTGACTCATCCAGGCACAAAAAGAATTTTTTTTAAATTTCTGAAGTCAAAATTGTTCTCTTTCAATTACAATACAGTGATGATCTCTTTCTTCTACGTGGTGGATCGACCACCTCCTGCACAATTTCCCTTCCAGGAAATCAAGACCGGCCTCCACCCTCCCTCCACCTCCCAGTTCCTGATTCAGAAAATGAAGCTTGAAGACGGTGCCTAAAATAGAGGAAAAGTCGAGGAGCTGAGCAGGGTGAAGCCCAACATCTTGCCACGTTAACCCTGCGAACTCAGGCCGGGAAACGAGGCCGGAGCCATTAACGCCTAATGATGTTGCCTTGTCTTCCAATAACAAACCATCTCACCAGTTGGTTTTATGGGGGACCAGCTGTTGTTAATTGGGGAAGATGAGCATGAAATGGCAGCTTTCACACCTGACCAAGAGAGAGCTGCCGCGCCGCGGGGCAAGACGGGAACCGCTGCTGCAGACAGGGGGCTCCTTAGCTCTGCCTTGGCAAAGGAGAGGCGCACAGACAGTCGGGGTTCCCATTCCTCTCACATCCCTAACGGGCGGAAACGATATAAAAGAGCGTCGGGTTCATTTAACATTCCACGCCTCCTCCCGCCGCCCGACAACACCCACTTGCCATGCTGTATCCTCTCCACTTGCTTGTGCGTGTGTCTCTCTAGCAAGGTGAGGGGCAACTCCAGGCCGGGGGCCCAACTGCACAGCCCGAGCCTTGGCCAGCGTCTGGCGTATTCCAGTCTCTGCGGAAGAGTCATGAGCAGGCTTTCTACCACTGACCGTGGCCTCTGCTCCCCGGCCACAGGCACCCGGATCAGGGATCAGGCCACCAGCAACCAATGACACGAGGGCCTGGCTCTCACACGTGAGCCCGCTCAATTGCATTTTCTCCCTTGGCATCTCATCAAAGAGACACAGACAGAAGTTGTCACTCAGCAGTGGGCACGAAGCACATGGTGGAGGGAGAAGTGCTGTGATTAGAGGGGTTGGGGCTGCCATTGGCCCAGGAGCAAGCCAAAATGAAGAGGCAGCTGATCGATAGGGATGGAAGACTGTGCAGACGGAGCTGGGAAATCTTATGCACGAATACCTCCCACGTGCACTTCGACTTTGTCGTCTCCAGAGGCTGGTACTCTCAAGACATCTGGAAGCCTGTTACATTATCCCCATTTTGCAGATGGGGAAACTGAGGCTCCGTGATGTCAAGCAACCTGCTCATCTTTAGTGAATTGCAGAGCAGGGATGTGAACCAAATCCGCGTGATTCCCCTCCGGTGCTCTTTGATGGCACTGCATTGTCGTTGTTGGCAGTTGAGGACAGGCAGGTCCTTCCACTGCCTAGCAGAGGTGGAAATCTCTATTTCAGGGAACTCAGTCAGGCTGCCTCGACTCCTGCAGACTGAGAAAAGCACAGGCCTCTCTCTCCGCCTATATTTGCCTTTATTTTCAGTGTCACTGTGAAAGATGGGAATGTGGAGCATTAAAACGTGTACTGTAAATAAACCAAATTAAAGTAAAAATGACTCATTTAGCAAGAAGCCTCTGATCTTGCATTAGAGGCAATTGAAGAAATTTCACAGATTTTAGTAACCAGATAAGATTATTATATAAACAGACTTCTGCATTGAATGATGAGCCATATCCTGAGGAGAATATTTGAAATCAATAGCAATACAGGCTGAGAATTAAGTAATGTGGTTAAGCACCTTTGAATGATGTCATTTTGAAGAGCTGATTAGAAATAAATATGCCAATTGCAGCAGAGCTGATAGCTGGAATAAAGTGATGATTAATCAATTTGGGCCTGAGAGCCACGGAAGCCATTTTGGTGTTGCCCGCCCGGGACTCTGGTTTGCTAGAGAGGGATGAGAAAGGTCGGGGGCCCAGAGAAGGGATGAGAAAGAAGATATCAGAATCCTCATGCAGAACCACAGCTCTGCCCACCAAGGAGCTGACCGTGGCGGTGTGGCGAGGAGGTGCCTGCGAGCTGGCGGAGGATTAGCTGTAAGCTGCTTAACCTGCTCACGCAGGGCGAGCTGGCAGCCCAAGGAGGAAATTATGGCTGGGGACACTGACGACCCTGGGATTGCATTTGGTATGCCCAGTTACAATTCAACTGGGAAATGATTGGTCTTTTGGCTGCCCTGTAATCATTTCTCACCTGGACGATTGCACTGGCTTCCCGATGGGTCCCCACGTGAATGAGAGGATGCATTCCATACACGGTCACCATAGTGATCGTTCCAAAGCATTGCTCTGATCCTGTCACTCACCTCGGAGAAACGGCTGCTGCCTCCCTTTCCCCTTAGGCCTGGGTCCAGGTACCTTAGCTCAGGGTTCAAGGCCCTTCGTGACCCAGCTGGCCCTACTTGCCTCATTTCTTCCTGCTCGCCATTCCTGCCCTGTGATGGCTCCAACAGAGGGTTTTAGTGGGGCCAGATGTATTCTGTTCTTTGTGGTGTTGTCTCCGCTCCTGTTGGGCCCCCCTTACCTCTCCTGTCTGCTGAAACTCCACCCTTCTCCCCACCTAATTCAAGACCCACCTTGACTGTCCCTTCCCCCAACCCAAGCAGAACTAGCTGCTTTATCTGTTATCACCATACCCCGAACAATCCTTTTCCTGTTTCGCATCAGTGCCATCCACTATTTCTTTTGTATTCCAAACATACTTACTGCCACCTTTGCAGTGCTGCCCACCGTGGTTGGCCCTGAAGATACAGGATGAGAACACAAAAGTAGTCCCTGCTCTCGCGGAGCTCAGAGCTTCACACCAAGCGTTTATTACTCTATGCCGCTGTCCCAGCTCTGAGAGGAAAGACTCGCTTATTTAATTCACCTGGTACAAGGCAGATGCTCAATAAGTGGCTGAATGAATGAATGAGAGATCAAATACATCAATGAGTGGCAGAGACGGATCAATGGAAGGACATTGCAAAGAAGCAAATTTTTACTTGGTAGAAGAAGCAGGGTCTGATAGCTGCCCAGCACTTTGTAAGCTGCCTTCTGCAGGGCTGAGCGCCCAGGAACTAGGGTCATCCATGCAGAGGGAGACCATCTGTCAAGGAGGTTCCAGAAAGACTCAGAATTGGCTGTGACATTGGAGTTGCAGTGCAGTGGGCTCTAGGCCCAGCCCCACCAGTGAGGTCACCATGTGACCTCAGGTAGGGCACATCTTCCTTTTGAGCCTCAGTTTCCCCATCTGTAAAATGAAGACGTTGGATTACAAGTGGTCACTCCCGAGCCCTTGCTATTATGAAGAAAACAGAGGATACTTCTTGGACATTGGTGACTTCCAGCCAACCACTTCTATAGTGGACCATTAATAGCCTTAGTGTGTGGCTATATCCTATGTTAGGTGCAGAGAAAAACATAACGAGTGTGAGATGAGGGGAGAAAAATTAAGTGCAAGATTTTGTAACAGGAGTATGACAAATGTGAGGGCCACTCCTGTGAGCTAGTATAGGCTGGGAAGACATCCTGGAGGAGGTACAACACTGACCTAATGGGTGAGCAGGACTTAAATATTTGGGGAAAGGAGTGAACTCAGGCCAATGTGAGAGCAGCTCTGAATCAGCACGGCAGTGTCCCAAAGGCCCCCTATGGATGCGTTCACATGCATACCCTCATCCCTAACCCGGAGCATGGCTGGGAAGCAGGCCCCATTTAGAAGGCTGAGCTTCTTGCTCAAAAGGGGCAGATGTGGGTTCCTCTGCGTGGTGTTGTTATCTTTGTTTCCTGCCTTCAGCAGGCCTGCATCCTTTGGCCCCATGAGGCTCTGGACTGTGCCACCCCCCCATCAGGCTGCACGTGGGGATGAGGGAGCTGAAGCTGGGCTTCCCAAGAGGGAAGGACCCTGGCTCTGGACCCCGAGGCTCTGCAGGCCGTGGGGCTCTGCTGCTCAGGATACAGGGGCCCTGAATTCCCTAACAGCTCCCTAGAAGGGGGCTGCACTCAGGATATCCAAGAACAGGCAGAGGACCCCATTCCCCAGGTCACCAGCCAGGATCCTGGTTTCTCAGGGAGAGCTGGGGGCTGGGAGTGGCTGTCTTTGCTTGAGCTGCTCATCTGTGTGAGGCCGTCTGTCTGCAGCCTGCTCCTCACTCTTCTGCCCGACTGTCTGTCTCCAGCGTTCACAGCTCTGTGAGCTAAGGCCAGGGAAGGAGGTGAGGTATGGGGTATGAAGCTCCCTGCTTCTCCCCACAACTCCCTTCCCCCATCTGCTTCCTTCCTTTTCAGGACAACAGCCTGAGGCCACCAGAAGAACTCCTAAAGATCACTAAGAGCATGTAAAAGATGGAGAAACTGAAGCTCAGAGAAGGCAGGAGGCTGGCCCAAGATCCTAGGATGAATTAGCCAAAGAGCAGAGACCAGAGTCTCCCAATCCCCCATCCTGTCTGCTGTCCACCACAGCACGGCGTGCTGGCCTCAGTGTTCATCCATGGGACCTTTCTGCCCACTATACGGTGGAGCCCTGGGGGCGGGGCCTGCACTCCCCGCAGTGCCCATGGAAGCCACACCTTTCTCTCTTCATCCTCTTCCTCCACCTCTACTCTGCCTGCTCCCCAAGTCCTGGGCCCTCTGAGGTTCTGCTTCTGGCCTGTCCGGCTCTCCCTGTTCCTCTCATTCGGCACCTGCATCCCCTGCAGCTCTTGATCGTTGGCCAAGTGTTGTGCTGTCACCCAGTTACAAACTTGGTTACAGGCTTCTCTCTGGTCCTCTGTGGGCTGAGCCCGACAAGAAACACGGCCACACCCAAGTGTTCAAGTTAAATACACATGCTTACTTCCCTGTGTCTTCTCACCACCCCTTGGCACAGAGGGTATGGGAGGAGGGCCAGGGCACGCCCCAACCTCACCCACCCTACGTGGGTGACAGAGGGGAGGCCTGCCTTTTGCTAGACTTGCAGAGCAGCTGCTTCCGGGCCAGGGAGAGCCACCTGCTCCATCAGGGGCCCAGCAGCAGCAGCATAGCTGGCAGACTTCCTGTGCCCAGGACAGGGGTGTCTATCTGTTGCCGCCAAATATACCCAGTTACTTCTCTCTCACTTCTTCCCAAGGAATCATTCAAGTGCAAGTCAAGAAGTCTGTTATCAGAACAAAAAATTTTTAGAGTGATAAGCCTAGAAAGTTCTACTGATCGTATTGATGATGGGTGCCCATCTGAAGGGATTCCTGTCACACGACACATCAAGCTTGGACTCCCCGGCCCAATAAGGTGAGCCCCGGTCTCGTCCCCCGCTGACCGCTCTCCAGAGTCCAGCTCCTACAGCACAGCTTGGCCCTGACGTCCTGTAGAGTGAGGAGGGCGATTGAAAATTCCCCGGTGAGCAATTTACTGGGAACGTACTTCTCTCCTTTTTGTTCCTGGTGGTTACAGACTTGCCAGGGAAGGCGGAAGCATTTCATCCCGTCTCTGGTCTCACCTAGGAGAAAACAGGGTGGTGTTTCTCAAAGCTTGGGAACCTTTGTCCCCAGGGGGTTTTATTGTTTTTAATTTTGATGTTTCAGAGCACGACGGTGAAATTTTCCAGCCCTGGAGGGTTCTGAGTTTGAACGGAGAGGGCTGTCAGAATATTTAGCCTGGTGATCTGAGGGAAGATGGATGTGGAGCCTCTGAAGTTGAAGAGAGGGGCAGCGCAGACCTGGGCTTGGAGGAGCCTAAGTCGGGAAGAGCAGCCAGGCGGATGTCTCCCCAGTAGCACCAGGGTCTGAGGTCATTGGCACATACCTCACCCTGCACACGCTCAGCCACACACACAGGCCTTGTGAGAAGGTGTGTTTATTTAGAGGTCAAGGGAAGGTCGGTGTTTTGAATCTGGATGGAGGATGGACCCAGATGGCACAGGGACGGTGGCCGTGGGATGAGGCAGAAGGTGGGGGACTGAATGACCTCAGCAGAAGCCAGAGACCAAGCCCAGGGTCCCTGGGAGCCTCCACTCTGGCCTCTGGTTTCTCTGCCGACGCTTACACAAAGCTGGGTGGGCTGCCCGGAGTCAGACATTCCACACAGGGCTCTCAGTTTGGGCTCCCTTTCTTTAAATTTTTTTTTTAATTTTATTCAACACACTATTACCCGCAATCGGCTTTGTGTCAGGCCATGTGCTTGGCCGCCAGGGTAGAGCTATGAATTGGACACAGACCTACACACAGGCCCTGAAAGAGCTGGGGCTCTCGTGAGCAGCAGGCCCGAAATGGAAGATGGCCGTGGAGTGAGATAAAGATGCTGCAGGACTGAGGGAGCTCAGGACCTTGTGGGAACCCAGACAGGGGTCCCTCTCGGGCGGCGGAGTCAGGAAAGGGTTTCGGAAGAGGTGACACCCAGGACCGTGGGTCTCTCCCCCCCGGACGCTCTCAGCTATCACCAGACCAGTGAGGTACGCAGCTTCAACAGCCCCACGTTCCCAGCACTTGGCTTAAAGGACCTTCCTGTCTATTTCCCCACACGTGTCTCACAATAACCATGGTTTCTGATCTTATTCTCCAACACTCTCATCTTCCCCAGCTGTATAAACATTTGGGCAAAGTGACTGTGTCTAAGTAATTATTCTGGGAACTGGGCGGAGGCCCGCAAGGGGCATGCATATGTATTTGAATGATGTCTCTCGCCTCCAGTGGGAACTGGGCCCCGAGCGGCTCTGGAAAGCACTTGTGCTTCTCAAGGACCCATTGCTCAGTTAACAGCACCAGCCGCCAGACAAACAGAATCACCCTGAGTGATCCCTCAGGCGGCCCCTCTCAACCCCATCGCACCGTCAGCAACCGTGTCCAGGCCTGACAGGGTGGGGACGGGTTTAGCGGGGAAGAAGGCTGCTCAGAAGAGAGGGTTTCCTCCTTTTGAAGAGCTTCCGTCTTCTGCTAGGCTGTCCCACAGGCACGCCTCCTATCGGGGCTGCAGGGAGCAGGACGAGGGAGGGCAGGCCGGCCTGACACAGCAGGCTGGGAGCTCCTGGGGGCTGCTGCAACGCTCGGCGAGCCTGTGTCTGTGGTCAAGGGCCCAGGCGTGGGGCTGCTGAGGGTCTCTTGTCACTGGAAGTGGGAATAAGGACTTTAAGCGAAGGGGAACCCATGTTCCTTGAGCACATACGTTGGGCCCTTTCGCACGTTTACTCATTGAGCGTGAGATGGAATTACTATGGCCCATTTATAGAAGAAGAAACTGAGGCTCAGAGAGGATGAGGTGCTCACTGCCACGAGCTGGGAGGAATCCGAGTTGGACACTGAACGGGGGTGTGTTTGAACCCTCAGCCGGGCTTCTCTCCGCTGGTCCACACTGCCTGACAGTCACGAGTGGGTTTGGTCAGAGGGACTGTGGTGAGGCAGGGGTGGCCGGAGGGCGCAAACTCCAAGGAGACACTCACCGTCAGGGTCAGGCGAGTGTAGGGGCAGCACCGCAGGGTGGGGCCTCCTGAATGTGGTGTCCCCGGCCCCCCTGCCCCAGCCTGGGAGGCATCCGGCCTCCCTCTGTTCATGCTTTCCTTCACGGAGTCTCCAGACTCTTTCCCCAAGACATGAAAAGGGATTGTGAATGTGACCATGACACTGAGCACACACGACAATGTGTCTGTATCTTTTCTACATCAGATTAATCCCGTCAGCGCCCCCACTCACCTGGGTCATGAGTCCGATGTCTGTCCCTTCAGAGCCCTTCCCCAGTCCTCTGACTCACACAAGACCGTCACGCCTATGCAATTAAAATAAATGGACGAGGTTCCCTCTCGTCGTCTTTATTAGTGTATTGTTGTCTCTGTGGTGGATTCTTTCCCGTGCTCACACAGTCCTTTCAGAAGGGCCGAACCTGCTGGCAGCCCCTCCCTCCCCCACCCCTCCATCTCCTGACTTGCTGAGTGAAGCAGATATCGAAGGGCCTTCTCCTCCAGCCCTGTGTCCATGTTTCTGGGCCAGATCCTTGAAACTGGGCCCCTGGTGGGTGAGTAGAAATAATGGCACTGTGGTTTTCATCAAGGTGGCCGTGACCCCATTACTGAGCCACTAAAGACATCGTGTCACTGATGGTGGCCGGTAATAATAACTGCCACCTACTGGTGCCTCCCGTCTGCTGGCCCTTTGTGGACGCTACTCTGCCCTCCGGGGGCTGTGCGGAAGCCCAGGCACCGCAAGAGTCTACGGCAGAAGGCCTTATTCTTCCAGGGAACGACCTGCATGCCTTGCTTGAATGACATTTCTTCGTTCTTCAGAATTCCAGAGGACGGATGTGGCATCCTGGTGAATGAAAAAAGCAAGTTGCAGAACAGTACACAAAACAGAATGTAATTGTGCTAAACACACATGCAATAATACCAATTTTTTTCTGGATACATATTTACGTGTGTAAATATGTATAGAAAGGTCTAGAACAACACATCCCAACCAATAACTATGCTCAGCAACGTCTCATGGGAGGTCATTGGATAGGAGAGGCAGTGGTTAAACGGAATTTTAGTCTTATCTACAATGTTTTAATTTTCTATAAGGAACAGGTGTCCTGATATCGTTTATGTAATTAAAATTGTTTTAAAATGAAAAGAAATAGCAGAAAAGGAAATGGGTGCTGTGACAATATTCGGGACCGCGGGTCTGAGAGTAAAACCTCTCTGCAGGTTTGTGAGCAGGCTTTGTTACCGCCAAGGTGCGGGGGGAGATTACATGGTTGTTTCGGTGGTAATTTCTCTGGAGAGCTGCGGTCCCCCGGTGCGGGGACTAGAGGAATTTTTT
This sequence comes from Ceratotherium simum simum, assembly GCF_057802395.1. Lineage (NCBI taxonomy): Eukaryota > Metazoa > Chordata > Mammalia > Perissodactyla > Rhinocerotidae > Ceratotherium > Ceratotherium simum. The sequence continues at coordinate 23,693,485 of NC_141905.1, read as the reverse complement.
AAAGTGTATGTTTGTTTTCTACTGACAAAAGTAACATACATTCACCGTAGACAATTTGCAAACTGTACAAAAGTATAAAAAGGAAAATGAAAATCCCTTGTAATCGCCCACAGAGTCACAATCGTGGTTAACAGTTCAACACAGGGGCTGAGGTGGATTTAGACGTGCCTGGCGTCACAGCCCGCCTCTGCCACTCACGTTTCGTGTATAACTTAGTTCTCGAACTGTGAAAAGGGGAAGATAATACCCACGTCGTGGGGCGAGGACTAACTAACTGAGAGCGCTCTGCAGCTGCTCTGGGGAGCGCTCAGTGAATACAAGTACTCACTACATGGGCGTTGGCAGCATAATGCCTATATATCTTTTTTTCACCAAATTGAGATCATACAATATTTACAGTGTTGTACCTTTTTCCTTTTTGACATTTGAACATGTGCACTTTTAATGCGGGCACTTTTGTATCCTTGGGGATGAGACTGGCACTGTACCAGGTCGACTTGCAGAACTGGTGGTAAGAGCAAGCTCAATTATCCTGCCCTGCCCCTGCTCTAAAGCCTTCTGTGGCTCCCTACTGCCACCCAAGTAAATCTAATCCCCTATTTGATGTCTGGGTCCTTCAGAGTCTGGCCCTCCTCCGGTTGCCCTGCCTTTTCCTGTCTGCTTAGCCTGCTCCGCTCTGCATCCGTGGGCCCCCCGCATCATCCTGACACCTCCAGCACCCACCCCATACCTAGAAGACCCTCATTCCTCCGGGCACCCATCAAACCCAGTCTCTCCATCGAGACCCCTGTCCTCAGCGCTCCGGTCACAATGATGCCTTCACTCCCTCACTCCCCAGAGCACTGATGTGAATCAAACACTTGAGACCTCCATCAGCCTACCTCATTCACTGTCCTATGCTGATTTTGTCTCCCGACTACATTCATATCTCTAACTTCAGGAGTCTCATAATGTAAACTTTTTTTTTTTGTAAAAGTTACCTGGCCTGGTGCTGACACGTGGGAGACACCCACATACGTGTTGGCGGGTGTTTTTGCACCAAGGCTGTTTTTTGTTTGTTGGTTGTCCTAGCCTCAGGAATGTCTCCTGGCTGGGTCGGCTGTCAGCCATAAACACAGAGAGCTTGTTCCATGGTGTGCATATCTATTGCTTTCGTCTTTCTGGCATCCATTCTCCCTTCTTTTCATAACCTTTTCTCAGTCTCTGTATTTAGAAGCGGGGTTGACCCTGGCTCAGGGCTGGGGCCCCACCTCTGGTCCCAGCGATTTATTCAGGAACGGACACAGAACCTAAGCCATCCAAGGAAATATAGTCCTGGAACTTTTGCAAGGAAAAAAGAGAAACAAAGCTCTCTCGCCGCTGGTCTTTTGTTTTTAGGAGATGGGGATTCTGGAGCTGCCGAAAGCCACCATATGGAGGAATCCTGCCTGAAAGTGGAGCCATTACAGAGGAAAACAGAGTCAAGACACGGAGGAAAGGCTGGATGTGTTATTATAGATGGTGGTGTTAGAACCTTGCATCTAGCCAAGCCTGCAACCAAATCCTACCCCTGTGCTTTTAGTTGTATGAGCCAAAATGCTTTTTCTCCTTAAGCCAGTTTGGCTTAGGTTTTCTGTCACTTATAATTCATAGACTCAAGCCCTTCAGTCTCCTGTTCTAAAACTTCTCCTATCTGAACTTTTCTATAGAAGCTGAGCATCTAGAAGCTGTAAGGGGTGCTGGAGCCCTAGTCCATCCTCCTGGCGCTTACCTCCCCACGTCTGCTGCACGATTACAATTAGGAAACGTGGAACCTGAGACTTAGAGAAGCCCGGCAATTCTCACAGTATCACACAGGGAGCTGTGGACAGAGCCGGCACCCAGTGTCTCCTGGGACACAGCTGTGCTCCTGTCTCAAGCCCCTTGAGAGGACAGTGGGTGCACACCCACGCTCCATCCTGGCTGCCAGGCTCAGGAAAGCACGGTGGTTAAGGACATCACAGGGGCTAGTGGGCAGCCACGGGGGACCTGAAGTTAGCAATGCTCACAGCCTGCTTCCCATATGCCTTCCAAGAAGCGCAAGGGAACCATGTTCTTATTACTTATTCAATTGCTTAAAAATCTCAGAGGATCTGTTCCTGGGTACCAGGCACGCTGAGTCTGGGCAGAAAGCTCTCAGTGCCAGGAGCACCCAACAGCAGCTGCTGTGGCTCCACAGGCCTACCTGTTGAACAGGTAGCCCATACGCATCACTGTCACATACCACTGCCTACATCTTTCCCAGCGGGGAGCTGTTTTCTCAGGAGGGGTAAATCACACTGGCTACCACTTCCTAACTTCCAAGGGGGTCAACCATGGAACTCGTTCTTGCTAAACTTGCATGCAGCCTCAGTCTCTTTCTCAAGGCTGCTCTAGGCAGCCACTACCAGTGTTTGAGAGTTTGAAGGGAGGCCAAACATTTTTACCTGCTATTGGAAGGAAATTCTGGTTAAGAACACTACAATACCTGGTATAGTCACTCAATACACTGTAGATTCTGATATTAGAACTGGGCAGAGAGTTAAACCAGGAGATGTTTAGTGTGACCACCACATTTCATAGATTATGAAACAGAAACCGAGAGAGGGAAAGTGATCAGCCAAGGTCACTCGGAGAATTAGTGGCATATATGGGTCTAGAACTTGGGCCTCCTGACTCCCCTTACAGTGTACTTTCCACTTCCCTGCAATTCTCAGACTTTCCCCCTAGCTCTGGCCCACAGCTGAACAGACTCTTCCTCTGGGTCCAGGAGCTCTGGAGGCAGTACATATTTAGCCACAAGAATCATCAGAACTGTGGGAGAAAACACCATGTTGGTGGAGGCAGCCACACTCCTTTAATATAAAGGAGAGAGTGTATTAGTCAGCAATTACCACAATAGCGCCATGTAACAAACCACCCCAGAACTCAGGGACTTCCAACAGCAAGGATTTATTCTCCTGCTCATGGACCTTCAGATGAACTGAGAATTGGCTGATCCAAGCTGAACGTGGCTGGACAGGCCTACTTCACGGTGTGAGTTGACTGAGCTTGGCTCCAGGCTGAGGGTTGGGCTCTGAGAAGCTTCACATGTATTCAGTCTGGGGCTCAGGATGAGGGCATGACAGCTACCTTTGGAAAGCTCTTCTCATAGAGGATCACAGAAGCACAAGACAGTGAGTAGAAATATGATGCCTTGGCTTGGAACTAGCGTATTATCACTTCCACCTGCATTACATTGGCCAAAGAAAGTCGCTCCAACATCAGGGGGTCAGTGAACTATACTCCATCTTTAGCAGGAAGAACTGCAAAAAGTCTCTTGGCAAAGAGTGTGGATGTACAAATCTAATACAGGGAGGCTATGAAGAATTGAGAATAATGATTCAATCTATCATGAGGGGTTTCAATTTTCCCCCGTCTCTCCCTATCCCCATTCTTGAGTCAATATGCCCCATCATTCCTACATCTTTTTCTCCACCCCCTTCATCAGAGATGCACAAAGTTGCTTACTATTAAATTAATGGTTCTAGGTTAAACTCCTGCATGGGGCACTTAGCTCTCCTAGAACAGAACCAACGGAAGGAGACCTCCTCGATTTCAGTTTCTCCTAACTCCAGCCCGTTCGGGCCAGAGAGCCAGCTGCATCTTTTTGAGGTCTAGATTTTTATCAGTCTGTATCCAGCCTGGAAACCTTTGATGGCTTCCATCACTTACAGCACTGAGCTCTAACTCCTTAGCCTGGCATTTCAGCCCTAAAACATTATACCACTTAATCCAACCATTGCTTACTGACTGTCCTGGCCTAAATGGACCTTTTATTCCCTGCATTTATCAGTCTCTATGACCCACCCCTAATATATCATGCCCTTCTCCCTAGCCCTTTCCACTTGGTTAGTCTCCACATATTCTCTATCAGCCAGGGTTCAACCAGAAAAACAAAACCAGTGGGAGATACATATTAAGCAATTTATTGCAAGGAACTGGCTTATGGAATTGTGAGGGTTGGCTAGACAAGTTTAAAATCTGTAGGGCAGGCTGTCAGGAAGGGCAGGCTACATCTTTCAGGCTGAAAAGCTGTAGTCCACAGGTAGAGTTTCTTCTTTAGGAAGCCTCAGTTCTGCTCTTAAAGCCTTTCAACTGATTGGATCAGATCCACCCAGGCTATCTAGGATATCTCCATTAATTTAAGTCAATTGGCTATGAACTTTAGTCATATCTACAGAATACCCTCACAGCAACACCTAGATTAATGTTTGATTGAATAATTAGGAACTGTGACCTAGCCAAGCTGGCAAATAAAACTGACCATCCTGGTCCACCCATTGTCAACTTGGCACCCACATACATCTCCTGAAACCATACTTAACCTGTAAGTAAAGATGGTAACAAAGTTCCACTCAACATGGTGCAACTGTCCTGCACACAACCGAAGACGTGCTAACTCTTTCCATGGCAGAGGGTGCAATGTATTTGGGTAATATTCACTCTTCTCTTTTGATATCTTGTGACTTAAATAAGGAGATATAAGCTTAACTATTATTAATACACCTTATATTAGACGATAAGGGGAGAAGAGAGAAAAGAAAACACAAATATTTGGTATATATATATATAAACATATTCATAACAAAATAAGGAAGAGTACACATAACAATTACAGTTCTCGTTTCTGCAACTGGCCGTGTGGTCATAGCTGGTACTAACTGTCTTCTCCTACTCCGCCTTCCCTCTACCCGCAGCAGCTACCTCAGCGGGTTGCGGGTCTCGCCTGGTGGGTGACTCAGATCTCCATTCCTAAAGTGTCCAGGCCATTAGCAGTTCTGCCTGAATTGGATTGTTGTAGTTTTCTGTTAACTTGGATCACAGGGCATGGTAAAGCTGAGAGACACCCTGAGGGATGCCCTGTATTCCAGACACACTTTTCTTTACCTCCATTGTATGGTTGTAACTCCATTTCCCCCTTGGTAGTCAGGACTGACACTCCAGCCAGCATGGTAACTCCTTCTTTGCCTGTTGATTCAGAGGCATGAGGAGTCCAAAAAGGCTGTGGTGGCAGTCCCACCTTCCAGTTCAATGGAATCATTGTTGTGTCTCCTGGTGGAAGCATTCCTCCCTTTGGAAGTAAGACCTCTAAGCCAATAGAGTCTGAGGTCGTGGGACCAGGAAGCAGAAATTTTGCTAGAAAATCCCTAGAGGTGGTAGTGAGTGGCGCCATTCTCATTTCCACTCCACGATTCTTGGACGCGTGAATCCTGGCAATGAGGGAAACAGCACCACATATTGGACACTGATTTAGAGCATCAGCGTCATGGAGGGCATTGTCCCAGCCCTGCAAGGTATTGTCTCCAACCCATTATGCCGTTCCCTCAAGTCAGCTGCTTCAGGTAGACGTGGAACATGGCAAGACCAGTGAATTCCATGAGCACAGGCCCACTGCTGTACTTCACTTGCTGTGAGGTGAGTTTCTTGATCAGAAGCAACCGTGTGGAACACTTGACGATGGATAAGGCATTCTGTAAGTCCATGCATGGGAATTTTGGCAGAAGTATTGCCTGCAGGGGAGGCAAATCCACATCCAGAGTGACTGACGATCTTGGATCCCAATCCCCACCCATCCTTCAGCATCCAGTTAGCATTTCATCTCCTCCAGTGAGACTTTAATAACCTCGCAGACTAATCTGACACTCGTTCATTCCACCAACACTTATTTAGCACCTTCTGTGTGCCAGAAGCTGCTGGGGAAAGACATGGTCCCTGCTATGACAGAACTTATGAAACGGTGAGATGGAATCAATGGGCCCATTCCCTCTGTCCTCACAGCCCAGCAGCCATTGGTTTGACCTTATCGCTGGCAGTTTTCTCTGCCCCGTCAGATTGTGTGTGTCTCAACAGCATCGTCCACATCTCCATCCCCATGGCAACTTGCATAACGCTAAGGACGTGAGATGTGCTGAGGAACCACTGGGAAGGCCTGGAAAATACGAAGCTAATGGTTTTGCAGAAGCCTCTTCTCTGGATGTGGCCATTGGGGATTTGGCCCTCTCTAGGGAGGTGGCACTGTGAGTGGCGCTGCAGGGAGGGCCTTCCCTGCCGTCTGCTCACTCGGCCAGGCTACCTTGCCACACTCGGCTCGGCAGTCTTTCCACTTGGGCAGAATCTGCCTCCTTTTCTCCAGGACCATGTTGTTTCTGGTCAGTGCGCCCAACTAGAGCCAGTCGGAAGGAGAGCAGAGAAAGCTGTGTGCCCCTACTGGCCACCCACAAACCACATCTTCCTGTCCCAGCTCCTGGCAAAAGCCTTTCTAAAGCCAGCCTTGGTTCCTATTCCCCCTACTGAGCCTCCTTTTCTGCCTCTGAGTGCCCAAGGTACTTTATTGATTAATATTGGCACTATCCACCGGGTATTATACACCTATTATGTGCCAGGCATTGCAAATTTGTCATCTGATTGAATTCTCACAACAATTGTAGGCGGCAGTTCTAAGCTGCATTTTACATTTGATTGCATTCGCATTTGGCCCCTGTGGCTTCACTTCGGAAGTAGAGCAGGCCCAGCTGACCCCTGACAGTGCAGGGGAAGGGAAGGAACCCTAGATGGAGAGCTGGATCCGAGCTGGATGAGTGTGGGCAAGGCACTTCACTTTCTGGGTCTTGGATTTCCAGTCTGTGAAGTGATATATTTGGGCTGGGTGAGGCCTGGGCCCCCTTCTCGTAGGTTATAGGTTTTAAGGTACAGCATAAAAGCCAAAGGCCTGACTCTGCCCAGCCAGGCTTTGCACAACCAAGAATTTTTGCATTCTACGGAGTGTACTGATTTCCTTGTGAACTTGCTTTTGGAACAACTGTCTTTGCTAGGAAGCTTCTCACCTATTCACTCAATGTTTGCATTTTGTGTGTGTATTCACCAAAACTGACATAATGTGCACTGTATAGGCTGCACCACTGGCCCCAGTTCTTTGCCCTCCCTGTATCCACAGACAGGACAGGCTTCCCCATCACTTTGGGTTCAGCCGTGTGACTTGCCTTGGGCTGTAGAATGAGGCAGAGTGATGGAGCCTGGGCCAGGGCCTCCAGAGGCCTCGCATTCCTCTGCTTGCATTTTTGCCCTCTGCCGTCACAATGAGATAAAGAAGCCCAGGTAGCCCCCTGGTCCCAGGAGGAGGATGACAATCATGTGATACATCGCTTCTCCCAGCCAGCTTAGCCCAGATTCCCTGCTCACAGACAACTTGCAGACGCGTCAGCTAAACCAGTGCTCTGTTATCTGCTTCTGAGACTTTCCGATTGTTCGTCACTCTGCGTTTTTGTGGCAAGAGCTAACTGAAAGAGACTCTTAGACAGGTATTTATAATCTAGACCCTCATCTCTGGATGGGCTTGAGTGGTGATCTTGGCAGTACTGCCTCACCATCACCCATCCAATATGTGACCCTGTCTTCTAACTGCACTTTACACACTCCTGGAGATGGGGAACTCACTGTTTCCCAGGGCAGCTCAGGTCACATTTAGAAATATGTAGCTGCTAAACGTCTTTATCAGGAGTCAAACCCTCTCTTTTAACTTCCACTTGTTGATCCTCAGGGCTGCGCAGGATAGATACATCCTCTTTTCTTCCCAGCAGCTCTTCAGAGATGTGAAAAGTGCTCTCACGTCCTCCTCAATCTTTGCTTCTTCGGGTTAAACGTCCCCCTTGCCTTCCGCCATCTCTGGCCCCCTTTCAACAGCCCAGCTCTCTGCTGTTCCTGCAGCTCCGCCACACTGGGCCGGCTCTGCCTTTCTCCTGCTCCACGCGCCCAGAGGGAGACACAAGCGCTGACGTGAGCTGATCAGAGCGGAGCAGCGTAGGGCTGTCACTGCCCTCCCTCCCGACACTGCCAATGTCCCTTGAGAAGTGGGAGCTCTTTTGGCAGCCACAGAACATTGACGCAGCCCGAGCCATCCCTGGACAAGTGCAAGCCATTCTCACACATGTCATTGCTACATCAGGCCTCTGCCCTCCTGAAAACTTGAATTCCCAAGTGTCCTAAGGCATTTGAAAAGAAGGAACCTACGCTCCTTCTGATCACTCTTGCTGCCAGTGTCCCCAGGAGCGGGGAATGTTTGCAAGCCAGCCCTGCAACAGGCAGCAGTGACTGAACTCAGGAGCCCCCCATTCCTGAGAAGTGGGACTTAGGCCAAGCTCTCTTGGGTCAGTTGTACACAAGTCATTTCAAAGTCTCTCCACTCCTGACCTGGGGGAGAAGGATCATCTTAGGACCTGCTGGGAATAGAGAGTTAGGCTGGGCCGAGCTGGAACCAGTTTCAGGGAGAGGATTTCTTTGTTCAATCCCTGACACTCATGGCCTCATCATCAATTACTTGACCAGTTGGCCAGAGCACGGCAGCGCTGTAAACATATGCAGACCCTGGGCGCCTGGAGGTTCACGCGTCGTGGGGCACAGACCATTCGGGTCGCAAGCCGAGCAGATCCTCGTTTACAGAAACCATCATCGGCGCCCCGGGTGAGTCGGAGGTCCGTGTCCCAGTGGGCTGGTGGAACCAGGAACCCGGTGATGGTGATTGCCTGGGTCGAAGTAGCCCTGCCTGCATTAGGAACACGTCCTGGTGATTTCCTGCTTCTTCTGCAGCGCTGTTGTATTATCCACTGTCTAGCTTGGGCAGGGAGCGGGTAGCTTCTCCTGCACCCGGACTGTGTCTGGTTAGATGTCACAGAATCCAGGGCTAAAAAGGATGTGACAGATCACCCTGTCCAATGTAGGCTGAATTTTTCTCTGCAGCCTATCTCTCTTACATTCCTCTGGTCAAAGGAAGCTCATCATCTGCCTCAAACAGCTTACAATGATTTGAAACCTGCCTCCTTGTGGCTTCTACCCACTGACAGCAGCCCTGTCTCCTGCAATCACAGAAACTAAATCCCTCTTCCATAACAAGCTCATCAGTGAAGACACCGACCACGGTCCTCCTGTGGTCTCTTATTTGAGCCAAATGGCCCCAGTCCCTTCAACTGTCCACACATTCCACATGCAGCCGAGTTTCTGGCCTGTCACAGCCTTGAGTCCCTTCTGTGGATGTTTCAGGAGGACATGCCCTCTCTCTGATGCCCCACAGAGCCGGTGTGGGAGGTGGACCGTTAGACAAGGAGTTAGACCAGCTGGATGGGTGCCCACGGTCTCCTATAACATCCGTCCTCTTGAGCCTGTCCCTCCACCTGGAGAATGGGATGATCCAGGTACTGTAAGAGGCGTGAATGCGTAGCTCCCGTGTGATCACCAGTGTGAGGGTGAGCGTGGGCCCACACCGTGACTGTGCATTGATACCAGTCTTCCATTGCTGCTGTCGACAAAGAAGGGCCATCCTGTCGGTAACGTTGCCAAGACAGTGGGGCTGTGGTCAGTCTTGTGTATCTGCTCCTTCTAAGAATCAATTTGATTTGTCCTGTAGAGAGATGCAATTAAGGGAGCCAAGACCCAGAGGAGGGGCCTCTACCTAGCGTAGTGCTCAGCGTTCTCCAGAGAACAGAACCAATAGGAGATATATATACACACTCACATATATATATGTATATGATTTATTTTAAGGAATTGGCTCATGTGATTGTGGAGAATTGGCAAGTCTAAAATCTGATGCAGGGGGGCCTGGAGACACAGGAAAGAATTGCAGTTTGAGTCTAAAAGTAGTCTGTTGGAGAACAAGGAGAGCCAATGTTGCAGATGAAGTCTGAAGGCAGTCTGCTGGCAGAACTCCTTCTTGCATGGAGGAGGTTGGCCTTTTGTTCCATCAAGGCCTTCAACTGATTGGATGAGGCCCACCCACATCATGGAGGGCAATCTGTTTTACTCAGTCTGCCTATTTAAATGTACTTCCAAAAACACCCTCACAGAAACATCCAGAATAATGTTTGATCACATATCTAGGCACCCTGGCCCAGCCAAGTTGACACATAAAATTAACCATCACATCCAGCTAGCCTCCCATCCAAGGACAGGGCACACAGAATGCAGGAGGGACATGAGATGCAGTCATACTTGGTTGGGATGTTTTTCCAAAGGACAAAGAAAAACCTTCCTCAAACCTCAGGGAATTTCTCACATTTACACTGTCTAAAGACAATGCCTGTTGTTCACTACAGCATTGACTACACTGAAATGATTACAAAATGCAGTACAGCCATCCAGCCATCAAAACTGATGTCGCGTATATGAATACTTCAGCAGGAAGATGTTCACAATATACATATTTTTAAAAAGCCACAATGTAGTATGTATAATGTGATAATCATTTATAATAAAGATATAGATTATATTCACTAAGATGTTAACAGCATTAGTCTCTAGATACTGGAATTATGGGTCTTTTTCCTTCTTTTCACTTGCATGTATTATATAACGTTCCCATTAAGATCTTGAGCCACTTGCTAAAGAAAGCAATAAATAAATAGAAGTTTTTCAAGTAAACAAAGTGATGTTTACATAGTCATTTCTGTCATCTAAAAATGCAGAAATTTCCAAAATATGTATATCGCAGCACCTCATTTGTCTGAGTTCTGTTACAGCTAAATTTAACTAAACTTTTACATGCCAGAGCCTGTGGGTTTTGTTGTTGATGTTACTATTTTGGTTAAAAAGTGCTTTCAATATTTTTGATAAGATTTAGGAAAGCACTTCATAAAAACTATTAAGTACTGTGCACATATCAGTTATTTCTAGAAGACATTCCATCCTTAGACACTGGCCGCAATTAATTCCTTCTCAGTCATGTTTACAAATTACCATTACTTTTTCTGCTCTCAGCTGTCACTTCTGCTAAATCCTCAGAGCTCTTATCTTTGGTTTTTTGCAATAATTATGTGTCTAATGCTCCCGGAAGGAAGAACCATCTCCTCTCTTCTCTGGAGTCGCATGCGTGGGCTTTCTAACCCCGTTTCTCACCTTCTGGTTAATAGGGTCTTATTGTGCATCAGGGTTTCTCAACCTCGGCACTGTTGACATTTGGGGCTGGATCATTCTTTGTTGTGGGTGCTGTTCTGTAGGGTGTTGAGCATCATCTCCGGCCTCTGCTCACTAGATTCCGGTAGCAAATTCCAAGTTGTAACAACCAAAACTGTCTCCAGGCCGTTGGCAAATGTTCCCCAGGGGGTTAAATCTCCCCCTGGTTGAAAACCACTGCTGCATTTCATTAACTAGCCACATACTCCAGAATAACTGGGAGAGAAAGGATCATCAGACAATCATATGGAGGGACAGAGAAAGACCTTGGCCCAGGTGGTACCTCCCACGCCTCCTTCCTATGCCGGTCTGTCTGATTGGATCTGATTGATCCTATGTCTCTGGAAGCCAGCGCAGTGTTCTCCTGCCAAAATCTACACTGCTGTGACCAGGGCCACCTGCCTCCTAAAAGCACTATTCTGAGACGGGCAGCATCAGCACAGAAGCCAGAGGACCTTCCTCCACACTCGTTTCCTGAGAGCTGGGCCTGCTGCCAGGGATGTCATTTTAGCAATGGAATGGGGGGAAAACAAAAGGAAAATGCCCTTGCAGATCTCCTTCATGTCTGCCTCTGTAATTTTGTGCTACTTTTAGCCTTGGCTTGAAAAGACTACGGCAGCCCCCTCGATCAGGGGCTGGGGAGTGATGAAGAGAGTCATGCCTGAAATGTAATCAGTAAAGCTTCGTGGCTCTGAAAGGAGTCTCAGAACATGGCCTCCAGTTTTTCCTGTTCATTCAGGTCCTGAGAGCAGCTCATCCTACATATACTTTCAGAGGATGCTTCTACCAACTAGGAGCTCTAACATCTTCAATGGCTCCCAGCTTTCTGCCTGATAAATCTCAGCTGCGTAGCATGGTCTTTGTATTTGTTTCCTGAGCCTGCCATAACAAATTACCACACACCGTGGCTTAAAGCAACAGAAATGTATTCTTTCACAGTTCTGGAGGCTATAAGTCTGAAATCAAGGTGTCGGCAGGATTGGTTCCTTCTGGAAGTTCTGAGGGAGAATCCTTCAAGGCGTCTCTCCCAGATTCTGGTGGCTGCTGGCAATCCTCGGCGCTCCTTGGTTCATGGCCGCATCACTCCAGTCTCTGCCCCCATCTTCTCTTGGCCTTCTTCCCCGTGTCTGTGTCTTCTCCCCTTTTCTCTTACAAGAACACTTGTCATTGGACTTAGAGCCCACTCGGATAATGCAGGATGATCTCATCTCAAGATCCTTACCTTAAGTGCATCTTCAAAGATCCTCATTCCAAGTAAGGTCACATGCACAGGTTCTGGGTGGACATACCTCTTGGGAGTTCACCATTTACCTCAGGACAGTCTTCAAGGGCCTCCAGAGTTGACTGTCTCAGTTTCATTCGTTTGCTAACTCACTGACTCATCCATTCAGTCAGTCAATCGATACGCAATGCTTGGCACTTTAGGAGATGGAGAGAAAGGGTGACCTCTTCTCGTATCTGCCAGCCCTCTCCTGTGCGTCCCTATCTGGGCCAGCGTCTTGCCTATTTTGCCTGGATCCTATTCCTTCCCGCCTTCCATCCACACTCTGGTGCTCAGAGCTCTGAATCCTCACTACTCATCAGGCCCAGCTAAACTCCTGCCTCCTCCGGGAAGTCTTTCTTGACTCTCCCAGCCCATACTGATTCATCCTTTGGCAACATGATCCCATCCCCATGTGGTGCATCACAATCTGAAGACAGGCTAGGAATGCCTTTGCAGAGGCCCTTGCAAGTCACTCACCAAACACATATTGACCTCGGCTTAGCTGGAATCAGCAAAGAATCCACTCTGTAGTATGAACCGTGCCCACCTGGGTGCGGGAGGTGAGGAATGGTGGCGGCACTAGGGTAACTTTTCAAAGCACTGTCACAGTCAGACTCTCTTCTGCTCTTCACCACCCTACTAGGAACCCCGCTTTGCCTATGAGGAAGTGGAATCCCTGCAGTTCCTTGACTTGTTCAAATTCACAAAATGAGTCAGCAGCCGACCCGGATCTGGGGACATGTTTTCATGTAATCCCACCCCCAGATATTAGAGAGGCTGGTGAGGACAAAAGGCTCCAGGTTTTTGCACTTTCCACAATGTTGCCTTTGCAAACACTGCTCCTTCTGCGTGGATTGCCTTCTGCCTTCTGAGTTTGCTGTCACTGTCGGCACAGGCCCCCGGTCAGATATCAGGGAGGAGAGGAGCTGCCCCCAAGAAGCCTGGAGTGGGCCCTGGCAGTGCGGCCTGGTGGGAAGGGCTGCTCCCACTTCCCCACCAGAGGCTCCTGGAAGACCTTCCAACTTCTGTACCCCATTCCCTTTGGAGCCACTCCCACGTTGCTCACCAGGGTTCATCATTGCACCGTTTGCTGCTACCATGCTGTTTGCTCTGCCTAGAATGCACCCTCCTCTCTCTCCAGTCAACTCTGCAGACCCTCCAGCACTGGCTCAGAAGCCGTTTTCGCTGGCTTCGAGGGGTAAACCTCCTCTCCCTCTCGTGAGTTCCCTCCGCCCTTGTTCCTGCCTCCACTGCAGCTCCCAGGCCCATCGTGCGAGGGCTAGCCCCGTGAAGGGCTGACCCCTCAGCTACTCCAGCACCGAAGGGTCGGGGCGGTGGGAATTCGTCTCTGTATCTGGCACCGAGAAGGTGCTCAACAAGCCATGGAGGGAGCTCTCCTTGCTTTGGGCACTTTACATTGGTCCAGCCTGTGACTTCATAGTCAACTCTGTTTAGCAGAATCATTCATGCATTTACTACTAACTCCTAGAGTCTCAAAATGAGCCCAGGCTGTCGGCTCCTCCCACTTTACTGTTCCTAATTGTGGCTGAAGACAAGACGCTCGAGGAAAGCATGAGAAAGACGCGTTAATGATACAATACAACAATATCACATCTTTCCAGACACATTTTTTATAGCAAAGTCAAGCCCGTTTCACAAAAGTCCAAATCTGCCCTTTGAATCTAGCTCCATAAGTGGTATCTTTATTTTATGGGGAAGAAAGTGGATAGACTAGAGAAAGTTCTGAGGAAAACAAAAGCAATTGGAAGAATGGGGGCAGTAACCAAACGCATCTACCTATCTATCATCTATCTATCTATCTATCCATCATCTATCTATCTATCTATCTATCTATCTATCTATCTATCTATCATCTATCTATCTATCTATCATCTATCTATCTATCCATCATCTATCTATCTATCTATCTATCTATCTATCTATCTATCTATCTATCATCTATCTATCTTTCTATCATCTATCTATCCATCATCTATCTATCTATATATCATCTATCTATCTATCTATCTATCTATCTATCTATTATCTATCTATCTATCTATCTATCTATCTATCTATCTATCTATCTTTCTATCCATCCGTCCACCCATCATCTATCTATATCTATTCAGCTTTTTGAGGTATAATTGACATACAATAAACTGCACATATTTATTTATTTATTTCCAGCTTTTTAAAGGTATAGTTGATGCATAACATTGTGTAAGTTTAAAGTGTACAACATGTTGATTTGATACATTTATAAATTGCAAAATGGTTACTACCGCAGTATCAGCTCCCACCTCCATGCCGTCACATGGTTACCTTTTCTGTGTGTGTAGTGAGAAAATGCACTATCAAGTTGATAAGTTTTGACAAATGTATACACCCATAAAACCATTGAGAGCAGGAGCATATCCGTCACTCCTCTGAAATTTCCTCTTGCTCCATTGTAGCACTCCCCCTCCAAGCCTCCTACCCCAGTCCTACACAATTGCCATGTGCTTTTGGTAACCAGAGATTCATTTGTATATCCTAGAATTTTATATGAATGGAATCACAGAGTGTACACTTTTCTGTGTGGCTTATTTCACTCTGTATAATTATGTTAAGATTCGTCCATGTTGTCGTGTGTGTCAAATATTCATTCCTTTTTATTGCTGAGTAGTAGTCCCCTATAAGGTATACCACAGGTTCTTTATCCATTCATCTGTTGATGGACTTTTGCGTTGTTTCCAGCTTTTGGCTACTGCAAATCAAGCTGCTATGAAGATTCATTTACAAGTCTTTGTATGAACGTATGCTCTCATTTCTTGCGGGTAAATACTGAGGACTGAATGGCTGGGTCATATGGTAGGTGTATGTCTAACATTTTAAGAAACTTACAAACTATTTTCCAAAGTGGTTGCACCACTTGCCATGGCCACCAGCAGTGTGTGAGTGTTCTGGTTTCTTCCCATCCTCATCAACACTTGGAATAGTCTTTAGTTTTAGCTATTTTAATTGGTGACGGTATCTTATTATGGCTTTAATTTGCATTTCCCTAATGCTAATGAGAATGAGCACTTTTTCATGTGCTTATTTTCCATCCATATATCTATCCTCTTTCACATAGTATCTATCCAAATATTTTGTCCACTTTTTTATTAGGGTGTTTTCTTATTATTGATTTTTGAAATTCTTTAGATATTCAGATACAAGACCTTTATATTCTCTCAGTCTGTGGCTTATTTTTTTGTTCTCTTCACAGTACCTTTTGAAAGGCAGAAGTTTTTGATTTTGATGAAGTCCAGTTTGTCAACTTGTTGGCCACAAAATTATTCATTTAAAACAAAGAAAGCTGATTGGTTTACAGTATCCAAACATTTGACATTTATGCAGAACCTACTATGTGCCAGGCACTGTTTGGCCCCGTGGGGAAAAGAGTAAAAGACAAGATCCCTGGTTTCAAAGTGCTCGTAGCCTAGGAGGGAGGCGTGAGGGCCTTATTAGATTAGATGTGCATGGTGGTGCCATGGAAGAGGAACAAAGAAAACAAGGGATAACAAAGAAGACATAGGAGAAAGGGACAGAAAAGACACAAGAGGGTGAACTGGGCATTTTGACCTAGGTCTCACCCTGAACTACACCAAGAAAACATTTTTTGCTCTCGTTTCTGAAAAGGCCCTCTTGACCATTTGTTTTTCCTTGCCTGGAGGATGAAATATTGGGCAACAGACTTAAAACAGGGGAGGTTTGTATCAAATGTGGAGAACAGCTTGGTGAGAGAGGATGTTAAGAGGAGGGAAAAAAAATACTGAGAGAAGAAAAAAAAGGTTAATAGCAAAGAAATATCGAGGGAAGTCTCTACTCATAAAATAGAAATTAATGGATTACAGAGCAAGGACATTAAGAAAGATCTTTAAGAGGTTGCAGGAAATGGGAGAATTAGGGCAAAGCTGAGCTGTCATGCGGAACATTTTACGTAACAAACTACTGGTTAAAGCTAATATAAGCTTTATATTATAAAGGGTAAGAGACAGCATGTGCCCAAGAGAGATGAAATGAGAGAGGATACCATACTTGGGTCCAAACCGTGACTCCGATTCAGCTAATTTTCTGAGTACCCCCCCATGATGCCAGGCCAGGTGGGCGTCTGGAGCTTTGGTCACTTTCGTGGAAGTGACACAGAAGCCTCTAGCACATTATGATTTGGGAGCTAAGGAGTATGCATTTTTTAGTACAAGACTTTGGGGAGCCCTTTTCTTTTTCTTTTTTTTTTTTTGTGAGGAAGATCAGCCCTGTGTTAACATCTGCCAATCCTCCTCTTTTTTTGCTGAGGAAGACTGGCCCTGGGCTAACCTCCATGCCCACCCTCCTCCACTTTATATGGGACGCCGCCACAGCATGGCTCGCCAAGCAGTGCGTCGGTGCACGCTCGGGATCCGACCCGGCGAACCCCAGGCCGCCGCAGCAGAGTGCACGCACTTAACCGCTTGCACCACCGGGCAGGCCCCGGGGAGCCATTTTCATGTTGTATTTACTCTGGAACTTGCTTCATTAAAACATTAAAAATCAGGAGCTACAAAAATATTTTCTTCCACTATCACGTAGATGGGAAGTGCAATGGAGTGAGAATGGACAGAGGGGAGAGGTGCTCAGAGAGAACGGTCGCTCCTCAGATGCCTGGTGGAGTCTGCTGGAACGGTACTTCTCCTCTGTTCCAGCCTCTAATGGGCAGCATGCTGACTAATAGGAATGAGGATAGCCCGGGTTAGAGACATTGTGCTGGTGAGAATTTCCACCTAAAGTGTGAACTGTGTGTGATCACAGATGAAGACACCATCTGCAGTTGGAATAAAAGCCCAGACATGACTGTCCCAACACAGAGCAGCAGGGACCATGGGAGAGCGAGGGGTCCAGGGGAAGACAAAATGACACCAAATCAAGACCAGAAGCAGACGAGCCCACGGCCACCTGAGGTCTTTTGTTTTTCCATCTCCATAGTGTGAACACCAAGGCTGAGTGGTGTCTTTGCGTTTTGTCTGTGTAATTGAGCATAAGGTGACATACATTTCTTCTCAAGCAGCAGCCTCAATCATTGCAACTGTCTTATTTAAACTGCAACTAAACAAAAAGTAAAGTATAACAATGACTTAAACAAGTTAGAAGATTGTTTATTTTTTATAAGAAAGTCTGGGTAGGCAGATCAAAGGCCAATGTAGCACCTCACTGGATCAGAGGTCCAGGAAACTTCTAGATCACCACCTTGCCGTCCCTGCAGTGTGGCCCTTGCTTTCATAGTCTAAGGTGGCATTTATGTTCCAGGAGACAGAAAATGATGGAGAGGAAGGGATAAAGTGTGCACACCAGCTCTCTTCAGGAAATGTCCTGGAAGATATCACATGACACTTCTGTTATCGTCTCATTGGTCAGGACTTAGTCACATGGCCATGCAAGGGAGGCTGGGAGATGTGGTCTTAGTTCAGGGCAGCCATGCACCCTGGCAAACATTCTGTTCCTATGGGAGAAGGGGAAATGGATTTTGGGTGACAACCAGGGATCTCTGCCACATTGACTAATCCTTCACCAAGTCCTAAATTACAGAAAAACAAAGACACTAGAATGTGTTGAACTGCAGGCTAATCAGCAATTGTGGTTTCTGGCACCCAGAGTGGGCAAAGCAAGTAACCCCCCGCAGTGGGATCCCAGGGAGGCAAATAGGGAAGCTGTGACTTCAGAGAGAGTCATAGGATGGTGTTAAAAGGCAAAGACAAAGCAAGTGGAGAATCATGCTCTGGGGGACACATTCTCCAGTGCAGCAGACAAGCTGAGGGACTTGGGAGAATAATGAGGAGAAAAGCAGCAGTTTGAGTGTGTGCATTGGGAGAAATGAGAAGCGTCAAGAGGGAGGCTGACTGAAACGAGGTGTGGCACTTGAGACGCAAGTGATCAGTCAGCGATGGGTTGGGTTTTTCGTCTTTTGGTGGTTGTAAAAGAATTTCACCTTGAACAAGCTCTTCCTGAACACGTGATGCATGCAAGGTCTCCCACTGGGACCACAAGATGAAGGAAGAGAAACAAGACAGAGCCCCTGACCTCAAGGAGCTTCCAGTCTCAGAATATAAACTCATACATCTTACGATGCTTGGCAATGCTTTTGAATAAACCACTTCAAAAATCATATTTTAGGTTTACAAACACAGTAGCTGAAATCTTCACCAAGCAGGTATTGAATAGTGTTTAACAGCTCAAGTTCTGGCATCAGACACTGGTTTCAAATCCTATGTCTGTCACTTACAGGATGACCAACTCATCCTGGTTTGCCCAGGACTTCCCCAATTTTAGCCTTGAAAGCCCCACATCCCGGGCAAGCTGGGGTGGTTGGGTCGCCCCAGCTATTTACAAGCTTTGTGACCTTGGGCAAGTTACTTGATCTCTTTGAGTCTCAGTTTCTTTAACTGTAAAATGGGGAAATAATAGTAATTCTGACCTGTCATGATTGTTGTAAACATTTAATGGGAATCTGTTAACAGTGTTTAGCAGAGTGCTGGCTCAATGAGTGTTATATTATCATTTATTGTCACTGTTATTAGACTTGTTATGGATCTGATAGGTTCACGTACATTTTACCTGCATTCTCCTGGATGGAAGCTACGTGCCGTACTAGAATAAGGGAAACTGAGTATTTGTGATAGTTTTATGATATATCTCTCATGAATGGCAAGGAGTCACTGTTGTCGAGGAATTTTCTTTTCAAATTTAATATAGATCTCCAATTTCCCTGCTTTCACCTTCTCTGTATACTAATCATTTTTTTCGTTGTCATGGGATCTGAAATGAGAATATCCTGAGAACAGTCATGTAAAGTAATTGTCTGAAATGTTATAATAAATTTGCTTTTAAAAGGCAATTTCAGGAAGGTTATAGGAATGATAGGGAAAAATTTTCTTAATGTTTCTGTTTGTATTCATTCCTTCTTCCAGTAACTATTTAATTGTGCTATTATTAGCTGTCAAGCAACATGCCAGGATCTGGGTACACAGTGTGAAGAACCCGAGACCCTGCCCCAAGGACTTCACGTGGGGAGACGGCACGTAAGCGCATGTACATCACTATGTGATAAAGGCAGAGATGGAGGTGCTTGCCAGGCTGCTGAGAAACCCTGGATTGACTTGGTGGAGTCAGACAGAGTTTCTAAAAAGAGTGATGGAATAGCTAACTCTTGCATCCCAGGTGGGGGAGAGGGGGGCAGATCTAGGTAGAGAGCCACCCCCGGGCAAGGCACCAGAGTAAAGAGCCCCAGAGGGTGAATGTTGGCTGCTGATGATTTGGAGAGTGATGGAGACCTTGTTTGCGAACTCATCCAACAGATATTTGCTAAGAACCTATTATATGGATGGTACCAGTAAACACCAGACTCTGTCCTTGGAAAGCTAAGGGCTTAGAAGGGGACACAAGATGTGCACACAACCAATGCAAGATACCTGTTATGGACTGAATGTCTGTGTCCTCTCAAAATTCATGTTGAAGCCCTAACCCTAGTGTGGCTGTATTTGGAAATGGGGGCTCTAAGGAAGTAATTAAGGTTAAATGACATCATAATAGTGGGGCTCTGATCCTATGAGACTAGTGTCCCTGTAAGAGGAGTTGCCAGAGAGCACTTTCTCTCTCTCTCTCTCTCTGTGTCGCTGTCTCTCTATGCACCCATGGAGGAAGGCCATATGAGGACATAGCGAGAAGCTAGCCATCTCCAAGCCAGAAAGCAGGCCCTAAGCAGAAACTGAACTGGCTGGGACCTTGATCTTGGACTTCTCTCCTCCCAAATTGTGAGAAAATACATTTCTGCTGGTTAAGCACCCAGTCCATGCCATTTTGTTATGGCAGCTCGAGCAGACTAAGACAATACCCATGGTGTACCACCATAAAGGGGAAGAACAAATAGCATTGAACTAGGGAGGAGGGGAAATAACTGCTGACCAACTTGCTGGGGGAGGTGACCTTGAGCTGAGCCCTAAACACTTGGAAGCACTTAGATTTAGGTGAAATTGATAGCAAAAGACCATTCCAGCTAAAGTCAATGTTACGGGCTCAACGGCAGTAAGAAAACACACACTTTCTGTTTGTCTGGAGAATCTGGCGTGTGTGATACCGAAGAGTGTGGGACACACTGGGTCACACTATAAAGGGCTTCGAGCGTCAGGATGAAGACTGTGGGCTTCCTTTAGGAGGCACTGAGGACACATTGCTGATTTTAGACAAGCAGAGCTTCATTTATCACCGTGCCTTTGGCAGAGTCAGCTGGAGGTCTCAGAGAGGCTCCAACCTAAAGCTATTTGCAGCGGTGCAGGTGAGAGTTAACGGGGTGCGGCCCAGAGCAACAGCGGTGGAGAGGTAGGCGAGAGAGATCTCGGAGGTGGCATCAAGCGAATTTTCATGTGTTGGATATGGACCAGAGGAGGGCAAGAAGTAAGTATTAATTATAACTGAGAGTTGAAAACAAAAGATGTTCATAAAACCATGTTGCTGACTTGTCAGTTTCTGGATTGCTTCCTCCTAGAACGGTCTCATCTTGAGGACGAGGACATTCGAGCTGAACGGTCAGAATCAGGTCACGGGACTTTGGCTCTTTCGGTTATGCCAGGCTGCTACCCAGTTTCAAGCCTGAGTGCTGGGGCCACTAAAAGTGACCGTGCGACCAAGAGTGGAATGAGCTTTGGGGCAAAGGTAACGCTTTCCTTCTAGAGCGTTTGGCCTGAAGTGGCACCAGGCAGTTGGGAAAGTACAGCCGACTCTCAGAGAGGTGAAGCTGCGAGAGTAGATTTAGAGGTCCAAGTGCTTAGAGGGACACTCTTATGGAGACAGAAGAAGACAGAGCCCTGGGGACAGTCCACATTTAGGACGTTACAGAAGGAAGGAGAAAGGCAAGAGACGGCTTTAGAATAATGCGGATGCAAACCAGGACGATGTCAGATCAGCAACAGTGTGGAGGAGGGAATTTCAGGAAAGAACAGTGGTCAAATGTGTCAATGGCTGTAAATTCTGGGAAATGAGGACTTAAAAATATACATTGATTATAAGATTGAGCAGCCCCACTCCCTGGAGAAGAGAATAAATAGCCATCTGCTCTGGACGGCTTAACTCTTCCCTGCCTGGGAAGAGGTTTGGATCAGACGGGCCCAGGGCCCCTGGGATGAGCCCACACACTTTGTTCTCCTGTACACTTAGCGGACATTCGTCTACCCTGAGATGTGAGGAAGATGTGCATGGGAGGCATGGAGAGCAGACCCGCGCTCGGGAAAAGTGCTGGAGAGTGTTCCAGTTAAGGATAGTTAGACAGCCGATTTCAAAGACCTTGAACATCCACAGCACTGCTTCCCAAACTTTAACGTGCTTATAGATCATGGGTTTATGACGCATGAGATCTGGGGAAGGCCTGAGACTGTTCATTTCCAAGTGATGCTGACATGCCTGGCCACCTGACCACACTTGGTGCTGCAAAGGTCTAGAGCAGAAGGTGCAAACTAGTGGTCCTGGGACCACACATCATATGCAAGTATGTCTTCCTTGGTTAGCATAATGTTCTAAAAAATTAGAATTAGTTGACATGATTTAAAAATCTGAAGATTTCACTAAAAAAAACATCCAGGTTCTGTCTTCTCTTGAACCCTCAGGATCTCTGGCAATACTGGGCCTACATTCCCGCATGGCAGCAAACGCCCAGCGGATCTGCAGCTGCCCCCTTGAGCAGTGCCTATACCCTGAGGTCTCCCCCAGGCCTCCCCACCGCGCCTGCTTCACACCCTCATTGATGCTGCCTGCCAGCCTGTGAGACCCCAGGATTTTCCAGGCCTGATCTAGAGCACACTCCTTATTCCACAGATGCGAAACAGAGGCCAGGCGGGGCAGGAGACGGTGGCTGCTCTCCCTGGACTGGTAACCTCCTTTCGACACCTTTGGATCTGTGAGCTCTGAGAGGGACTCAGTGACTGCTCTGGAATGACCCAATATCCTCGCCCAGCATCAGGCCGGAGACCAACAACGGAGGCCGGAAGCCCCCTCGCTGGGCCCCTGCCCGCGGCACACTGCCCTTTTTGTCGATCTCCTTGATCAATAAACAGCCCAGGAAGGAGAACATGGGCCTAAATCGCACATCCCTGTGCCCTTCTCCACGTCTCCTTTTGTTTCTTGGGGAGAGGCTGAGGCAAGTCAACTCACAAAAATGTGCTTCCACCGAATGAGATCCCGGAGTTTATCTAATAGGCAGGTTGGGAAAAATGAAAACGCTAATTACTTGAGGGAAAGCGTGGAAAATGAGTCAGCTGATTGGGCCACCAGGCAGCCAGTAGGAGCTGAATTTTTTTTTTAGAGGATAATGACTTATTCTAGGGGATTTCAGCCGTGCACACACAACAAAAATAATTCCAAGTGTCTGCTAGCAAAATCCCAATGCTGCCGAACATCGCATTTGAAAATTAATGTGACAGGCTGGAGGCCTGTCTGCCTCAAGATCAGAAGACTGTGAAAGCTTCCTCCCCAGGAAGTTTCTCAGGGTAGAACCAGAAAACCAGACTGGAGACCTAGAGGGGCAACGCCCCACCAGGGTCAGTGGACAGGAGTCAGCTGGGAGGCCGCGCTGCCCTCCTTTGTCTTGGCACCCGGCCCGGCCTCCGAGGTTCCTGATGATCCCATGCAAGCTGGTGGGGCTGCACGTTAATTGCCCTGTTCCTCCCGTCATCAAAATGATAGGTCTGGGCGCTGGGAGTGGTGCTGCCTTGGCTCCCAGTCGGGCGCACCTCCTGGATAGAGACCTCCCGATTGGGCCCTGCACACGGCTCTTTCTAAAGAGCTGAGTGGTGGTTTGGGGTTCACCTGGGTACATTCTACTCCAGGAGCTGGGGACCCCAGAGCTCTTGTTCCCACTCCCCGGCTGGCGATGG
Organism: Ceratotherium simum simum; assembly: GCF_057802395.1. NCBI lineage: Eukaryota > Metazoa > Chordata > Mammalia > Perissodactyla > Rhinocerotidae > Ceratotherium > Ceratotherium simum. The sequence goes on along the minus strand of NC_141905.1, from coordinate 23,670,322 downwards.
AATTAATGAAGCCCGGGCAGCCCTGTATGCAGGGCACACTCTGGTCCTTTACAGCTCTTTGTCTGCAGCCGGGCTCTTGTCTTTCATTGCTGGCTGCCGCCCCGTCTCTGGGGCTGATGCAGCAGCCAGATAATGAACAGTGTATCAGCGCAGGCGGTGGAGGGGGCGCGGGGGAGGGGTGAGCGCCCGAGCAAGCCGGCCTGACTTATTATTCCTTCACTCTCAAACAAAACAAAATCATTGGCCTGCCAGGGTCATTAAGGACCCCAGGGTTGTCATAGAAACGACCTTTGGGGCCCGGTGGTTGTTAATGCATGAGTGACTGCCTGCATTGTGTGCGCAGGGAGAGGTCAGAGTTTTGTTGGTGGCTTAAGAAAGAAAGAAAGAGAGTGAAGAAGAAAGAGAGCTAGCACAAAGCCCAGGATCGGGCGGCTGACATTCGGAAAGAAGGTTGTACCCTGCCCGTCACGCTGATTAGACGTCTGGGATCTCGAACGTCCCATGCCCAGCACATAGTAGGCACTCAATAAATGTCTGAGAAGATGAATGGACACATTTCTCTGGTTCACAACGTCCTCCCAGTTCCACAGCCCCAGCCCCAGGAGCGCTCTGCCAGTGCACTCGCTGGGAAGTGTCTAGACAGGTGATGGCTCCTGTCATTGTTCCAGTCGAGATTAGCACACTTATGTACAGGTTTTAGGGGGATCTCATATGTCTTCACCTTGGCTGCGATGCTTCTCATGGCTCCCAGGGACCCAGGAGGAACTAGTTGGGGGTGGGTGGGCAGGGGCTGTTGCAGAGGAGAAATGGAAGGGCAGGGCTTCCACTGCAAGCCTCGGGCTTTACAGACGAGCTTTCCACCCACTTCCTGAGCAGGGCACGAGTGGCTCCTGCCTGGGCGCGCTCTGAACATCACCCATGTGATGGAGCTCACCCAGCCGGCCGGTGTTCAGAGAGCTCAGCCACCCGTGCCTCCCCCGGTGGCCCCAAGGGCTGGGAGCTTGGGTTTCAGAAGCAGCCCTGCCACTAACTCACTGTGTGTGGTCTTGCGAGTCCTCTCTGCCTCAGTTTCCTCATCTGTAACATTAGAGATGGGCCAGGTGACGTCCACAGCCCACCCCAAGTCTGCTCTGCTGTCTTGGCAAGAGTCTTCCCTGGATTTAGGGTTTTACTTTTCAGGGGGGAAGAAAGCATTCTAGGAATGTTCTCTGGGCGACTCTAGCCATCCAATCTCTCTGAAAAGACTAGACCTGGTTGCCTTCCCTGGTGCCTTCCAGCTCTCTTTCCAGTGAGGACGCCAGTGCCTTTCCAAGATCCTTTAAAGGGCTGTGGTCCTGTAAGAACAAGCGTGTTGGGACTAGTCTGATGGCCAGGCTCACGAGGCCTTCTTCCTCCTGCTGAGCACCCTCCTGTCCTAGCCTGGGTTAGCCACCACGCAGTGCCCACCGCCTGAAACCCCACGTCGTATTTGGAGGTTGGACCCAGGACCCACTGGTGACATACCTACTGGGAGTCATACCGGTTTAGCATTCACTGCCAGGGTGGCTTCTTTTTAAAATTGATTTCAGGGATCTGTTGCCGTGCTTCCTACTTGCCCGGCAGATTCACAGATCTTTGCTCGAGCGTACCAGACTGTCACTCACAGAATCCCTTCATCAGCTCGTGGGTTCAAGGGCCCAATGGCAGCAAAACCCGGACCTCTAATGTGGCCAGGAACAAGCAGCCGCCTCATTGTGGTGAATCACAAAGGCCGGCCTTGCATTTCTTTTCAGATGTGAGCACATCGCAGGGAGGCTATATGAGAGCGCCTGCCACAGAATCTGGGGTGAAAGTGCCCCAGTCCAGGGGACCCTGGAGGGTAGAAGATGATCTTCTTTCTCCTACAGCACTGAGTGTGGTGCCTGCCCTGGAGTGGACGTTTGATTTCAGCCTTCCATTTAGTTCTTATAAAAAGACAAGCGGCTCTCACTACCACAGGACAGACGAGGGGTCAGATGGGAAGGAGCGTGCCTCGTCCAAGGTCACCAGTTAGTGAGTGGACCGAGCAGCACTGGAGCCCAGACCCACAGGCTCCACGCCTGTCATTTGTGTGTGCAGCGGCTGTGGCCACGCCGTTACCTGGCTAAGTCCCAGAGAGGGAGAATCAATACGCTAGTTATTTATGCTCATGTTGCATAAAGTGTTTTATTCGGTGATATTCGGTTTACCTTTGTTTTTGTTTTTAAAATCTGCACTCTGATTTGCGTCACTGTTGGGGCCGCAGCCTGGCACCTGCTCTGCTGTGTGCACATCAGAAAGGAGGCTTCTCTCAGAGTCCAGCATTTTCTCATCCCTTCCCAGTTGGTTGCAGAAAGAGAGAGGTCTGTGCCCAGCGTGGGCTCAAGCTCAAACCCTGTTAAGACCTGCTGAATCCTCCATTTGGCACAAAACACCAAACTCTGATGGTTGAAGGTTTTCTCTTTTCAACAAACTGCATCTTCCCGCCTCAGCGAGGAAACAAAAATCCCTCGGAGTTTCTTGGGTTTACAGAGGTGAAGAGAGTCCAAGAGCAAACAGTTCAGCCTCCTGGGTCTTAGGTTCCCAGGAAAATAAACGAGACGTTGCCGATTTAGAGAGAAGTCCCCCGACGAGCCATTGCCAGCTACCCAGGGCTGGGACTGTTTCTAGATCATGCAGTGACCTTGGGTCAGTCACTTCCTCTCCCGGAGTCTGTGTCTACTTTTCAAGAATGTAAGGAAGCCAAAATTTTGAAATACTCTAATTCCAAAGCACAGGTTCTTATAAAGGTTGATAAACTCCAAAGTATCCGTATTTAATGAAGTTTAACACTAGATTATAAAGTAGAAGGGCTTCCCAGGAGAATGAGGCATTGTCTAAAGCAGCAGAACTTAACGGAGTCTGTTACTTTGCATTAATATGTTCCCTTAGGGACTAGGATAAAACCCAACATTATAAAAAATGTCTCAAATATTTGCATATCACACATAGAATATTTGTATACAGTATTTATATGAAGCATGATGCTTATTTCTTGGGGTGGGAAGGGGGAGAGTTAGTAACTTCCCGGTGCCTCCTCTAACCCAGGCACCCTACGTGCAGCATCGACTCTTCACAACCCAAGGCCGCACCATGCCCGTTCACCCACTACAGAAACTGAGCTCCGGAGCGTGACTCGCCCAAAGTTACACAGCAACACGGAGGGATTTCCTTACCCCTTTGCAGCACTTTCCTTCCTGCAACTTAACAAGAGGGGAACCGTAGTACGAGAGAAAGGAATATAGTAATGTCAGTGAAGTGGATTTAGATCAGTGGCTGTTACTTATATTCCTCTTTAAAGTGGGACGTTCGGACAAGGAGGCCTCCAAGACCCATTTCACTTTTAAACCCTAAATTTGAGTTACTTATTTAAACACATTTACCAAAATGCATTCTGAAGCACAATACACCAAAGAAATGTTCCCAAAAAGCACGTTTCCAAACACATTTTCATGGTCAAATGTGTTTGGAAAATATTACTAATTGAATCCCCAATTAGAAACTTACAATGTATATTATGATGTTAAAGGCTCTGATAAGTCCTGCAATAAAAACCTGCATAACTGTCTAATCTATTTTCTGGATGTATGAGATTCTGGACCCTTTTTTCTCCCCAAGTAACATTAACACTGGTGAAACTACTTTGCTATTTAACACACTTTGGAAACGCTAGAGAAATTGTAAAGTTCATGAATCCTCACTTCCTCTATGTCGTGCCTTCCATCCTTCTCTCTGTGGGTAGAAAAGCAGGGAACCTGAGGTAGGGTCATGGGCAGGGAGGGGCGTGGGAGGAGAGAGTCCATTTAAGGCTAATCCGGGCTCACGTTCAGCCTCTGCTTGGAAAACAAGCAGAACAAACAGATACTGCTACAGCAATTTCTGAAACTTTGATACAAGAACTATTTTGGCACTTTCTCTGTATTTATGTATAAACCCATGTATAGACAAAGACAAAACGTGATAGCCCTTTCGTTTTGATAAGCTCTTTTGAGGCATTTCTCCCCTGCCCCTCTTTAACGTCCACATAAAATGGCATCACCGTGGTGCCTGTCGTTTATGGAAATTGTTCCCTCGACTTCACCCAGTTAGTTCCTTTTTATCCTTTGTATCGCAGCTTAAACGTCACTTCCAACAGGCTGGCTTCCCTGACTGCACACTGATCTCGTCTGCCTTTCCTGCTTCCGTGATAACCTGGGCTACTCTAGGAGAGCAGTTGGCAGGGCTGATAATTATACATTTAAGTGGTTCTTTTCTTAATGTCTGCTTCTCCCATGAGATTGTTAACCTCATGAGGACAAGGGCCACTCCTGTCTTGCTTATATTGCACGCTCAATACCCAGCACAACTGGCAAAGAGTAGGAACTAAAGGAATATTTGTGGGTGAGTGAATGAATGGACAAATTTCCATTCTAAGAAGCAGGCCTCGTCTGCCTTGGCCCTACATCAATCCCTTGAGCTCCTTCACTATCAGCTTTGATGTCGCTCTTCTATTTAAACCCTGTCTCCCCCTTCAAGTCTGATGCATTCTCTGGAGTCTCTCATCTCCTGACCTCAGCTCCCTGCCGTTACTCTCGGCCACATAGCTCACAAACCACTAGGTAACGCCCACCCATCACAACCACCATGACCCGCCCTCCATCCACCCCGTCGGGCCTGACCCCAATCATATATCCCTCTGATGGGAAGACCACCAGAGAGGTTTGTGATTTGTTACCTATAAATAAAATCATTGACTTTTAAACATCAAAGCTACCTTCAAGGCCATTTGTTCAACTTCATCTTTTGTCCAGTGAAGAAAGTAGCAATCAGACAGGATAGGTGAACTGTCCTCAGGCAGGGAGCATGATGAAAAAGAAGTCTCTGGGCGTCCCGTCAGGAATCCATTCTTTGTCAGCATTAATTCCAAAGCGGTGTCTGCTTGTTTTCTTTTAAGTAAAAATTCTGATACATGCCTGACATCTGAAAAGTATAAATGGATTCTACAGTGCTGAAGAGTGTTATAACACTACAAGTTTGTACTCTTACATGCTCCCATTTCACAGATGAGGAGACAGAGCATTATGACGATTATGGAGCTAGTGATTGGTGCTGGTGGTCCTCTCTGCCTCCAAGTCCTTTGTCCCCCACTCTTTGAGCCCCAAGAACATGTAAAGGTCTCAGACTGTGGCAGCCTTCTCTGTCCTCTAGTAACCACGAGCTGCTTAAAAGCAGAGATCACATCTCACTTAGGTTTGCAACACCAGTTCCTAGCTCCATATGTTAGCACATAATAGATCATAAATAAATCCTTAAAGAGTGAATAAATGATTGAGAAAATGACTGAATCCTTAAACGATTGAAACAGCAGTCCTCTCAGCATTATTTCCATGAAAGGTAGGTAGGATAAAGAGAAGAGAATACATACACTTATGTAAAAAATGCATAGAAACTGAAAATAAACATTTGCCTTCTTAAGTGGAATGGACTTATAGAGAATAATTTGTTTTATTGCAAATGGTTTAGAAATAAAAATCTGGATACAACTTATTGAAACAACCTGGATATGGGTATAATTGCAATGATGTGTTACTCTCCAAATTAGAATCTAGAGATGGTGATGGAAGGAGGTAGGAACCACTGAGGGACAATGTCCACCTCTTACTATTAAACTTGATACAACCAACACACACGCATGTGTGCGTGTGTATATATGTATAGTATTTGCCGAATGATTAGAGATAATTGTATGAAAGGATAGACTGTTGAGAATCTGCACACATGAATTTGAATATATGGGAAGAAGTGCAATTTTAATGCTTTTGAATATATATCTTAACCCTTCCTTGGGGGTTCTCAAGAAGTAGTTTCAATAAATGTAATTTGACTAGTAATTAATGCATTGGGTACTTCCAAAGTGCCCTCTTTGTCCTTTTTTTTAATAGCTCTAAGCCATCCTTTGTCATGACATTTGTCACTTGCTTAAACAAGCCCTTCTTTCCATTTCTACCACAAAGATGAACCTCACCCAAGACCCGGCATGTGAAACCCAGAAACTCCGGAAGGAGAGGGTGTTTCACGCTAAGGTGTCTGATATATAAGATCGTGGGCCCTGCTTCACAGGATTGCGAGGAATAGAAATGCTAAGGCATGGTATATGCGAGCGCATTGCTTGGCACACGGCACATGCTCAAAACCCAGCTATTCACTAAAGCCCAGTTGGGTGGGAGTGAGTCTGGCTGCAAGTGAGAAAGGCAGGTGGAGAAGGGCCTGCCGACCAGACACTGCTCATTCCCCAGGTCTCCCGGGACTGTTTGGTAATTACTCCAGTTTCTCCAACAGCTTGTGATCTGTCCGGTGCCAGGGAACCTGGATCTGCACTGCACGATGCATAATTCATACAGCACGGACAGCAATTATGAGCTAATTGAGGAGTGTAATGTTTAAAGAAAGGATCCATTACGAGGAACATAAGGAATGTTGGGAGGGAAGAAGTTCTGGCATCCATGGAGGCTCGTTCTCTCTAATTCAGCTTTCTTTAAGATGACTCTGACTGTCTCTTGGAGGGCACGGAAGTTCTCCTCGCCTACAGGAGGCCCTGGGGGCTGAGCAGCAGGGGCAGCTCCTTTTGCAGGAAGGGGGTTCAGGGTGGGCTAGGGGCCTTCTCTTTCTTGTGCTCTTGTGTGGTTAACCTTCCAGGCATGCTTTACCATGTTGACATAGTCATCTAGGTTAATATGATTAGAGGCGTATAACGTTACTATAAACATAATTTCTGAATCAAAAGTTAGGGCCATTTCCATGGGGGAGAAACAGTCTGGTAAATAGAGCTTGGTGCAGAATTATTGGCATTTCCAATATGAAATCATATTTTGGAGGGGTTATAGGTCAGCCTATTTAAATGGGAACTTCACTGGAAAATTCAGGAGCTGGGCTATCAAATGATCAGGAGCCCTGGGCTGGTAGTAATAAGCCTTGAGTCTGTACATGACTAGATCAACCTCTTGCTGAAAGGCCCTTGGGACATCACCACCCCTCTTTGGGCCTCAGTTTCTCCATCTGTTCAACGGGGAAATTGGGTAAGATGGCCTTCTGGGACCCTTCCAACTCTGATGAGCTGTGTTTCTGTGCATTACAACTCATCCTTCTGACTCCAGGTTTTAAACTATATTGACAGATCAGCCTTTGTTCTCTTGGGACCAACTGTATGTGCCTTAAAACTCAAAGGGTGCCCACGGTGTGACTGTCCCTTGCAATAGAAAACTTTTTTTAATTGGCTGTGAGGAGATAAATCACTAAATAAATCACTTTTCCATTGGCTTCTATTACAAGTTGGGTACACATCTCAAAATACTGAATCAAAGACATTTTGTAAAGAAAGGGTCTGCCAGCATCTGCGCCCTCTGATGTGCAGGAGGATATGGTAGTTGAGTCACAGCGTGCTGTTTATGTTTTGCTATCTTTTCAGAACGCCACAGACTTTAGTGTATCTCTCATTTGAGGATTGTTCCATAATTTCCACTTGAGCCTGTACTTTTCTCTTCACCCTCAACCGAGGATTTTCACATAAATATATACAAGTTTTTTTTGAGAGGAAGATCAGCCCTGAGCTGCCATCTGCCAGTCATCTTCTTTTTTGCTGAGGAAGACTGGCCCTGGGCTAACATCCTTGCCCACCTTCCTCCACTTTATACGGGACGCTGCCGCAGCATGGCTTGACAAGCAGTGCGTCGGTGCGTGACCGGTATCCGAACCAGCAAACCCCGGGCTGCCACAGCGGAGCCCACGCACTTAACCGCTTGCACCACAGGGCCAGACCCTCATGTAAACGTTTGATATCATAGGAAGCACTCCCTAAACTCGCTGGCTTTCGTTACTGTGTCTACTTGAGCTGGGCTGCAATATCACGTCTCACCAGTAGAGGTCGCTTTCTGATGCGTGGTATGCACACGAACTGAAGATTCAAAAAATCATGTAATACTAAAAGTAAAAGAGGTCTTAGAGATCATTTTGTTCAACTAGGAATCATACATGGTTCCCTGCTTTATCAAATCTGGAAATTAGACATTCTTTAAAATTAATCTGCTTAAACTGAAGAGTGGCTATCATTGACTCTCCTGCTTGCACAGTGTCTCTTCATTTAACCAGATCACCTGGCCAGTTTGCATGCCTTTTGAGTAATGAGGACATTTAGCATATTCAAGGTGGAGATTGTGTTATTCTCTACCTGTGGTGCTAATGTAGCTATTTATACTAGGAGCCAAAGCAGATCTTCACTGGAAAGTTGAGCTGTCACGTCTGTTTAAGCATTCAAACCAGCTCTGTAGCTTGTTTGAGAAGACTTTCAAATGGGTTTCGCCCAGAGTAATTGATCACCTGTGGGCTGAGGATTTCTTTCTTTTCCTTTTTTTCCCTTCAAATAGCTTTTCCCACGATTTTAGGAATCCTTCCCCAAATCTCAAGAGAATGAGAGAGACGACCTTAAGAAAGTGTGTGTCTACTTATAAAGTCTTGTTTGGGAAGAGTCAGGGTCACTGTCAGGATAAACCAGACAAAGGAATCTCTTACTTGCCTTGAAGAACGGGCAGCAATAAGTACACACGTGACTTTTCATAACCTTTTTTCAGCTATAACCATAGGCGAAGGCTCTGGAAGACAAACTCGTTCCCTGAATGCATCTAATTCTACATGTAGGACGTGGAAGGAGCAGAGATGTTCTGCTCTCGCCAGTTGTTCCTTTGGGCACCAAGATTGATGGTCTCTATGAGTTACATCCTAGTGAGAATAACCACTCATGAACACCCCATATTTAATCTTTATTTTTGAGTCTTTCTAAGCAGAAAGTCGCAGTAAAACAAAATTGCCATGTTGCTCCAAGGGTTAATCAGACATGGCCCAGAAAAGGTGATTTCCTTCTTTCTGCCTTAAATTTGGGGCTTTTCATTCTGAGTGACTGTTGGCTTCTGTCAAATGGAAGGAGATAAATGCGAGCTCCTAATTTGAACTCCCTTCATTCTGTTCCCAGCTGCTATTTTTCAGTTTTCCAAAAAAGAGAAAGTTCTTTGGACCTGCTGGTGTTCACAAACCTGGAACTCGACTCTCTTCCCTTCTGGTTTGGGGTCGAGGGATCTTTGGAAGGAGATGATCCAAGCCCCTCCCTTGGTGGTCTTCTCTTGCAGATATTAAAATAATTTCCATCTCCTTTCTCCACTCCCCAATCAGACTGAACATCTGAATTGCGAAGACTGTCACTGTGTGCTGATTCTTCATTGAGTTGTCCAAAGCGACACCAAGATCTTTTCCTCTTTTTTTTTCCTCAAAGGTTACAACTAATTCAAAATCCATCAGCTCATGCGAACACTTTAAATTGTTCCCTTAAATGAAATTCATCTGCTGTCATGTTACTCAATTACTTGGTTTTCCAAGATCATTCTTGGTTTCTTCATAAAATATTCTCCCCTTTGCTAGCTTCAAATGTTGAAGTGTCAGCAAATTTTCAAGCTCTGCGTTAACTGTGCTATGAAGGATGTCTTTAAAATCCTTTATTCATCTCATCCATTCAAGCATTCATTCAACTTGCAGTGAACATCAGTTATGTCTGGGGTAGATAATGAAGAGGAACTAGTTCTAATGGTTTCCCTGACAGTAAATGCCAGGAGACTGACCAGGTCCATTTGTATGGGCCCCGGCTAGCAACCGTCTTTGGGATTCAGATCATTTTTTCAGTTTTGTAAACCCAAGGGACTTCTCAACAAACTGCCGGTAGGGTCCCCTTTAGCAAAACCCACCCAAACACAGACAGCAGAGATATATTGTAAACTGATTCACAAGTGTCCCTAAAACCTTTGAAATGTGTTTTAATTTTCAAAATAAGCCATTTAGCACTTTGCAGTGTAAAAAGTACTTCTGCATACATTTGAGCCTCATAGCAAGCCTGCCAGCTGTTATTAGCCCTTTTCTCATCTGTACAGTGCTGATAAGCACCTTGACCAAGGTCAAACAGCCAGCAAGCACTGGACCCAGGGCCAAAGCCAGGGTCTTCTCCCCACCTAACAAGGCCTGGCTTTTGTGCAGCACCTCACAGCATTCTCCAAACCACTTGCTCCCTCAAACAATTCCCCCCCATTTCCCTGTCTTCTCAGCTCCTGGCAACCACCATTCTCTTTCTGTCTCTATGAATTTCACTGCTCTAGGGACCTCATATAAGCGGAATCATACAGTATTTGTCTTTTTGTGACTGGCTTATTTCACTCAGCCTAATGTCCTCTAGGTTCATCTATGCTGTAGCATGTGTCAGAATTTCCTTCCTTTTAAAGGCTGAATAATATTCCATCGTATGTATACACCACATTTGGTTATCCACTCACCCCTTGATGGACACTTGGGTTGCTTCCACCTTACGGTTACTGTGAATAGTATTGCTATGAAATGAGTTTACAAATATCTCTTCAAGATCTTGCTTTTAATTCTTTTGAGTATATACCCAGGAATAGAATTGCTAGATCAAATGGTAATTCTGTTTTTAATTATTTGAGGAACCTCCATACTGTTTTCATAGCACCTGCATCATTTTACATTCCTACCAACAGTGCACATGGGTTCCAATTCTCTATATTCTTGCCAATAATTGTTATTTTCTGTTTTTTAAATAATATCCATCCTAATGGGTGTGAGATGGTATTTCATTGTGGTTTTGATTTGCACTTCCCTAATGATTAGTGATGTTGAGCCTTTGCCAAGCCACTCTTTGAGACGGACATTATCCCTTCTCACCAGGTCATAGACTGGGACTCAGAGAGGCAAGGGATTCACTTGAGGAGGTGGTACAGGAGTGGAGGTAGGATTTGAGCCCTGTTTTTTGGACTCCAAATCCAATGCTGGGTCTGCTGCATGGATATTTCTCAAACTAGAGTTCTCAGATACGTTCTCTGGGATTCATGAGTTCTTGGTGCAAGTGATCTAATTTCTATATAATCCAGAATAAGTGAGTATAACCTTATTCAGATCATTGAAGTTGTTGGTTCTCAAATGTGGCTCCCTGACCAGCAGAGTCAGTGTCATCTGGGAACAGGTTAGAAACGCCAGTTACTCGGCCCCACCCCAGACGTACTGAATTAGAAGCTCTGGGGGTAGACCCAGCAGTCTGGATTTTAGCGAGTTCTCCATGCTGTTCTCTCTGATGCACGCTCAAGTCTGAGAACCTGACCTAGGTCGTCGGTCCTCAACTTGGCCGCTCCTTGGAATTACCCGGGGAGCAAATTAAAAGATTCTGACTGAACTGGTCTGAGATTCAGCCCAAACATGAAGATTTTTAAAGTCTCCCCAAGCAATTCCAACGTGCAGCCAAGGTTGAGAACCACTAATCTGGATGACGGCCTTATACCAAAGAGCCCTGTTACATTTTCAGATGTTCTAAATGTGTTACAATCATGATGGCACCATGTTAATTGCTGCAGACAGATGAGGAAAGATCAAAGGCGGACCTGGGGAAGCCTCCCTCACCAGGTGGGGCCAAACGGCACCGTGGCCAGGCTGTGTGAATGGATGCCTCCCAGAGGTCCAGTAGAAAGAAGTGGCGGTGAACTGCCTCCTGTCACGCAGCAGTAGGGCCATGGGACTCTCACAGGATTTGGCTATGCCGGAGCAGGCATCATTATATACAGGGCTTAGGTGCAAATTCAGGTTTGGCAAAGGCAGCATGACCTTTCACATTCAATTAATGTTATTAATTCACTTTTGCTGGTTTTCTGGCTTCTTTTTTCATCTGTAACGATGTATTTGCTTATTGTCATATACAAACCACAAGCAGAAGAAGTTTATCTCTAGCTTTGTTTTGTACAGACTTAAGTAACATCCAAATCCAATAATTTAAGTCAATATGGGGGCCTGTGGGAATCTTCTTTTTTTCAGGGGTCCTAGGCTGTTATAAACTTAGGAAATTATAGTATTCTGCTTTCTGTAGAAGCTGGTTTTGTGAGCCCAGACTTGGTCCACAGAGCCCCTCTTGGTACGTGGGAGTTTGGGGGTTCCCTGTTGGGGGGATCTGGTAGGCCCAAGGCTAGGCAGCCCCTCGTGAGAGTGCCTGCCTGACTCTGGCCTGTCCTCTGCTCTTTGGGCAGAAGCAAAAGTTATCTTTGAAGATTTCCAGGCAATAATTAACTGTAATTTCAGGGGAAGGAAATTTGGTCAGTTTCTATGTGGTGCAAATTGGCCTCCATATCTGTCTTGGAGGGAGCTTTGTGTTCAACTCTGTTATCGGGCTCTTCCTGGAAGCATTGTTTCCCATTTCAATATGATTGCTTCAAAATAATGTGAAGAGATCAATTGCCACTTGTCAGCTGTAATTTTCTGCCTCTGAAAAAAAGTAATGTGGGGAGGAAAGCAAAATATGGGGTGGCTTATTAGCCATGATGGAGGGAGGGGCGAAGCCGCCTCTGCCTCAGAGAGGGTTTTGTCTGGGAGGAGGTGCCTTGCTTGTCCCCATCTCTGCACCTTGTGCTCCTGTCGTTCTCCCTGTGCCTTCTCTTCCTAGCCAAATCCTCCCCATCCTTCCAGAGCCAGCTCTAATTCCAGGCCCAGAGGAGCATGGAGACCTGTCCTTCCTCTTAGCTCATTGGCTTAGCCAACCCTTAATGCAGTTATTCAGCAAACGTTGATTGAGCACCTAAGTATATCTAGGCAGGCTTTGGGCTTCAAGGAACCAAAAACCTTACTTACAGGAGTTTAAACAAATTGGTGTTGATTTTCCTCATATAACAAAAATGTGCCTCTGGACAGGTTTACAGGCCACCTCTCAGGAACTCTCTTGGCCTTCCCAGCCCATTTGTCACTCCTGGTTATCAGATGGCTGACCTGGGCCTCAGGGATCCAGTCAGCATTTGAAGCAGGAAGAGGGGAGAGTAGAGGCATCTTCCATGAAAGTCCTTTTGATCAGGGAAGACAATCTTTCCCAGAACCCCTGGCAGTTTTTTTAAACAGCTTTACTGAGGTATGATTAACATACAACAAACTACACATAGGTAAAGTGTGCAATTTGATCGGTTTTTTAAAAATTGAGATATAATTGACATATTACATTGTATTAGTTTTAGGTGTACAACATAATGATTTGATATATGCATGTATTACAAAATGATTACCACCATAAGTTTAGTTAACATCCGTCACCACACATAGCTATAATTTTTCTCCTTGCGATGAGAACTTTTTAAATCTGCTTTCTTAGCGACTTTCAAATATGCGATACAGGGTTGTTAACAGTGATCAGTTCTGATATATGTATACATGTAAAAGCATCACCACGATCAAGATGGTGAATGTATCCTTTACTCCCACAAAATCTTTTCCAGAAGCCAACTGCCCACCCTGAAGATTTTTGAATTTTTTATTTGCGTTTCATCGGCCAGAACTCGATCCTGTGGCCACTCCTCACTGCAAGGTGACTGGGAAAGGCACTACTTTGATTTCCAGCAGACAAGGGAAGAGGGGGTTGAGCATGAATGTTGGGGCAGCTGATGAATAGCGTCTGCCTACGACTGCTCCAGATCTGGGGAAAGCAAAGTGAGCAGAACAGCCCAGCCCAGCCCCTCTGGTCATGCAGCTGGTGGTCACCGCTCTCGGCCATCTAGTTGACATGAGCTGGTGACATCAGTGTTCCAGTGCTGTCAGTAAATGGGTTGGCTGCTCTGCTACTCTCTCTCTGAACTTACACTTAGAAGAACTGACTCCCTCTGCTGCCCAGCTGCCTAGAAGCTAAGCTGAAGGAAGGGAACTCAATCATCATTTATTGTGCACCGTGTTTGTGCTGGGAGCTGGGTGCCTCCTGTGTACCCCATCCTTCCAATGGCCCTGTGTATATGGTATGGGAAGTGTGTATTCTTTCACCTTTTTCCAAATGTGGAAATTGAGACCCAGACAGGTGAAGTGGCTTGCCTGATAGGGCACAGCTTGTAAGTCAGCAAGCCAGGATTCAAGCCCAGCCTGAGACCATCATCTATGCTCTTTCAAAAGAAACCCCTGCACCAGGTGGGTTCCTGCTCTGAAGCCCACAGGCTCAGTGAGGTGAGGTGACCTGCCCAAGGTCTTGCAGTTAAAGATCAGCAAATCTTGGACCAGAATCCTTATGTGCTGGTCTCCTGATCATTGTTCATTCCACTCTGCCCAGGCTAGGTGGCTCTTGGGGGTGTGATGGGAAAGAATGGAAGGGAAGGGGCAGAAAGTAGTAGAAAATCCTGGGGAAGGAGGACTCCAATATTCACCATAACTCAGAGCTATGAACAGGCTGCAGGATCGCTGGGGCCCTTTGGTGCCCTGACCAAGCAGAGCCTCCCTCACCCTCTAAAGCAGGGATCCCTCCGTGCCTCTCAATGGCCCAGTAGTGTTGAGATGATTCCTGACACTGCTTCTGGCGGGCCAGCAGTGCAGAGTTTAGGAATGAGAGTGGATTTCCTGAATTGGAATCCTGACTAGCTGTGTGACCTTGGGCAAGGCATATGACCTCTTTGTGCCCACTTTCTCCATCCATGAAATGGGAACAATTGTCCTGCTGCCTCCCGGGTCTGGGTCTGCTGTCTCACTGGAGGTAGTAACATGTTCCTGGTGTGTCACTCATGGTCAGTACAGGTGAGCCATTGCAGTGAATCTGGAGAGTGAGAACTCCCCAGGTGAGCTGAGGAGCAGTTCACTCACTGCTGGGCTTCACTGGGGGATAAGATACCACTCATCTCCACAGAAGGCCAGGTCCACACCTCCAGGAACCCTCAGGTGACCCTTCCGGGGCTTTCCCCATCCTGACCAGGGAGTCCTACCCCACCTAGGTCTTCTGGTCATGATCAGCCAGCACCCTGGTACCCACTTGCTTTGGCCTGAGTCTGAGGACAGTGGCCTGGGCCCTGAGGCCTGGGGCACTACAGTCAGAAGGATGGCAGCATCCCATGAGCTTCAGAACGGGGGTTTATTGCCAGTGAATGTGCTTACCCATCCACTGGGGTCTTTTTCAGAGTCCAGGATTCTCAGAGAACACACAGTCCTGTCGAGGAGGCAGCGGGATGCTCACTGAATCTAAACTCCGGTTTCCTGGAGGCAGGAAATTGTCCACGATGGGAGCAGTCAAGATACTTCAAATAGAGGGAAACTTCCAGATTGGTAAATCCTACACTCCCCACAAACATACACAGAATGTCAGTTCCTTGAAACAAGACCAAGTGTTGAAAGAGAGAGAGGGAAGACTCAAAGTCAAAATCAGTTTGAACAGGTTGCATGCCTTCTCAGAGCCTTAACTGTGCCGGCACACCTGTGACTCTCCATTACTGTAGGGGTGGTGCAAGATGCAGCAACCCCTTTAGCGGACCATCTCTCTGGACCAGAGCTTGGAGGATGCTGATCTCATCAGCCTCGCATCATCCACTGGCTGGTTGCTGGGCAAGACTAATCAAGCCGTACTAGTTCTCTGCCTTCATCTTCCCCTCTGGATAATGGGGTGGTCTCATGGTGGTCAAATTGAGCCCACGGGCCTGGGGCAGAGCCCTTAATGAGGGCTTCTTGGTGATGAAAGGCCCCGTTGAGCTTCAGCCGCCATTATGGCGTTATGGAAGAAATGTGGCCTGCCTAGGAGACGCGCACGAATACATTTGAATAGCGAGACACAAATGCAGCCCTTAACTCCGACGAGCAGATAGAGTTTAATAAAGAGGTAAACTGAGACTGCTTTTATTTATTGCCGTGTAAATGCATTTAAAAAGGTATTGGCTTTCTGCAGCTGCAGAGGCCAGCCCCTCCGCAGCCGGTGCTTCAATGCCTGCGCCGTTATTAGAGCCGTAATGAATGAGCTGCTGTGAGTGTGCTCTTCAGAAGGACTGCAGAGGTACAGGATTAATGAGATGAGAGCAGTGAAGGGTACAGACAGCCCCTGTTTCCCAGCCGCGTGCAATGTCGGCAGCAGCACCTCTGGCTTTGTTTGCTTCCCCGTGGCTGAGAGGCTGCTACATGGAAATGTCCCCAGGATCGGGGCTGCCAAGACAGGCGCCTCCCCTAGCTTTCATCCCTGGGCCCTGTGCCTCATCCCTCCTCATGGGGGCCCCTTTCCCAGCCCCTCAGGCAAGCTGTCCCGGTTGCTGCCTCTCTGTCCTTCCCACCCTGGCCTGCACTGGGCCCTGGCACCCTCCTCTGTTTGGGTTTTATCCCACACCACCTGCACGATGTTCTTGGAGGATGCTTATGGAATCTTCCCTTGGCATCCTGACACCCACAGCCACTTCAAGGGTGGGAAGCTGTGCTAGAGGGCAGCTTCTAGGAAAAAGGCACGGCTCAGCTCTTTTAATTGCCTGCTAACCCCCGGGGGGGCCACATGGCAGGGTGGCTGCCCAATATAGCAAAAATGACCTTGGTGATGACAAAAGCATCGACTGGTGGGTAGACATCCCTGAGTCAGGAATTCCTAGGTTATTTATAGAAAGATTATTCGGAAGTTGGAACAAGTCTAAACTTTACTAAGTTCCCTCTATATACAACAACTGTGCAATTCATGACTCCCCTGGAGCAGGTATTATGCCCATTTTATAGATATGGGCACAGAGGCTCACAGGGTAAAGAAAGGTGCCCAAGGTCACACGGGCTGGAAGTGCCGGACTGGAGACCCTCACGGGGAAACCCACTCCTCAATGGCAGCAATTATCTCCTTGGGTCTCGGATGTGGCGATGCTCTCTTGGCTGACAAGCAGGTTCACACTTCAGACGTGGCCTAGATGGATTATGGAGAGCTGGGTGCTAACTAAGAAACAGACATCACTGCCCACCAGGGAAAGAGGGTGTAAAGAGTGCTGCTGGTGGGGTCTAGCAGAAAGAGCACAGGCAGGTGGAAGCTGTGTGACCTGGGCGAGTCTCTTCACCTCTCTGAGCCTCAGTTTGCTCATCTGGCAAATGAGTGGAAGAGTGTTACCTACTTCACTGCATTTTTGTCAATAGCCAATCAGATGATGAACATAAAATACTTAAAAACAAATGACAAAATCTCCATATATATCCAATAACAGAATCTGGGTCTATAATCTGGGTCAATATGCAGCAAGAACCCTGAACACAGGTTTGGAGTACAGAGAAAGAACAGTCCAGCTTCTGTTGCCGGACTAAGATGAACCCAGAACAGGCCATCTTGGAGATGGGCTGGGAAGGCCAGGTGGTCACTGGTGGTTGGGTGGTTTTCATCATTAATTTTTTCAACAGACCATTGTGGATCAGCTAAGCACCTGCTCCTGTGTTGGGTGCAGATGATACGGCAGCGACCAAAACCGCCACATCGCGTGCCTTCCGAAGGCTCACTGTCTCATAGCACCTGGTGTGTGAGGGGCAGGGGCTGCAGAGGAAAGCAGGGGAAGGCGGAGAAGGGGTTATGGAGGACCGAGGTGTGGGGAGGGTGCCACTGTAAACAGGGTGGCCAGGCACGGCCTCATGGAGGTGACATTCCAGGAATGACCTAGCCAGGTGGGGAGTGCACCGTGTGCCCGTCTGGGTGAAGAACCTCCCAGGCAGCAAAGAGAGCATGTACTAGTTCCTGCAGTGGGGTGTGTCCGGAGCAAGCGTGGCCAGCATGGCTGGGGCAGAGGGGACAGATGGAAGGGAACAGGAGGCAACTCCGAGCAGCTGCAGGGAGCCCAATCCCGTAGACCTTGCAGACCACCCCCACCCACCGCCCTCCCGGACTTTGACCTCTGCTCTCACTGCAGTGGAAGCTAACGGAGGGTGTGGAGCCTCCTCCAATTGCCTGGGAGGGTGAGGGGGCAAGGTGTAGGCCCAGAGCAAGTTCGGGGAACAACGATTAGTGCAGTGCAGTTGGCCAGCCAAGAGGGCAGGAGAACTAGTCGATGAGCCTAGACAGGGTGGCTGGTGGCAGAGAAGTGGCCTTAAGAGGCTTTAAGAGGCTGAGAAATTCTGGCTCCATTCTGCACGCCCCGAGTTGTCTAAGGGGCTTCTGCCCGCGGAAGGCTTGAGCGTGACCAGAGGCCTGTGGGCAGCTTGGGCTCAACACAGACTCTCAGCAAAGACAAAAGGGCCCAGGCAGGAGCGGGAACAGTGCCAGGGGAAAGTGCATGCAGGGTGGCACTGTGCCTTCAGGAGAGGGAGGGGGAGAGGAGGATCCGGTGCCCCAGAGGCAGAAGTGGAATCTGACCCAGCTGATGTCCAGGTCGGAGCCCACCCCTAGCCTTCCTGGCCCCACATTAGTGCTCATTAGCACATGCTCTAATGTACCAAGAAATTCAATTTCCTACAAAATAACCAGCCAAGTCCCAAGGGAGCCTGAAGCCCTATTCATCACAGCAGGGCTTTCCAGGGAGCACGCTGCTGTCCACCCGTGGATTTCCTTCTGTGGGACGCTGGCCCACCCTGGGAAGAGCAGAGAACTGGCACCTCAGTAGGTTGGGGTATTTTTTCCACTGGATCTGCAGTTTCTGGGTAAACAGCCATCAAATCAACAGTCGGCAGGAGCCAAAGGAAAGTTTGCAAACTCGCCATGTGGCTCAAATCAAGTAAGCGGTGCAGTCCCCAAAGCATGTGTGCTAAAAATAAACACTGAGAAGGCCAGGCTTGGGGATATTCTTTCGCGGCCTTTTAGGGAAGGCAGATGTCAATTTGTTTTCTTTTTAATTCCAAATAAAAATGTCACTGGCAGTATTTCTGATTCTACTTCACAATGGTCAGCCCCACAAAAGCAGTCGTGTGTGTACTTGTGGGTGTGCGAATATCGATGAGGGTGTGTGTGTGTGCTTGTGAGAGAACAAGAAGGCATACCTGTACACATGTATAGCTATGGATAGAAACTGTAAATTTGTGTAAATGTGTATGCATGTGAAGGTGAGTTTGTGGGCATTTGAGTGCACGTGTGTGTGTATGACTGCATGTGAGCATGCGAGCGTGCACGTGTGTGCGTATTGTGTGTGCATGTGTGTCTGAAGGTGTGGATGTGTGAGTGTGTGTATGCACGTGTCTGTGTAAGGGTGTATGTGTATGTGTATATGAATAGATGTGAAGGTGGAGAGGTGAATGAGAGTATAAGTGTGCATATATTGTGTGTGTCGATGTGTGAGTTTGTGCAATGCACATGTGCATCGTGTGTGGACGTGTGCATGCACATGTGTGCATGTGTGCTGTGCACAGACAGCGTGCACACACCCTTGCTCTGTCTCCTAGCAGCCCGCCTGTCATCTCCCTCCTGCATTCTTCAGCAGCCGGCCCCAAGCTGCGCCAAGAAAGCAATCAGGGTTCGTATTTGTATCCTGCCTGTCATCCACGGGGCTGGTGGGCAGGTGGGGGTGAGAGAATGCAGGGCCTCTCCCCAGTGCAGAGGCCTCCCCTAAGATAGACGAGGACTTGGCCGTCTGTCGGGGGCTGGCCCCAGGCTTCCACAGCACTCCTGATTACTGGCACCTTCTGAGTGGCTTATGGAAAAGGCGTTGGTTTCCATGAGGAAGATATTCCACTGGAGCATTCCCATTCCCCACAAAAAGAACCTTCCGCATATTATACACATTTTTCAATGTAATTATCCCCAGCCCACACACACAGCTTGGAGGATTAAAACATAAAATACAGTCTGCTCCCCACACACGAGACCGACACTACAACTGCATCATAATAAATAAATGAAGTGGCCTCTCCTCTGCCTCCTCCCTCTTCTCCCCCTCCCTCCTCCTTTCCTCTCCTTTCTCTCCTCCCCTTCTTCTCCCTCTTCCCCATCTCCCCCTCCTCCTGCACCCCTATTCCTCCTCCTCTTCCCCCCCCCCTCCGCCTGGCACTGGGCTTGTTTTGCTTCTGTCTCTGGATCCCATCCATCCCCTCCCACCCCCAGCACAGCCCACGGCAGAGCAGCATCACTGCAAGGGGGGGTCACCCCCACACTGCTGCCACCGTGGAACGAGGGCTTTGTTCCACAAGCCACCCAGGGCTCTGTTCCCTGCGTCTGCTGCTGTGGGTTCACTGCAGGAACCGCTGGTGCAGAGGCGGGGGTGGGGACGGGAGGACGAGGGAGGGAGATTTCATAAGCAAATGGTGTCGTGGATCGTTGAAGGGACATTAGTAAGCGTCCTGGAGCACCTAAAACCCAATGCCTCAGTGCAAATGGATGGAGGGGCGTCAGCTGTGGAAGCGCGGGCTGTGAGCAGCTAGGGTTGCTAGGGAACGCCTCGAGAACGTTTTGTCTTCAGGCTGCAGATCCTGGATCCACCTGGGGTTTCCAGTTCTAGAGCCACTGCCAGCCAGCAGTGCCAGCGTCAGTGGGGAGATGGGAACGGGAGAGCTTCGCAGCTCCAGGCGGCAGCCCGTGCATGAGGGCCAAGGCTGGCCCTCCAGGAGATCAAGTATGCATTGGGGGGTAGGTTTGGTGAGCAGCCCATGCTGATGATTTCCTTTCAACAAAAATGCTGGTGCCCAGCTTGGCACACAAAGCCTGGGCCAGGGGAGTTTCAACCTGCTAGTGAGAGTGTTCCAGTTTGGAACCTGGAGCTGGTTAGTTCTGAGCTCAGCACCCCTGCCCCGCCTCCCCCCCATTCCTCTCTCCCTGACTTTCCCTCTAGCAGCCCAGCCCACATGATCAGTCTCTTGCACACGTGTGCTCTTTGGGGAGCAGGGACAGTGGGTGCCTCCCCTGAGCTCAGCACGGCACCTCTAATAATACTTCAGCTCCAGTTAAATAGCAAAAGATGTGGGTGTGGTCCTCATCTATACAGATGAATTAGGTGTTTGGGGTGAGGGACAAGGGGGCTGGTTCTGTTCGCATTAACTTTTACTACAGATGATTGTTCTAGGTTTTGGCTCAGGGTCCAGTTTTTGTTCTGGTGCTGATGAAATACTTTCCCAGTGGTGCAGGTCGGTCTTGAGTAGCAGAAAGAGTCTGACTTGAGTTCTCAACACATCTCTGCCAGGTAAGGTGATATCAGACAAGGCAGTCACTCCAGCTGGTGCTCAGTTTCCTTGTCTGCAAAACAGGTTAATTGAGGATTAGATAAAATAATGTGTAGAAAGTTCCCACTCCTCAAAGCTTTCTCCAGTGCTGGTTAGAAACCCTGTGAGTTGGGCTAAATGTTTTCTGCCCTGCATCCTTGCTTACTTACCTTCTGCCCCACGAGGCCCCGCCCTCAAGCCCTCAAGCCCTGGCACCTGCCTGGACTTTCCATCCTGAACCTGGGCCAGACTTCACCTGCTGGGAAAGCACTGGCTGAGGGTTTACTTTCAAGGAATTTCCAGCTGTTTTCCCTGACTTGATTGCTGCCCGGTGCCTGGCCCACAGGCCCGCTTACCCAGGGCCCTGCCTCTGCAAGGCTGAGACCAGGGGCTCGGGCCACCCAAGGGATGCTTCCTTCATCCAGCAGCACAGGAGTTAACCCCAGAGACAGAGACTTTGCCCTACACGCTTGTTCTTGGGGCCTGACACGCTTTCCCTTCAGCACAGCACAGAAGAGGAGAATATAGGGTCATCTTCTCAGTGCCTTCTTGCAGGCTCTGCAGTCCATCTGGACAGAGGGAAGGGGTGTGGGGGAACTAATTATCAATGAAGCACCTACTATGCTCCTGGCTCAGGGCCTGGCACATACAGCTGCTCAAAAATATTTGTTGAATGAAAGAATAGATGCCTTTAGGTTATATTCTCATTGAAGACTCTTGGTAAACCTAAGAGGGGGATTATCAAACCCACTTTGCAGATGGGAAAACTAAGCCTCAGGGAAATTAAATGTCTTACCCACAGCTATAAATTAAGCTCATGGGGCTCAAATCTAAGCCACAGTGACCTTGGGGTTCCAGCCACTCTCCTGGGTGTTCTCTATCACTGGGCCATTTTCCTGGCACCAAGGTGACACAAGGGGCTGGAGAATGCAGCATGGGGGCATCAGCCAAATGGCCCAGCCTGAGGCCCTGATTGGGACCACAGTTATCAGAGCTTTTACCAGCCTTGTTTGGTATAGTCAACAAGTCCAAGGAGGGTGTGCAGGGCATCAGTGGGTGGATGAAGGATGGAGCAGGAGGTGAGAAGCAAGGAGGAAAGGGAAGGGCTGAAGTCAGCAGATCCAATTCTAAGGCTCTTGATCAGAGAGGGCATAGTCACTGCAGCTGTTATAGTCTTGGAGGTGGGGGTGGGGGTAAGGAACAGGCCAGCTGGACAAGAGCATAGGGTGCCAAAAATTTGTAAGGAGCCCTCAAACATCCCTAGAAGTGCAGTAAGACAGGCCATCTTGTTCGCTGGGACTCCACCCTGGGGCTAGTGCCTCTGGATTGGGAAGACCACCTAAGCATCTGTGGGCAGTGAGAGGTAGGGGCAGAGAGATCCCCCTAGGGTAGGCCTGGGTATTCATGTGTCCTCACTGCCCTGCCTTCTAAGGAGCGCAATCATGGCACTGGCTGCAGAACTTCTGACTGCTAAGTGGAATGTGCAAGTTTGGGCCAGAGCTGAATTGCTTAGGGCAAGAGAAGAGAAACTAAGGCAGGCTTCACCTTCCCCACTCTGCATCCTTCCGCCCTGCAGAGCTCTGCCTTGCCTCTAAATTCCCATTAAACCAGTATTTGGAAAACATTGGTATGAAATTACATTGTGACCTGCCTGGAGTTCCCAATTGGCCCAGGGGTGTTTGGGGGAGCTGGATTCCACAGGACCAGTCACCCCAGACTCTCTCCTTCTGAATATTTAATCCCTGCATATGAGAGACTATGGGTAAGTAAACATCATGTAGGGCTCTGCTCAACACAAAGCATCTGTAATGGCAACAGACAAGGGAACTGAGGAGTGGACCTCAGACCTGGGCCCAGCTCCCACTGCTGCTGGTGAGGCAGGTGACAACCCAGCCACCTGTCCTAGTGGTGTGCTGGTAAATGTTAAACAACCAACTCTTCCAGAAAAAAAAGGAAAGAAAAGAAAAGTTGGATTTGTAGCATTGCCACCTTCTGTGGTGTAAACACTCCCACCATGGCTGATTTCAGGCTCCCTATTCGAGATCACTGAATGCAGAGTTGAGAAGACATGCACTCCTGCATACCTCTGTGGGCTGGCCCCAGCACGCCACTACAACACGTGTCTGTAGGCCCAGGTCTTGTCTCCACTATGTGGAGGGAAACCAGAGGCAGAGAGACAGAGACAGAAAAATACACTGCATAGGTGGTGCATCTGAAAATGATCTATTAAAAGTGTAACAAAAACACTGAAAAAAAAGTCAACATCATTAAGTGATAGAGGAGAGTGAGTGATAAAGTGTTCTAGTCTTTAATTCCGGCTCCACTTTCAAGCTTTAGCTGCTGAAGGAAGCTGGGGGAGGAAGCGAGTGCAGGGGTGTGTGTGTGCTTGTGTCTGGGTACGTGTGCGCATGTGTGTGCTTGTGTCTGGGTACGTGTGTGCATGTGTGTGCAGGGAGTTGTGTTCTGCAGGAAAACTTGGTATTTGACATCTATAGTCAGGGCTCGTGCTTGCTGACCTGCACACAGGGTCCCTGCTCGGGGCCAAGAGGCACGTCGGAGCATCTCTGCTCAGCAAGCTCTGCATGGAGCAGCTGGAACTTCACGTAACCTTGCTGCAGAGATGATTAATGCAGCGCCTTCCAGATGGCCAAGTAAGGAGGGCCGCACAGTCCCTGGGAGCCCAGAAGCAGCCTGAGGCCTCTCTGAGGGCAGGGCTCAGCACCCCCACCTTGCCTGCTCCCACTCCTCTCCTTTGGCGTCCCCACTTAGGGATTTTGCCTTGGAAGGAGAGTCCTCAGCACTCACTGCCACACTGGGGGACCAGCTCAGAATTGCCCAGTGACCCGCCGCGGAATCCCCTAATGCTTTCTCCACAGCCCAGGGGATAGTGGGCTCTCGAAGGCCCAGCTCCAGTGCCACCTCCTCTATGCAGCCTGCCAGGATTTGACCTCCCCAACTCTCAGAGCTCTTAGCTGTGCTCTTCCCTTTCTCCCCTTCAAAGACAGGGCCTATGTCTGAATCATCTCATGTCTATCACACCAGCCAGTGAAAGATGAACAATCATGGCAGCAGGGAGAGCAGCTGATTCAAACATCCCATTTGCAGTTGGGGAAATTGAGGCCATGGCTGCTCCATTCCTCACACATTATTTCATACCCTACAGTGTCTCCCAAGTGTTCTAGCTTCTTCTGGATGCTTGTCTACACTGGAATGCCTTTCTGCTGCTTGTCTATCTGGCCTGCTCCTATGCATCCATCAAGACCCATCCCAACAGTCCCTTCCTCTGTGAAGCCGTCACTGATTTACTCCTCTCTCACACCCACTGTGAGCAGAGTGATTCCTTGCCCTCTGGACGCCCTTAGCTGCACATTGCCCACCTCTGCAGTTGACCCTGTCACATGAATTACAATATTATCCCTGTGTCTGCATTTCTGTCCACACTGAGGCCTCCCTCTGGGTGGGACTGTGCCTGACCCTGGGAAGAATGCCCTGCAGCCCTGGGAGGTAAGGGGAGGATGGAGTGCCTCTCTCCACCAGTCTCTCCAAGCCCCTCAGACCGGGAGGGCCTGAGGAGGGAGGAGCGCCCTCTGGTTTAACCTGGGGCCTTCCAGATGGGACCAAGAATTGGGATTTTTCTGATTTTATTCTTTACAATCTCCTCAGTTTAATCCTTTAAGAGAATAAAGGTTAGAATATAGGTTTTGGAAACTTTGATAATTTGGACTTAATTAAAATTAAAAACTTACACTCATCAAGAGAAACCATGAAAAGAGTAAAAAGGCAAGCCACAGAGCAGAAAATATTCACAATAAGTGTGTCTGACAAAGGACTGCTATCCAGAATATATAAAGAAAGCTTTTAAATCAGTGAGAAATGATGGCTCACAGAAAAATGGGCAAAACACTCGAACACTTCACAAAAGAGTATATCCAAATGTCCAATAAACATAAGAGGTTCACCTTCAATAGTTATTAGAGAAATGCAAATTAAACTCTCAAAAAGATTCCACTATTCACCCTTTAGAATGGCTAAAATTCAGAGGGCTGACAATACCAAATGTTGACGAGGATGTGGAGCGATTAGAAGTCTCATGCTGTTGGAAGTGTAAATGGTCCAACCAAGGCAAAACTGCCAGCATCACTGAAGTGAAACATACACATGTCCTATGAGTCAACAATTCTACTCCTATGAATAAATGCGACACAAATGCATACATGTGTTCACCAAAAGACACGCAAGAACGTTCACAGCCATGTCATTCACAATAGCTAAAAAGAGGAACCACCCAAATGGACACTGATGGGAGAATGGATATCTAAAAACATATATACTATACAATGGAGTTCTATACAGCAATGGAAATTAACAAAACATTCCTGTACACAACAATATGGATGAATCTCAGAATTGTAACGTAGAGCCAAGAAGAGGGACCCAGAAAAGTACATCCTGTGTGATCTCATTTATATTAAGTCCCCAAATGGGCAAAACAGGGAAGAGGTCAGGAGAAAGGATATCCTCAGGGCTGAGTAATAGCTAGGACGGTATAGACAGATAAATAGGTAGGTAGATGATAGATAGATAGATAGATAGATAGATAGATAGATAGATAGATAGATAATCTCTATATATAATGAAAACATAATTTTTCTGAACCATTTGAGAATTCTAGACCTCCTGCCCTTTTGTCCCTAAACGTTTCAGTGCGTGTCTAAATATTTCAGTGTATATTTCCGAAGACTAAGGATGGTCTCTTACATAGACACAGTACAGTGATCAAAATCAGGAAACGTAGCACTAATTTAACAGTATTATGCAATCCACAGTCCATATTCTAATTTCTTCAGTTGCACCAATAACGTTGCCTACACTCATTTTCTCCCGACCTTGGATCCAGTCCAGTTTCGTGTGTTGCGTTCAGTTGTCATGTCTGTATAGTCGCCTTTCATCTGGAACAGTTCCTTAGGCTTCCTTTCTGTTTCTCAACCTTGATATTTCTGCATACAGGCCAGTCGTTTTATAGAACCTCCCTCAATTGGGTTCATCTGGTATTCTCTCGCGTTAAGACTCAGGTTTCACGTTTCTGGCCCGAGTCCCACTGAAGTGCTCTCACGTCATTCTCAGTTCATCATCCCATGGGACGCTTCATGTGGCCTGTCCTGATACTGGTCCTGTTTGCTTTGATCCCTTGGTTAAGGTGGTGTCTGCTAGGTCCCTCAACTGTAAAATTACTATTCTTCCCTTTGTGATGAGTAAGTAACTCGTGACGAGGTATTCCTGGACTCTGTGTGTCCTCCTGAGCACCGGCTGTGTGCCTGGCTCTGTGGGGGGACAGAGTACCACGGTCTGCAAAGCAGGCACAGTCTACCCTCACAGGCTTAGCCCATGGAGAGAACCGATGAAGAATATGGATTAAAGAACCAACTTTGTGCCAGCCACTGTTAAGTGGATTCAATGCATAATCTCATTTAAACCTCTCAACAACCCTGACAGGAGAAAACCAAGTGAAAACGTTACTTGACCACACTCAAATATTTCAGAAATAGCAGTAGGAATAATAATAATAATAATAATATTATAATAATAATGCCTAACATCCTTTTAGCACTTACTTCCTATTGCCAGGCCCTGTGATAAGTGCTTCACTTAAATCTCTATTTTATAGGAATTACTTCTATCTCCATTTCATAGAGGAGAAAACCGAGGCTCAGAGATAAGTCACCTGTCCAGGGCCACCCCGCTGGTAATCAGGATTTGCTTCTAGGGAGTCTGACTCCAAGGCCAGCTTCTTAACCACTCCTCCATACAGCCTTCCTAAGGTGATGCTAAATGGTGGGTTGTACGCTCACCTGAGTTGGTGTTTCTGGCCTGTTTCTTCCTTTGCTACAAGAACGTTTTCCTTGGAACCATTCAAGGCTGCTGGGGCCCGCTGAAGTGAAGGGTTTGTGCCTGGGCCAGAGAAAAACACAGAGGAGCGGTGCGTGGAGGCCAGGTGGGAGGTGGCATCAGCAACCAGCGGAAGTGCCCCAGGAGGAAGCAGGCAGGGCTCCCGGGCAGAGCCAGGGTGGCAGAGCAAGTCCCCCCTGCTGCCCCCCTCACCCCACCATCAAGACTCAAGCCACAGCCCTTCTCCATGGCACACTTGCCCCAGCCTAGACTCCAAAACCTCGTCACTGACTAATACAGGAAGTGGAGCCTTGAATCTGGTAGGAACCCCTTGTCCATTAATGTCAGACTCTTCTGATGAGCTTTTAGGTTCCTACTGAATGCCCATCTTTCACAGTACCAGTTTCTGTGACGTTCCCTACTGGCCTGTTCGCACCACCAGCACCCGCAGCCATGGATGCTGCCACCCTAATTTCTTCTGGTCGTTGGCCTTTTAGCATCATTAGGTTTTGCAGAGAGAAGGCTGTGTTTACAGTTTGGCATGAAGGAAGAACATGCAGATCTCTGTTGCCAGGCTACAAATGACTCTTTTCCCCCCTAGAAGAGAGTAATAATGATTAAAAAATACTCAGTTGCTTGGCAGGATCTGGGGTGGCTTAGCTATGAATATTCCAGGGCCAGAAGAGCTCTTGCCTTTCACAGACCCTGCTGCCTCTCCGAGTTCCCTTGGGTTTGGATCTTCGCTTCATCCACCTTCTGAAGAAAGAGAAGGTGCTGACCCATGATCAATGCAAAAATCAGCATCCTTTTTTCCTGGAAGACACAATCCCTTGATTATTTTTTTCCTCTCCTTGAATGGAGTGGGCAGACTTCTCAAAAGAACCAGAGACAGCAGTATTCTAGGGGCAGATCTGAGATCAAGTAGAGGGAAGGAAGGGTAAATTCAAAGTGAGAAGGCAGAGGGTTCCGATGGAAGAGAACAGCAACTGGTCAAGAAAGGGGGGCTGGGAAGCAGTAGAGAAAAGACTTCAAGCCAGCAGCTGGGAGCCCAGCTGAGATAGTGCACCTGTTCTGACTGCCGCCTCCTCCCTGGGGCGTGGTTGTTTAGCGCAAAAGCCCAGGGTCTGCCTGCACCCCAGTTTGGCTCTGCTGAAGAGTAAAGCCCGGCTCGCTCACGTGTGCAGACATGAGCCTGAGAGCCCATGGCCGCAATGCTGGAAGGGTACCAGTCCGTATGGGCAGGGCGGCCCCACAAGTCCTGGGTTTCTCAACTTTTTGTGTAATTCTATTATTTTTGGTAAAAACAACATGTGCAATGTGAGTTAATTTGTATACCTCTGCAAGACTTTTCCTACAAATGTATTTATAAAATTTTAAAAAACAGCCTTTGTCAGACTACATGTACCTTTTGTTACTGCCACTTTGTTTTGCACAACGGGGAAAGACCCTAATCTTCATTGAAAACCCACCATGAGACATGTGCATCTTTAGGCAGTATGCCATTCTACAAAACCCCTGGAAGTTGGGGTACTTATTGTTTGCACCTTTAACAAATGAGAAAACCAAAGCTCAGAGCATTTACAACTCACCCAGGTCACACAACCAATAAGTGGTAGGAATGGTGTCAACTTGGGTCTAGGAGACCCCAGTGGTTATGCATTTGTCTTTACATAAAATTACCGTGAAGGGAAAAATACAGTGCCCTTTCTGTGGGCTTCCTCAGTCATTGAGAACTCAAGTATCATTCCCTTAGTGTTTCTTTCTCTTTCTCTCTCGTCTTTCTTGTGCAGCCAGTTCCATCTCACAAAGTTGTTGTCCCAGCACAAGGAGGCCTGGCTTCCTAGGAGCCACCTCTGCTTTTTGAAGAGTCTGCTGGCATCAGCATCGGAGTTCGAGATAATTCCACTCAAGGCAGGTTTCTCTCCCTGAGAAATTCGGACTCACAGATTGGAGCAGCCCGATTAATCAAGAGGGATTTTGCGGCAAATGCCATCAGACGCCCCGCCATCCCCTTTCAGCAGGGGAGAAGCCCTTGCTGTAGTTGGTGTCACCCTACACTCAGAACTACCTGTGGGACACAAAGGTGACACAAGTAATCAGCAGCGTCACTTCATCCCATACAAAATATCTCCCATCAGGCTTCATATCTGCCAGCTCTAGCAGGGCCACAGCCCCGAACCGTGAAGCCCTCTGGGTCGGCACCGACCCAGCGCACCTGCGTGTGTTGTTTGGAAGCCCAAGCCCATCTCTCACGCCATCACTTGTGAGCTGATTGAAGCGGTTGGTGATCGGCTCATTTGCTCTCAGCCCTGGAGAATTCGTGTCAATCGATGGTCTTAGCCATTATTTAAAACTGTGTATAATTTCATTCTCATGACACTGGGCCTGATGAAAGGAAGGTTCAGCCAGACAGGTAGAGGAGCTGTGTGGCTCTGTTGATTCTCTGTCGGAATGCATTTTCACAGAGGTAAGTTGGCTTTGATATTAAAGTTGAGTTTCCCTTGAGTCAAGGGTTTATTCACTCATCCTTTGAACAAATATTTAGTGAGTACCATGTAGTATACCAGAGCATCGCTAGACACTGGGGATGCGGCGATGAAGATGTAGCTTTCGCACTGTGCGGCTGACGTGAGCTCCATCCAAGGGAAGGAAGAGCTTCTTTACTTCCCCCTCAGGACAAAATCCAGCGCTGGAGAGCTGGTGGATCTTCCCGTAGAAGAACGGAGCCCAGCACCGGTGGTTTGAGCTCATTACATCTCAGAATTCAACCTTATAACTGGGTGTCTCTCAGTGGGAAAAAATGTCACTGTGGAAAGAAAGAGATGACCACAAGGGGAGGGTGCCGGGGGGAGTTGCTGGAATAGCCCCTGAGGTTGGGGTCAGCAGAATGGGGCAGGTGCCGCAGACGTGACATGAAGTCCAGGCAGGTCAAATGCCCCCATTCCCGGTGGTGTAAACTTGGACTAGTCAATGTCACCTTCCGAGCCTCAGTTTTCTCAGCCATAAATTTGGGAAGATGCTGTTTCTCTCACAGGATTGTCATGAGAAATCAATAGACACCTTATCAAAATCGTCTGGCATTTAGCAAGGCTCTGCCAAGCTCATCTCCTTTTGCCTTCCCCTTTTAAAGTCTGCCCACGGCTGAATACTTTCATTCATGGTCCCCACGACAATAGCTTATGTGCCACCAACCTCCTTCTTCCAAAAGAGCCTGGGAGACTCTGGAGAGAAGCTACTTCCTTTAGCCTAAGTAAAAAAATACATTTTCCTCCAATCTGGGTCACCTGAAAAACAGGCATAAACCAGGACCGTCTAAGCCGATGGGGACTTATAGTCACCCCTCCACTGCTGGTTTTGTCAGCTGTTGGGGTTGGTATAGGACAGACAGCAAAGATGCTCTTTACAGAATTCTAGCCTTGTGACACAGCCAGACAAGGATGCTCAATAATCCTCTGGTGGGCAGAATTATAAAATAGCCATCCCCCTACCCCTGGTGCACAGACCCTCTATAATCTCCTAATTTTGAGTGTGGGTAGGACCTATGAACCTGATGAGATAACACTCTCATGGTTAGACTACATTTGGCAAAGGTGAAAGGATTTTGCAAATATAATTAAAGTCCCAAACCAGTTGACTTTGGGTTAATCAAAAGGGAGATCATCCTGGGTGGGTCTGACTTAATCAGCTGAAAGCACTTCCTAGAAGGACTTGGCCCTTCCTGAAGAGAAAGTGAGAAAGAAGTGAGGCAGGAGCAAGCTGCTGTCTTGTGAGAGAAGCATGGCAGCTTCTAGGAGCTGAGAGAGACCGCTGGCCGATGGCTGACAAAAAAACATAATCATCATTTCCAGAATTGCAAGGAAAATTCTTTCAACAACCTGAGGGAGAAAATCCTTCCCCAGGCAAGCCTCCGGATGAGGACACAGCTGAGCTGACACCTTGATTTCAGCCTTGTGAGACTCTGAGCAGAGAACCAAGTTAAGTTGTGTATAGATTTCTGACCTCTAGAAGGTGTGAGATAACAAATGGATGTTGTTTTAAGCCACTAAGTTTCTGTTTGTTAGTTACACAGCAATAGAAAATACAAGCTCCAAACTCACATTACCACTTTGCCCTTCTGCCCACGTGACCACTGACTCAAGAGACCCTCACTCCTGTTTTTTCAAAGCCCCTGTTCTCTGAGCCACATTCCAGGCCCCGCTTTCTCTAGGGCATGCTCATCCCCCTGCCCGAAGTTCTTGGTACTTCCTTGTACACACACCAACAATGTTGTCAGTGCCCACGTCCCTGTGCTTATTCCTCTGTTTAACCAGCTTTTCCTGGATGCTTCTGTGTGTCCTGCCCTCTGTAAAGGCTGTCCCTGATGCCTATAAGGAAAGTGCTAATGGCTTTCTTCTAGAGTTGAGACAAAGGCTGAGAGCAGAGTGGCTCACCCAGGGTAAATCAGATGCTGCGTAGGGGAACCAGGGTTTGAACCAGGATCTCCCTTCCACCGTGCTTGCTGCCTGCTCTCCCATTCAACTGCTGGGGTGCCTCAGACCCCAAAGGGCTGCATTGCTGTATTAACCCTCAATGCTCTAAAGCATGCTTTCATAGAGTTCATTTCAGGGAATCCTCCCAGTAACCATGGAGAGTACTTTTACCTGCAATCTACGGATGAGAACACCAAGATACCAAGAACACTTGTTCCGTCTCACTCATTGCACTTGCATTTACTGAGTGTCTAAGAGATGCATTATACAGAGCAGAACAACCTTGCTCTCAGGAGCTCACGGGCCAGGGTGAGGAGCGGATGTGTAAACAGAGCCTTGTGCCAATTCCAGATGGAATCTATAGTTCTGACAAACGAAAGTGCAGGGAGAATTCAACCCAGCTGTGGAATGGGAATCAGTAGCAGAGGGCTTCCAAGAGGAAGTGGAGGGCAGTGCAAGCTGGCTGAGAGTTAACCTTGTAGCAACCAGGGGCGGGGGAACAGGAGGTCTTGCCTGAGATGTCCAGCCTGTGTGGGACCGACCCCGGACTCAGTTTGGTGGAACTTCCCTTGCTCCGGGTAGGTTGAGGTCTCTGGTCAGGTGGGGCATCCACGTCTGTGTCTCTCCATCTCCCAAAGGTTTAACTTCCTCAGGATGTGTCTGGGACCCCCAGCTAGACCCAATGGAAGCAGAAACAAACACATACACATATACATAAACACATTCAGATAAATATACTCGAATGTACACATATTTGTACACATATTTGTGCCCCAAACACACATGTTCACACACATACATACCCATACACTCACACACACAGACATGTACATATGTCCCACACATATACACACTTATTCACATACTCACACCCACATACATGCCTACATACACGGGCACGTACGTATACCCCCCACACACATGCACATATATGCACACATACCCACATGCATACATATACACATTCGCACACACACACGCTTTTCAGGAAACGGAATGGCAGCCCCTAGCTCAGCAGAGCCAGTGAGATGCCCTGAGAATTGGTTTTTCTTATGCAGAACAGAAAGGCAGGTGACGGACTGTCAAACGTGGTCTTATCCCCAGTCTCCTATTGAGAACCAAGCAGACAGAGCTGTGGTTTCCAGGCAAATTCCAGCTGCCTCCCTGGCGCCCAGGGTACATAAACCCAAGAAGCCAAATGATGATTTTCCCCTTCAGAAGAATAACATTGCCCGGCCCTCCCTGCCTGGGCGAGAAAGCTTTCTGCAGCTCTCAGTCCCTGCACAGGCAGTGCAATCCCGCCAGGATGAAGTGCTGGCCAAGGAGCCAGGCGGCTCCATCAATTTCTCCTGGAAAGCCCAGAAGAAATTTGGTCATAGAAAATCCCTTCCCTCTTTGCTAATAAAACTTATCAGTGCAGGGCAGGAGGCTGGGAGGAGAGGGACCGCAGACACTCGCCTTGCTAAATTACTTGGAGAAATGGCCCTGATCAGCCATCCAGGGGGAAGAAAGGCAGGAGGCAATATAACATTTATTGAGCCCGATTTTTTTCACCTCTATTCTCCTACTCTCTTCTCTCAGCAGCTCTGTGGTATTGCATTAGCTCTATTCCACAGACGAGGAAACTGAGGCCCAGCTATGCACCGGAAAGGGTGTAGGTTTTGGAGAAAAAACAATGTGGGTCTGAGCCCCCGCCCTGCTCCCTTGCTTGCCGCATGGCTCAGGCTGGTGACTTCACCTCTTTGCATTGCAGTCTTCCCATTAGGACCCCGGGCCTGGGTGGGCTGATTCAAAATTGAATGGATGACGTGGGCAAAGCAGTGACACAGACCCTGTGTGCAGAAAGTACTCAGGACATGCTTGTTCTGCATCCTCGTCCTTTCCAGCTCCTTTCTCCCCTCTGAGCCTGCATATAATACCCCCTGTCTCCCTCCAGAGTGATGAGTGAGCCCCCTTGGCCCTGGGGCCCAGCTCTCCCGTGAACTTACCAAGCAGGCACTGGCTGGCACCCAGTGCCCTGCCCTTCTTGCTGAGGGGAGGAACCTGGGGGAACAAGAGCTCCAGCTCTGTACAACAAAAGAGGGGCCCAGAGAGGTGAGTTGTTGCTCTTCCCCACCTGCAGCAAGGGCTCTCCAAGTTCTTGATGAGGAGGATCTTGGTTCCTGGTATCCTTGGATTGGCCACATTTGTTCTTGGCTTCGTGAGCCAAGGAGGCCTGGTGTCAGCCCTCGCAAGGAGCCTCCTTCGAAAGCCCTCATTTGTAAAAACCGGAGTTTGCTCAGCAACTGGGAAAGAATATGGCCTCTGAGGCTGTAGAATGTGGGAATCCCAAGTAGGCAAATCAGTCTGGAATCGCATGGTCCTGGGGAAGCAATGGATGAAAGCGTAAGAGGAAATGTGGGCTAAGTAACAGGGGAAATTCCCTGTAGGGAGATCTCTTAGACTGTGAAATAGTATTCCACAGGAAATGGAGGAGGGGGTGCCCGGAGGTATTGAAAGCCTTGCCGGCCTAAGTAATAGAAGCCGCATGGCGTATGGAGCGGCCAGGAACTGGCCTCAGGGGAGCAGCTGCCTGGCCCTAATAGGTTGTCTCTGTATAGGTGTAATTTCCAAGCCTGCCTTAATGTTCCATGGAGCTGCACTGCTGTTCCAGGCCAAGACAGCCTTCACTTAAGCTCAGAACAAGCTAGAGGATTTGAAGAGGGCACAGCCATCGTTTCGTCAACAGAGTGGCAACCCCCAGTGAACAGATCTACAGACTCAGCGCGATCCCTTTCAAAACTCCAGCTGCCTTTTCTGTAGAAATTGACAAGCCAATCCTAAAATTCATTTGGAATTGCAAGTGATTCAAAATAGCAAAAATGATCTTGAAAAAGAAGAACAAAGTTGGAGAACCGTCACTTCCCAATTTCAAAACTTACTACAAAGCTGCAAGACAGTGTGGTACTGGCATAAGAATAGACATACAGGTCAATGGGATAGAATTGAGAGTCCAGAAATAAAATCCTTACATTTACGGTCAGTTGATTTTTGACAAGCGTGCCAAGACAATTCAATGGGGAAAAAATAAGTTGTTTCTAGAAATGGTTCGAGGACAACTGATACCCACGTGCCGAAGAATGAAGGTGGACTCTTACCTCACACCATATACAAATGGACTATAGATCTAAATGTAAGATCTGAAACTGTAAAACTTGTGGGGGAAAAAACACAAGTAAATCTGCATGACCTTGGCTTAGGCACCAGCAACAAAAGAAAAAATAGATACTTTGGACTGCCTCAAAATTTAAAACTTTTATGTTTTCAACAGTATCATCAAGAAAGTGAGAAGACAACCTATAGAATGGGAGAAAATATTTGCAAACCACATATTTGATAAGGGACTAATATCCAGAATATATAAAGAACACTTACAACTCAATAACAACAAGACAAATAACTTGATTAAAAAATGGGCAAAGAATTTCAATAGACATTTCTCCAAAGAAGATATAAACACATTAAAAAATGATCAACATGGTTAGTCACTAGGAAATACAAATCAAAACCATAATGAGATACTACTTTACACCCACTAGTGTGGTCAAAATTAAAAAGATAATAACAAGTATTCTCAATGATGTGGACAAGTGGAAACCCTCACTGCTATATTCCCATCACTGCTGGTGGGAATATAGAATGGTGCAGCCACTTTGGAAAACAGTTTGGCAGTTCCTTAAAATGTAAAACATGAAGTTAGCAGCAATGCCACTTTTTGGTATATACCCAAGAGAATTGAAAACATGTTGTACATCTATGTTCATATCAGCAATACTCACAATAGCCAAAACATGGAAACAACCCAAATGTCTATCAACTGATGAATGAATAAACACAATGTGATATGTCCATATAATGGAATATTATTCAGCCTCCAAAAGGAATGAAGTACCAATATGTGCTATAACATGAATGAACCATAAAAATATTATGCTAAGTGAAAGGAGCCAGACACAAAAGGCTACATATTATGTGATTCCATTTATATAAAATGTCCAGAATAGGCAAATGTATAGAGACAGAAAATATATTAGTGTTTGCCAAGGGTTGGGGGGTGGGGGACGGGAGTGACATTTAATGGATATGGGATTGTGAAATTTTTCTATAATTAGATGGTGGTGATGGTTGTACAACTCTGTGAAAACACTAAGACCCATGAATATTACACATTAAAAAGGTGGATTTTTTGGTATGTGAATTATATCTCAATTAAGCTGTTATTTAATAAAAAATAAAGTCACCCCTTAACCTACCACACACAATTTTGGTCTATATCTCTCTTTCTATAAATATTATTTTACATAAATGAGTTCTTATTGTATACATAATTTTGTATTTTGCCTCACTCTCCATTAGACTTGAAGGCTTTTCCTATGTTACCAAAAACACTTCATGAATATTATTTTTCATGGTTGCCTAATATTCTGTCATATGGCTATAACCATAACTTACTTCTCTATTATTGTGTTATTGAGTGTTTGAATTCTTTCCCTACGTTTTGCTATGATAAATAACATCTTTGTTGAACATTTTTGTGCATAAACTTTTATCCGCAGTTTTGGGATTGACTTTTTTTTGGCAGGGCATAAATTTCTAAAATTGAGGTTACTGGGTGAGAGTGGTCAGCTCTGAGATCCCGCTGTTGTGAGCTACCCTCATTTGCCCCACATTCCCCCCCTTTTTTTTTTTAAGATTTTATTTATTCATTTTTTTTCCCCCAAAGCCCCAGTAGATAGTTGTATGTCATAGGTTCGCATCCTTCTAGTTGCTGTACGTGGGACTCGGCCTCGGGTTGGACGGAGAAGTGGTGCCTTGGGGCGTGCCCGGGATGCGAACCCGGGCCGCCAGCATCAGAGCGCGCGCACTTAACCGCTAAGCCACGGAGCCGGCCCCCCACATTCCCCTTTTTGAGATGTGATACAGATACACTTAGTTTGCAGAAGTGGGGAGTCGCATCCAGGATAACTTCTTGGTACCAGGGACAGATCCGAGGGAGGGATCGTTGTCATTGAAGTCCTCCTTACCAGGGTCACATTCCACTGAGTGATCCTGACCAAGTGACATAAACCCATTGACCCTTGATTTTCTCTCCTATAAAAATGGGCACAATAACACCCAGCTATTGTAAATAAGATAGCATCCATCAAGTGTCCAGTGTCCACTCCTCAAAACTAGGTGCTTGTTTCCTGTTCATTTTTCTTCTTTCTTCTCTTCCCAGCCCCCAGCTCTGCCAGGAAAATACACCTTTGGATATTTGATCCTGTCTGCCTCTGAGCCCTAGGAGGTGATACCCCTTCACCAGCAGCATGATGAGGCAGTGCCCTGGTGGGATGGACAGGAAAGGGCCTGGAGCCTGATGCTCACAATCTGGGCCTGAGTCAACCACTCCTTAGCCTGTGATCTTAGGCAACCCCTCTACATTTTTTGAGTCTGGCTCTCATTAAAAATGGAGGCAAGGAGGCAGGTTCGCCTGAGCCTTGTGGGGGGCGTCAGATGAGAGGCTGGACATAGCAAAGCTTGGTGTGCCCTCCACAGGCTCTGTAAACAGCAATTAAGTTTTTCATCACAAGTCTCTTCAGATATACCAGAGCTCGCTTGGGTGTACCAAGCTCAATTCATTTTCTGCCACTAGATTATAGGCCCAGAGACTGACGGGGTAAGCACTGCATCACGACATACTGTAGTAATTACTAATTACATGTTTCTGCATTCTGTTGCTTATTAGTAAATTGCATGTAGAGGGATCTAAAAGTAATTGCCCTTCTCCTGTAACTTCAGCAACCTGCAGAAATCACAAAGAATTACCTTATTTACTTCCTAAGTGATTCCCAGTGGCCGTTTATCAAACATACAGAAGAAAAACAAGTCACGCAATAAGCAAATATTCTTCTGCTTACAGATGATATGTGAGGGTCACAAAATCTTGAGTGGAAAAGGCTGTGAAACGGCTGCTGACTAACTGTATGTAAATATCCCCCTGTGGGTAATAGCTTAATTTTGATCATTGTTCAAAAGAGCAGGCATTTTAAATTATTAATAGGTGTCAGCTACAAAAGAATGTTTAACTGGAAACTTGCAAGAGGAGAGTCTGATCTGTACAAATGACACTGTGTCTTTAACCACCCTGGTGTGTGGGAAAGAAAGGAGGGTGGAAAGAAAAGAATTAGAGGGTTAATAGGCAAAAAGGCAGCCTCATTTTTCCCTCAAGCTGGGGATTTGTGGCTTGTGGGTATTACTTTACCACCATGGAAACTGGACTGGGCTCCATTCATTCCTTACTGGCTTTGGTTATATATAGGTTTCCTCTCTTTTTTAAGGAAAGTTTATTCCAACCAAGCAGAAAGCCTGAAGCTGCGGGAGCCCCAGGCTGTAATACGAGCTTTCTGCTTTTGCTGTGATGAAAACTTTTTCAGGTCCAAATGCATAGCGTGGACACCTTTCATTGTGAGCAGTGCTGACATGGTTCTGCTCAAATAAGCTCAAGATCCCATTTCAAATGATTCATTTGATAGAAACATCAGGATTGCCGATGCATAGATTGGCCTCTGTGGCCCTTTTCTAAAAACACATACGGTGGATCATGAGATTGTTGAGTTAATGGGAGAGAAGAAATGGCCGGTTTTTCTGTTTCCTTTTCTTGGCTTTTATGGCAGCACTGACTTCTGGTATTTTGAGTAGCCCATGAGTATCAGAGATTGAAATAAAGGAGAAGCTCTGGTGGGTATATTACCATGACCTGCCATGAGAAAAATCTGTTCCTGGTAGTGCCGCTCTCTGTGCCCTCCCCCATCCCCCTCCATACCTGTGGGACGAAGAATTAATATGCCCAGGTAACAGCATGGGAATGATTTGATTTATCTAGTGTGCTACCATTTCCAGACACTACCACCTTTGATCCTCACCAAACTGCTACCAAGTGACATAGATCAGAAATCATAAGAAAATTGGCATTCAGAGATGGCAAACTACTGCCCTAGGCTACCCAGCTAGTGGATAGCAGAGCCAGGGCTCGAATCCATGGTGATTTTAACTAGGACTTGGGCCCTGTCCACGACGGAGGGAGAGGGGTGTCACAGGGTCAGCTGCCTCAGTTACCCTGGGGCTGGGACAGTTCCCGAGGCAGCCTCAGCAGATACAGAGGGCTGAGACCTTCACTATCCTGTGGCTCCCTTCCCTCCTTCTCCTGGGCTGTCCCCTCTTCCTGGCCATCCTCCAGTCTTTTCTCCCTCTATAAATTTATTCATTCTGTGGCTGTCCAACTCCTCCGACCACCCAGGCCGTCTCCATCGTCCACAGAGCGTGATGACAGGATTGATGCGCCCTCGAGCCCAGGCTGTATCGTAAGCACCACACCACTTAAAGCTCGCTGTGGTTGTTTTGTGGGTCAATAGAGACTCCCTCAAAGAGACTTAAACCTCCCCGGAGAAGGAGGGAGACCACCAAGTCTGCACCCCTCTTTGTGCCCGGGTCTGGCCTAGGCTCAAGCCCCCAGTCCACTGCTGAAGACAGATGCGCCAACAACTGAGCATCACGCAGTGGGCACGAGGCTAAAGCAGGTGTACGAACAAGGGACAGAGGTGACATCAGAGCGGAGTGACCACTCAGGGTGCAAGGATGGTTTCCGGACAAAGAATGCCTGGCTTACCTTTGTGGAGGTGAAGAAGAATCTGCCACACAGGCAGATAGGCGGAAAGGATGTTTCAGTAGAACTGCATCTTTGCCTCTGTGAATCGTTGCCCTTTCCTCCCCAGTACACACGGAGACTGCCTAGGAGAAGTTAGGACAAGTTTGGGCACCACATAATGACTTCTCGGTGAGTTTGTGTCCAACCTGCTATGTCAGCAGCTTCAACAGCCTTAGGCCGAGTTATAGAAACTCCTTATCGTCATGTGCTGGAACAAGGCCACTGAATCCAGAATTGACAAGCTGGTACACCTGTTGGGTTGCAATATATGAATGATTGTCATAAAATAATAATAAGAGCTGGCATTTAAGGAGCCTTACTGTGCGACAAGCATGGTGCCTAGCGTATTAGGTGCCTCAACTCAGGTTATCTTAATAATAATAATTTTGGTGCTATCAAGAGTCCCATTTTACAGATGAGGACAGTGAGGCTTAGCAAGCTTACGTAATTTGCCCCAGGTCACACAGCTAGTAATTGAGCAGAGCCAGGATCAAACACTGTTTTGTCTGACGTTCACAGTGGAGCTTGTGGCCTTGTGGTTCCTTGCATGGCATTGGGTGTGCAGTGGCCATCCAGATGCCTTATTCTTTAGCCATTGCTTATATAGGATCTTCTGTGCTCAGAAGGGTGAAAGGTACTCAGATGATAGACGTTATTCCTGCCAAGGGAACTTCGTTCATTCAACTCATCTTCAGCATGGGTCAGCGGCTAGCCTAGTGTTGGGCACTGGATTATCAGGAGGAGAGACAGGCATCTGCCCTTCAGAAGCTGAGTCCAGGGCAGGGAGACACACCATGGTGCTGCAGGGTGTCGTTTGTCCACTTAAGGGCTTCACAGGAGAGGGGTGGGGAGTCAGGGTGGGCTTCTGGGGAGAGATTGGCCATGGAGGATGGGTGGACACGCAAGGTGGGTAAGAGCCCCAGCAGAGGCATAAGTCCATGCAAGATCACTGTTCCCTGTGGCCAGGCAGAAAGCTCATGCCAGGGAGTGGAGCTGGGGCTGGAAGACAAGCTGTGGCCAAGAAAGCCCTATAGGAGGGTTGGGGTTTATTTTATAAATGTGGGAGGGCTTTTGCCAAGCTTTTTCTTTAGTCAAGACGCCCTAACACCATGCAAGCTGGGCTTTTCTATTTGTTGACTGTTTGATTTTTTTCTGGAGCAGAAGATCTCACAATTTAGCCTGCATCCTGTGCCGGAGAGATCTCTCTAGAACACAGCTTTTAAAATGTGATCCCTCCACTGGCCAGCAATCTGTGTTTGAAGGAGTCCTCGAGGTGTTTCTGAGCACTCTGAAGTTTGAGAACCATTCCTCTAGATGGGTCAGGTTTTGTCCCAGACCTCATCTTCCCTGAAGCATGGAGACCTCAGCCAAGTCAGGTTTTATTTACAAGGGAGAAAGGGAGAATGGTTCTTACGTAGACAACCACAAGGATCAACTTACCATTGGTGAGGACACCAGAGAAAGACAGACACGCAAGAATATAATGGATGTCAGGGTTTTTAAAGTCATTCAACAAAGATTGATTGAGTAAGTGCCAGTTACCTTATAAGCACTGAGGAACTCTTCTAGGCTTTTTTTTTTTTTGACAACTCAGCATTTATTCCGCTTTCTCTCAATAGCAGTACCCAAACGTTCCTCTGGAAACCTGCCACACTCAGCTCAGGTGTCAGGTGGAACTGGCTCTAACTCCAGCCACAGGGGTGGACACGTAACTCTACCTGGCCAGTCAGAGCGCAACATTGCCTTACAATGGTGATTGGTTAGGATGGGCAAGCGACCCAAGCCAAGGCTCCAATCACTGCTACCCCCAGTACTTTTAATTACATGATTGGGAAGGACGTTTCTCTTTTTGTGTTCTAGAGCAGTGAACATAAAGCCTAGAGCTTCTAAGAGGCCAAAGATGCCCTCTGAGAATGAAGCCAAGGAGAAATGAGAGACAGAGAGAGTGATTGGGCGCCGATGATGTGCCTGCACCCCTGAGCACACAATTCCTGGCCTGAGGTCTGGCCTCAGACTTTTCAGTTATGTGAGCTGATCCATCACCTGTTTTGCTTTAGCTGGTTTGCATTTGGTTGTTGATCATTGCAAATAAAAGAGTCCTGATACTCTAGCGTCAGAAGGGCCACTACCCAGAGTAGACTGGGGGAGATCCTACAAGATCTGGGGGAAATGAGCTTTTAAATTCATACTCAGACCAAGAAGGATGAGGAAGAAATTAACCTACTGCTCGGGCCCAATAAGATAATGCAGCTGCGATGATGGAAATGGACCTTTGTCTTTCCGGCTCAGGACGATGTACTTTGGACTGAAAGGGAGAACACAGGGTTCTGGAGAGAGAAGAGGAACCTACCCAACAGTTTTAAATTAATTCAAGACCTCTGGGCATTGGGCAAAAATAGAGCTTGAATGTGGGGTCAGTCATCCTTGGCCAGAGATGTTGCAGGAGTTGGGAAATAAGGGAGGCGTGAGATACTGATTGTCTTGACTTAGGTCCATGAATTTCCTGCACCTAGAACGTTGGCTGGTAGCCCAGTGCCAGGCGGAGATCAGGGCCCTGAAAAAGTCTGAGGGATGAATGAACATGAGCAAGGCTGTTTCAGTTTTCAAAAATAACATGAAGACAACATTTAAAGGCCCACGCCTGATGTTGTTCCTGAGCAATAATCTAGCAATGAAAGGGATGGTTTTCATGACAGGATGGTCTGTGAACTTATATTGGTTCCTAACAATCAGGGCGTTCATTTAAAAATGAGTCCTGGCAAAGCAATCTGATTTTCTTTTCTTTCCTTCCTTCCTCCCTCTCTCCCTCCTTCCCTCCTTGCCTTCTTTCCTTCCTACCTTCCTTTTTTGGAGTGTTTGTGATTATTGGATAATTAGATCAGGAAAATGCAATTGGGCACAGTGTATTTGAATTTCCACGTGGCGTTATAATAAAGTTTTTACGATATCCTTTTGGGGTAACATGAAAAACTCAAGCTAAGGAAATAATGCAGTTAGGAAGGTGGACTTGTCACCGCTTCGAGAACCATGCCCACGGCTTGCTGGTTAATTCATTCTTGCTCAGCTTGTCACTTTGGGAGCTCTCCAGGGGCCCGAGACAAGGCTTTGTCCTTGGCTCTCTCCTGTTAAAACAAATTTTGTGACTACTTGAATGAAGGCATAGAAAGCTCCTTATCAAATCTGTGGATACCACTGAGCTGAGAGGGGATGACAAATGAGGGAGATGGGAGAAGTCCAATCCAGAAAGCTCTCATCGGTTATGGTGATACAACAAAACTTACAAGGCAGAAAACATAATGGGAAAAAGCAAGCTTCTGCAATTGCGCCCAAGAACCTCTGCTGTATAAGAACAGGGAGAGAGAACTCTGTCCTGGACGCAGCCTGAGTAAGAAAAGAGAGGAGTTTTGATCATCAGCCACTCAATAGGCATCAGCATTGTGCTCTAACTATCACTGGTGAGAAGAAATTTGGGGTTGCATTAATAGAGTGTGTAGAACGAAGGTCAAAGTCTCATATTCAAGGCTTTCTTAGTCAGGACTCACCCGAGTCTCGTATTCAGTTCTTAGCCCCAAGATTGAGGAGGAAAACTGACAATCTTGAACACGCTCAAACATCATCACAGGAGTATAAGGAAGTATAGATGTTCAGCCTGGAAAAGATCCAGAAGGTGTATATTCCCCATGTTCAACTCTTTAAGGGACTGTCAGCTGAAAGGGACTAGACATAATGTCTGCTGCCCAACAGTTAGATTCACACCAAGAAGTAGAAGCCCTCCATATATTGGGTCCTTCCATATTTTGAGTGAAGGAACAATGGTACAGCTGCCCAAAGTTGAAACTACTGTATTGTAAGGAAGTGAGTTCCCCAGCATGAGAGGCATCCCAGCAGATGCTGGATACCAGCTTAGCAGGGGTTTTGTCAAGGTGGCTCCAGCATTAGCTGACATGGGAAGTGATGACTCTACCAAGACCTCCTCCACTGCCCTGCATCTGGATTTCCATGATGATATTCACATTGAACCCACAGTAGGAGGACGAGAGATAGCAACAGAGAGGGGACAGCCAGAGTGCCCCATGTGCAGCAAAGTGGCGGAGGAAGCAGAATGAGACTGGCCCAATGGTCTGGGGTCTAGACAGTCACTGGTGACCCTTGAGAGAGCAGCAGGGCACTTTCCTTCTCATCTCAAGGGACACTGCTCCAGTTAGCTCTCAAGTCTCCACAACGATATGGAAAACCACTCCCAGAGTTAAACCTCCATTAAGAACACATATTAATAACACACCAAAGGACACGTAAATTACACCTGCAAGTCATATCCCCTTGCAATGAATACACTGAGTAATGAACGTCATATTCCAACAAGGTCAAGAGCACACCATAATTAAGCTACCACTGGTGGCTTGAAAGCTGTGTTAGAATCACTGTGGATGCACACAGCAATCTAGATGAATAAAGCCTGAAAAATCTCCCGATTTGGAGCCGTACCATTGTAGTGTAGGATAAAGGTGTGGGTTCTGGAGTCAAGCCGCCCTGGCTTTAATTCCTGGTCCTACTATACACAAGCTATGAAACCTTGAGCAGGTTATCTATCCTCACTGAGCCTCGGTTTCCTGGCCTGTAAAATGAGGAACTCATGTGGGGTTCTTGGCAGCATCAATTCAGAGCATGTGTGCCAAATGCTCTGCACAGAACGAGCCCCCAGCACAGAACAAGCTGTCTCCTGGCTCCCGCGGATGTGGGTCCACTTGCCTGACCGTGGGTTAATGTCAAAAATCATCCACTGGTTGGGCCGGCCCCGTGGCACAAGCAGTTAAGTGCGCACGCTCCACTGTGGCAGCCTGGGGTTCGCTGGTTCAGATCCCGGGTGTGCACCGATGCACTGTTTGGCAAGCCACGCTGTGGCAGCGTCCCATATAAAGTGGAGGAAGATGGGCACGGATGTTAGCCCGGGGCCAGTCTTCCTCAGCAAAACAAGAGGAGGATTGGCAGATGTTAGCACAGGGCTGATCTCCTCACAAAAAAAAAAAAGAAAAAAATCATCCACTGGTACCCCTCGTTAGCCTCATGCTTGTCACATACTTAGTT
Source organism: Ceratotherium simum simum (assembly GCF_057802395.1). NCBI lineage: Eukaryota > Metazoa > Chordata > Mammalia > Perissodactyla > Rhinocerotidae > Ceratotherium > Ceratotherium simum. The sequence goes on along the minus strand of NC_141905.1, from coordinate 23,626,216 downwards.
TGAGTGGGCCTTTCCAGTTATTTTAAGCTGAAATGTGATTGCTGCTTTGACATCATGATGACAGTGCTCGTGGCTGACTGGTTGGAAGTCTCCCACCTGAAGTGAGGGGCTTGTCATCCATGTTGATTCACGCTCTTAGCCTGGGAAAATGACTAATAATCAATGTCCCACTCTCAACAAGTCAATCACTGGAATACGTCTGGTTCATGCTTATTTAGTGGGGCGGCTGTGGCATGAAGGAGGAACACGGCCTGGGTGTCGGCAGACGGGAATTCCAGTCTTGAGATCCTCCTAGGTTGTGACTTCAGACAGTTCTTTCATCCTGACCTATGATGACATCACTTGACCCAGGACAGCCCTCAGAGACAGGCGTCAGTGTCTGATTTAGGAGAGTCGCGTTGTATTGACCATTCTTTCATCTATTTCTTTGTGCATATGTGTATGTGAACATTGTAACAGACATGCTGTTTTGCTTACGGATGCCTGAATTCACTTTTCCCCTTTTCCTTACCATTTCTTTTCCCCTCCTCTCTTTTCCTCCCTCCTCCTGGCTTCACTTTGCAATCCATCTCCCCAAACCCCAGGCAGCCAGTGTTAATAATCTGAAGTGTGTGCCTCATATCTTCCTCAATGCTCACATAATCATATATAAATACAGCTTCTGTTACTCTTGATTTTACAAAATGGGACGATATTATATACACTTCTCTGCATTAGGAACCCCTCCAAGCCAGCTGATTTATGGTTTCTGAAAGGCTGCCCAGCATTCCACACTGTGGGGGGAGCAGTGCTTATACCCACTCCCCTCCTGCTGGGCACCCGCCTTGCTGTCTCAGTTCTTACTCCACTAGAGACAGTGGTGCAGTAATCACTCCTGAGCACACACCCACCCATCCTTTCTGGCACTTTGATTTCAGCAGGATGGATTTCTACATCTCTTTATTCAGAGAAGAAAACCCAGATACACAGATGTGACGAGTTTTGTCTGGAATCACATAGCCAATGAGTGTCAGAAACAGTTCAAAGCAGGTCCACTGGACACCATACTGCACGCTCTTTATTCCACCAGACACTCTGCCTTCCTCTAGAGGAAGCTAGAAATAAGTGCCTTTCCACGAAACTGAGTCAAGGCTTGCCTAAAATCCCCCCACCCCTCGGGACAGAGATGGTCAAGTGTCTGGCTGTTAAAGAGTATCCTGGTGGCACCGGGTGGAGGGAATTCAGTGCAGACAAGGAATTCAGTGCTGCTGCTCACGCTGGCACGTCACAAGGACTTAGGGAAGCTGTGCTAAATATCCTGCATTTGCTCCATGAAAAGTATTGAACGCCGGCAGTGCTCCAGGGTGGCAGGCAGCAGACATTGCTCAGCCCTCTCCGAAGGTGGCGTGAGCAGCCTTGGGCCTCATTCATTTCCATCTTGGATGCCTCTTGGCCTGGAGTTTCTGGGCATGTCGTCGAGAGGCTTCAAGACTCCCGTGATTGGTTGGACCAGACTGGCAACAAAATTCTGTGGCCCTGCTCCCGAACCAAACTGTCCTTGTCTGTGGACTGGGAAGACGAGAGGGTTACAAAATTGGGCCTGAGGGGCCTTGTACTTCAAACCTGCCGTCTCATCAGCTAGAAGCCTAAGGCCCAGAGCAGCAGAGGGACATTTTCCAAGGTCCCAGGGAGCTGGGAACGGGGTGAGGAAGGGAGTGCAGGGCTCCTGGCTTTGTTGCTCTTTGCCGTCGTTGCAGTCCTGTGTGTGTGTGCACCTGTGTTCTCTTCCTGTCTGTAAACCCATATCATGTGCACACAGACTAAAATCGTGGGCTGTTAAGTCCAAGCAGGCTGAGTTTGAGTCTCAGCTCTCCTACCTATTCGGTGACCTCGGGATGATTATTCGACCTCTGTGGGTTGATAACAGTAGCCAGTCCCCTAGGGTTCTGAGGATTCCACGAAACAATGACTTGAAAGGCTTAACAGGAAGACTACCACATGGGATGCACTCAGTAAATGCTGGCTGTGTCTTTTATTTCTCATTTGCTTCTTTGAATTCTTGCAAAAACCTCTCTGCAATTCCCGAAGTCTCCGATACAACTTGTTTTCCCCAAACAACAGTTCTATTGACGTGTAAGTAGATATGGGCCCCTCTGTGAAGCACTTTCAAACCCTCTTTTGCAGCCTTTCATCCACTAAACCCCTGAGGAATTGTCGGCCTGCACTTAACTTCTCCAGGAGCAGGACTCTGCTGATCGCTTTCTGGTGAACACAGCAATGAACTTGTCAAGAAACCAGCCAGGAGGGAGGTGGTGAAGGGTGGGGGCGGGGGGCAGGCAGGTGTGCAGCGGGCCAGAAGGGCTGGGGCCATCCATCTTGATTCTTTTCTCCGTGTCCAAGTGTAAAGGGATTTGTGTCTACAAGGCTGTCTTCACCAACCTCGGGGAAGAAGAGAAGTCATTTAATTTGAAACTTTTACTTCTACCACAGGGGAAGATTCTGGGGCAATTAGGGATATTGTAATTTCTTATTAAGGTCAAAAAGAAATTGTAAGTAGAGCCCAGAAGTCACTTTCCAACACAGAAAAAAATGGAACTTTCTGAGTGACTTGGTGTGGATGAGCTTGTGTGCCCCCAACCTTAGTGAATTGGGTAGGGGGAAAGGCACGGGCCACCTCCTTCCTGCATCTGAAATGCTCACATTTTTGGAAACCCAATGAAATTAATTCAAAGCTCAGATTATTAATTCATCATGAGATCTGAATAATTCATTGTGGCAGTGGCCGTGTCACATTTCCACATTTTGGAGCCTACGTCCTCTCCTGCTCTCGCCTTAGGAGAGACGACTTTCCCCCACTGACCTGCCCAAGTGTGTGCGGGGCCAAGTGCTCAGCCGCCTACTCCTCAAGGACGCCAGAGCCCTGATCTGAGCCTGACGCCTACTTGAGTCCAGCAGCCAGAATGTACGTGGCCGCAGTGACCCGAGGCGACCTGCTAAAGTCAGGATGCTTCTTAATAACCGTGGGGACTTGCCGGCCAGGTGTGTGGCTGCACCAGGATGTAAAAGGAACTCCTGTCGTGACCAAGTGCTGTAATTGCTGATTACAATTTGGTCCTCCGGGAGGGCCTCTACTGGACTGTCCATCAATGATGCACTTCCCCAACACACCTTGCAGGCTGGCTTCTCCTGTCAGGGGCGTTTCCTGACCAGTACCCTCCAAGCAGGTGTCCCCACACCACTCCGGAAGAAGAGGTAAGAGATGAGGCACTGCCAGCTGATAGCCTCCAGGGATCCAGGGTACCAAGGCCTAAGTAGGACAAGAGAAGGGATGAGCTGGTCTGGAAGCTGCTCTCTCAAACACAAATAAGGGGCACAGGCCATCTTGTTACACCTGTGTGGCTCTGGGGTTCAGCAGTGCTCTTGACGCACATTCTTACTGGACTGTGAGTTTACAAAGGTGCCTGGGCTGCAGATGGACAAGCAGAGCTGCTCTCGTGGTAGACGAAGACACTGTGACTCAGAGAGGCACAGGCAACGGGTAAGTCTGCTTGGCAGGTCCTGGCTGCATGTGAAATGGTCCCTAATCTAGTTGGCAAATAATTCCTGTATCTATTACTTCACCAAGGCAGATGCTCACCCCAGCTCTGCTGATTCACTGATTGTGCTCTGATTCAGAGCTAGACCCCACGCTCAGGGTAGGGGACCAGGGGACGACTCAGACCCAGTTCCTGTGCTCTCAAGCTGGAGGAGGACACTTAATAAAGTCTCGGTGAAAACAGGATTGTGCCAAGGGATGGAGAAGACACCATGAGGAGCCAGGGGAGCGCAATGCTGCAGGTCGGCCTCTGCATCCCTCTGTTTATCCTGCTGTCCCCCCTCACTCATTGCCCTTCAGCCACACTGGTCTTAGGGTTCCTGCCCCCAGGAGCTGCTGCCCAGTGTGGCCTCCCCACCACTGTGCACAAACTGGCTTGTTTTCATCCTCCAGTCCTCATCCTTCCCCGGCCACCTCAGCTAACCTAGCTCCCATTTGACTTCTTTCCTTCAGAGATAATCACAACTTGTAATAAATTCTGGTGTTCTCTCCCTGCCACCAGACTACAAGTTCCCTGAGGGCAAACCCCAGGTCTGATATGTGCAGCACTGTAGCCCATCCCATAGCACAGTTGTATCTTAGTATTGAACAAAAGAATCAATGAATGGATGCAGGGCAGAGCCCGAGGAGAGCCAACAGAAAGGTAAGAGCAAGCAGCCCCAGGAGGCCTGAGGAGAGAGCGCTGCTCCGCCTGGGGGATCCAGGATGGCTGGATCCGCCTCCACGGGGAGGTGGCATTGGAGCTTTGGGGCTTCCCTGGCTGTGAATTACAGGATGTCCTCCTGCCTCATTTAGAAGTCCAAAGGCTCACAATTCACAAAAAGGGATAGAATTCTGCAGCCAGACTGTTTGTGTACATTATCCAAGTGTCAAAAAACTTGAGAAACACGATGGTGATTAGCAGGATTCCAGTGGAGCCTGGAACGAGTGTGTGTTTGTCGGGGGGAGTGGAGCTTGGCCAGGGCGGTCGGCAGGCGCAGGCTTTGGGAGAGCTCGGTAGCAACCCCATTCTCCCTTTCAGAACACAGTTTTCCAGAGACCATAATTGTAGATTTTGCAAATACTTGGTCAACTTCTTTTCTCTGGGCAGTGCTAATGGGGGGCAACATATGCTTGGCCTTCTGCCTTCCTCTCAGATACACAGCCCTACACACACCCACATCTCACCCACCATCATATGCTTGACAGCAAGGGAAAAAAGCGTGGACTGATGCTTCTGGGCCTCAATGTGCAAATTTATAGCTTAGTGACTCAGCGGTCCTGGCCCTGTAGCCTCACAGAGAAGGGCTGGGATGATCATGGAGACCGTGCAGAGGGAAGGGAGGGCTTTGGGACAGCTCGTGCCCCTCAGAGATGAGGGGTCATAGCCCTATGACCCCTACTGCGGGCTGTTTCCTGATGGCGTATGTGTGTGTGTTGGAGGGGGAGGTCATTTCACCCCCAAGCACCCTCCTCGCTCCTCCGGGATGAGCTGTAACCTGGAGGAGGAAGGGCTGGCTTTGCACCCAATCCCAGCTCCACCACTTTCCTTGCCTTGTGAATTCTCTGAACCTCAAAATCTTCATCTGTAAAATGACAACTCCTTGAAAGGACTGCTGTGACTTCCAGAAATTGGCATTAAAAAAAAAAATCTATCAACTGCCCTGTCTTAGAAAACAAATGAGATGATCAAAACCAAGGATTAGGGTGAGGGGAGTGGAGAACATGGAAACCCACAAAATAGGAAAACAACTAGTTAGTCCAATTCAGAAAAATAGTAGAGATAAAACAATACTCAAAATTAGGATTGGGAAAGGGAATGGGACCATTGTATCCTATAGAGGACATTATAAGACTAATATAAGAAGATGAGTACCAACTGGGTAAAAAATGTTGAAGTCAAGATCAAATACAAGATTTTCTATGAAAATATAAATTGCTAAAATCAATTTTAAAAATGAAAATCTCATCAGGCAGAACTCTGGAAAAAATTGAGGGAAAAAAAGTCAATGAATTATATCTCTAAACAATTTGCATCTTTGTAAAAAGGCAACAGACTGATATAGTTTCACAGATTGTTTTTTTCTTCGAAATTTCAAGGAATAGCTCATTACCAAGTTATATAAACTACTCCAGAATGTTAAAAAAAAAAAAGAAAGAAAAAATACCCAACTCATTTGGCAAGTTAGAATATTCCTAATAGTCATATTCGACAAAGATAATATCACCAGTGAATTTACATGTAAAGATTCTACATAAAGTATGTATATGTATCAAATTTCAGAGGTATACTAAAAGGATAATGTGCTGATTAGGCAGGGTATAATCTGGGAAGGATAGGTTTAAAATCTATTAACATAATTTATCAAGTTAAAAATAATAAGAGAAAACATAATTACACCTTTACAATCCTATTAAAATGTGTTTACATAAAATTTTCTGAAAAGAAAAATTGCTAACCTAGACTTCATCAAAACAAAAAAACTTTTGCTCTTGAAAAAACACCACTGAGAAAATGAAAATATGAGCTGTAGACTGGGAGAAATTATTTGCACGTCATACATCTGATAAAAGACGTGTATATACACTAGTAAAAGAAAAAAGAACTCTTCCAACTCAATACAAAGGTAAATAACGCAGTTTAAAAATAGGCAAAATATTTGAATAGACTTCTCACCAAGAAGATATTCAAATGGCCAATAAGTATATGAGAACAGGCTCACCGTCATTAATACTAAGGAAACATAAATTAAAATCTAAATGAGGTATCACTGCACACCTACTAGAATGGCTCTGTTCAAAAGGACTGACAATGCCAAATGTTGGAAAGAACGTGGAGTGACTGGAACCTTCTTACGTGGCCATAGGAATATAAAATGGTTGAGCTACTTTGGAAAACAGTTTGACAGTTTCCTAATCAAGTTAAGCATACACCTACCACACAGACCAACAATTCCACTCCTAGATATCCACCTAAATGAAATGAAAACAAGCGTCCATGCAAAGACTTGTACAAGACTGTTCTAGCAACATTACTTGTAATAGGTCAAAATGGGAAACAACTCGTGTGTCCATCAAGTAGTTAATAGATAAACAAACAGAAACATTCATACAGAGGAATACTTCCCAACAGTAAAAAAGAAACAAACGCCTGATACATGCGACAATACGGTGAACCTGAAAACATTATGCTGAAGGAAAGACATCAGACACCAGATACAAAAGGCTATGTGTCATATGATTCCAGTTATGTAAAATTTCCAGAAAAGAGACAGAAGCAGATCGGTGTTTGCCTGGGGCTGGGGGTGAGAGCAGAGACTGACTACAAAGGGACAGGAGAGAGCTTTTGGGGGTGATAGAAGTATTCTAAAACTTGAACTTGGTGCTAAGTTCCAAGCTGTAAAAATTTACTAAAACTCATCAAACTGTACCCTTAAAATGGGTGACTTTTCTGGTACGTAAACTATACTCTGACAAAGCTGTTTTTAAAAATTTCTAGGACCTGCCCGGTGGCATAGCAGTTAAGTGCGCGCGCTCTGCTTGGGAGGCCAGGGGTTCGTGGGTTCGGATCCCGGGCGTGCACAGATGCACCGCTTGTCAAGCCATGCTGTGGTGGCATCCTATATAAAGTAGAGGAAGACAGGCATGGATGTTAGCCCAGGGCCAATCTTTCTCAGAAAAAAAGAGGAGGATGGGCATCAGATGTTAGCTTAGGGCTAATGTTCCTCACACACACAAAAACAAATAAATAAAAATCTTTAAAAAAAAAATTTTCTAAAAGGATATACAGCAAACTGGTAAGTTGTTATCTCTGAGGGATAGAATTAATGGTGATTTGTTTGTTTTATTCTTGGGTTGTTTCTACTTTTTCCTCTCAATAAACCTACATTTGTAATATTCAAAAAATTCCCCACAGAGAACACTGTGAGAGCAACGTGAGATATTGTTCCTAGCACAGTTCTTCACACAGAGTGGGTGCTTGATAAACAGAATGTTCTCTCTTTATTCAAAAATCCCCTCTTCTTAGGGCCACGTACCATCTAGCCAGCTCTCTGATCCTTCCTGCATATTCCAGGGCAGCGCTAAAGCCTTACGTGCACCTGGGTGACTGACGGCTGCCTGAGCCAGTGCCCTTCAGAGGGCAGCTCCCTCCCGCCATCTAGTCTGCAGGAGGCTTTATCACTGCTCTTAACAGGCTTGCCTGCTGCACGCCTTTCTTCCCCAGTGATCCCTGGGCTCCCACTGCTCATTCCCCAGCCAGGGTCATAACAATGCTGCTGTGAAAGCAGAATTGTTTGCCCGAAAAAACCTATAATGTCGCTACAAACAGAGGCTTATGAGTTCGGCAGGTAGAGTGCAGTCTGGGCAGCTGAAAATAAGGAGAAGAAATTGCCAGCATCTTCCATCACTCACCCATGAGGAATGGGGTGGAGGAGCAGACCCAGGGGCATTTCAGTTTTGCTGGTGGTAAATCCCAAAGTGTGCCTCTGGAGTTAGGCAACCCTGCTGCTGACTTGAGCAGGCTCTGAACATCTCTCAGCCTCTGTTTCTTAGTCATCTTGCCAAGATTTTGCGAAAATAATTTTAGAAAAAGGGAAAGTGCTTTGTCTATTGCAACATGCTGCCCACGTTGCTCTAACTCTTCCCGACCATGCAGGAAGCTCTGGGAATCAGATTCTGGCTCAGATTGAGCAAACCCACCAACAATGGGAATCATCCCTAACAAAGGATCTCTTGTGATATTTGGAGTCATTGGGGAAAGATTGGGGGCCAGGATGGGGAGAGTCCAACAGAAGGGTTCTAGCCAGAAGGAATATCATCAACACCCTGAAACTGGGGCAGGATGGAATATTTTGGACTGGACTTATCCTTCTGCTGTGAACAAGTAAGAAAATGGAGCAAATTTATGAAACAACTCTTTCCAAACATGGGACAACAAGCAGCACAGGACTGTGATCCCTGAGAGAAGAGCACCAATTATGGAAGCCCTACAGTCACCCCAGCCTCTGCCTGTGATCACCCCAGCTTTCTGCCTAGAGGCAAGTTCTGGACCCTAGGCACAGGGAGGAGGAGTCAAACAGGACTCAGAGCCTTGCTGAGTTGAAGGGTAGAGATGGAAGTTTGGGAAGGCTCAAGTGGTCAGAAGTTGCAGGACATCTCTCTGGAACAGAGAAAAAGAGCTCCAGAAATCTGCAGAGGATTCCCCTTGGGTCTTTGATGTGTACTGGGCCATGCTTGTGTAGCACAAAACTCCACGAAATCAGGCAAACAGTGAACAGGGAGCTGTAAGCTGGACAATTCCCAGGGCTTACACGGTGCAGGGAGATGTTTGCATGCTGACAATAAGAATGGTAAGTCCTCAGTCATCACCAGGGCATTCGGTGGGGTCTCAGAGGCGTCACGCCTGAATATGCAGGCTGAACTATCCCTGGAACAAAGGCTACTCCAGATCTGCCCTAGCAAATCTCAGAAACAGGCTGAGAGTGATAAATAATCCACAAGTAGCTTAACTGCTTTCCAGAACAAAATCCAACCCCCTTTAAAGGAAGACGACAAAATCCGGATGCTCAACAACATAAAATTCACCGTGTCCGTCATCCACTAAAAAACACCAGACATACCGAGAAGCAGGAGGAAAAGCAGACCACAAGGAAGAAACACCTGTCAATAGAAAGAGATGAGAAATAGCAGAGATGGTGGAACTGGCAGACGAGGATGTTGAAACAACTATCATGTTAAAGCATTTAAGGGAAAACAGGAACACAATGAGGCAGGAAGTAGAAGATATAAAGGAGCAGCAAATGGAACTTCTAGGGACTGGAAAATACCGTTTCTGAAATGAATATTTCACTGGATGGAATTAACAACGGATTAGATGTTGTAGGGGAAAAGATCAGTAAACCTGAAGACTTAGCAAATGAATTTATCCACAGCAAAGCACGGATATTGAAAAATGAGCAGAGCCTCAGAGACTATGGGATGATATCAAACAGCCAACATTCTCATAAAAGGGAGGGAGGCAAAGAAATATATGGCAAAATAAAGGCTGAACGCTCCCAAATTTGATGACATTTATAAATCTACAGACCCCAAAAAGCTCAACAAACCCCGGGAAGGATAAACACAAAGGAAACCAAACCCCAATATATCATAATCAAGTGGCTGAAAAACACAGATAAAGAAAAAATTGCAAACCCCCCAGAGAAAAAAGACACGCTACACACAGAGGAACAAAAATCTGCCATCATTTTGGAGGAGTGAGTAGAGAGAGGCTGGAGAGATGAGCGAGACCAGATCCTACTGCCCTCCCCACTCCGAGGGGCTAGGACCTCATTCAAGGGGCAACAGGGAGCCAGGCATGGGTTACAGGGGCATGACACCTTCAGATCTGGGCTGAGGGAAGAGTGCCCTCCCCAGGGTGAGAACCGTCAGAAAGTCCAGGTGTGGCATTTGTGGAATGGGGAGTGACAGTGAGGACAGACACAAGTACACCAACACAAGAGGTGTTTAGGGCATGGGGTCCCTGGGACTTGGATGTGGGTGCTGGGGTGCAGGAGGAAGCAATGTCTCTGGTTGGGCCCTGAGCGATGGGAGGTGGAGCCTTGGAAATAGGAACAGAGAGGTAGGAGCAAGTTTGGGGGAGGATGATTAGTTCGGTGTGGGGCAGTGCCCTTGGAGGTGCCATGGTGACGTCCAGCCCTGTGGAGGTGGGACGGGGAAGTACAGATATGTGCTCTGCTGAGATGGCAGACACCAGGGCTTCTCCATCTGAAGGGCGTGCAACTCTCCCTGTCACTTGGAAAGCTGGTTGAAATACAGATTCTGACTTAGTAGGTGTCTCATAGGGTCCAGGAATCTGCATTTCTAATGAGCACCCATGATGTGGATGGTTGGGAGACCACACTAGGAGTAGCAAGAGTGTAGAGCATATCCACACAGAAGAATTGTTTTAGTTATTCATTTTTCTCTTGTTCTCACTCCAAGTCTGTATTTTCAGAAGCAGTGATGCTCCCTCTAAAGAAAGAAAAAAAATAAAAAAACACAACTCTATCCTCTCCATTGGCCACCACCCCCCTAGAAGACACACATCAGGGAGCTGGCTGCTTTCCAAATTCCCTGCCTGGCTCACTCGCTCTTAAAATACCCTCTGTCACAGACGCTTCTAGAATGTGAGCTGACCTGGAACACTTTGCGTCAAGGGCAGCAAAGCTTTCAAGTGGTTTCCTGGAACAAGAAAAAGACAGAGAGAGAGAGGAAGGTTTCTGAAAATTAGACTTAGCAGATCCCGCAATGGCACAGAACAGAGAGGCTGGGTTCATTGGAGAGAATGCCAGCTGCCTGCCTGATGCACCACTCAGTCTTTTCATCTGTAAAATGGGGGCAATAGCAGTCACCTTGGAGAGTGTTTGTGGGGAGGAATGGAGTTCCCTATATAAACTGCTGGGCCCGGGGGGGCGAGTCCAGTGAGCACTCAGTAGATGCAGCCCCTTCCATGTTCTAGAGCCTGAATCTCCTCAGAATTGCCTGGGCCCCGAGGTCAGTTGCTCCTGGACTTCAATATGGTCCCATCACTTACTACAGAGGCCCTGATACAGATTGCTCCTGAACGTTTCTCAGCCTCTCTGGACATTTATTGAACAAGGATAACAGGTGAGTGACGATGACTAAGTGAGTTCGTGTTTGCAGAGCACCTAGGACGGCATCTACTCGTAATAGGGGCACAATTTGTGTTAGGTGCTTCCTCCACTTTCCTCTATGACACATTTTGTTGAGAATTCACAAAGACCCCCATATATTCATCCAGCCATTTTTCACATAGCGTAAGTGGCTTGCCATTCTATCTTCTCATATCTCTTCTTCTCTCTCCCACGCCCCCTGTGATAGGCCTCCCACAGGCCCACCTACATAGAGGCCGTGACATTCCAAAGGGAAGGTAACCTTTTGTGCAGATTAGCAGATGATAACCCAAAGAAAAGACATTTTCTCATCAGGCCTCCCTGATGGCATCATTGCTGTGATAGGCTGCCTCCTGCCCATCTCCCTTCTCCGTGTCGACGCACGTCTCCCACCCTGGTGCCTAATAAACTCTCCAGTTTCCAGAGTCATAATGACGGATGGCCAAGGTTTAGGTAAGGGACCCAGAAAAATCCACTGGGTCCAACGGGAGACAGTCTAGTAAAAATTCTTATGTGGCGTGAGGCTAGTATCTGACCCTGGGCGGGCAGCACCCACTTCGGGGGCCTGCATCACATCCCGCTGACCTGCCATTGCTTTCAGCCCCGTGAGCAGTCCTGTGCCTGCTCAGACTCATCCCGCGCTGCCAGCTTCTCCCCTCAAGCAAAGCCAAGAAACTCTCTTTACCCTGTCCCTCTCTCCAGCACTGTCGGGGACCACTCAGCGTGCACACAGGGAAGAGTAGGGAATTGCTGTCCGCAGGGGCAACCCTCAAACCAGTGGGGCCAGAGCCAGTGGATAAATCCCCCAGCACCTCAGCTTTCCCTCCAACAGTTCAGAGGCGTCTTCTATGCTTCTCAGAAGTCTTGGTGAAACCGGGTCCTGCTGCCGGCAGCAGTGACCTCACTGAAGCACCTGTGCGGTGACTCCCCCTCTCTGCCTCACTCTCCCTGCTCCTTCACGTCTGCTTCCCGAGATCACCTCCCAGATAAACCACTGGCACCCCAGTCCATGAGTCAGCTTCCGCTTTTGGGAGAATGCAGACTAAAACAATATGCAAAGTCTCTTTAGGAACAGTCTTCGGCTCCACAATATATAGTGTATACTGCAGAGATGAGTGCCGGCCAGGAGGCAGGGTCCCCAGGCCCAAACCCGGGCTCTGTGAGGCTCAGGCAGAGCCTCAGCTCCGTGTCTGTAAAACAGGCTCCTTATTTGCGAGAGGATGGCCGCAAAGGCTCCTGCCATCCGTGAAGTTCTGGGTCTGAAGAACTGGCATCTCTTGACACGGCCCTGGGCACTGACGTCTCTTCATGGGGCTTAGGTCTCAGCTACCGCTCTGCAGCCAGGCATCTCTCCTACCTCCTGATGACTGTGCTGCCTAATCCATCTCCAGGACCTGCTGGCCTGCAGAGAGACAGCTAAAGCTGAACAACCATGAGCAGCCTACACTGCGGCCATTTCAAGTCTTCACTGAGGTCATGCTTTGCAAAGGCCAGCTGTGGCCCTGGGCAATGCCTGTGCTCTGGAAATCAGCCTCCCGGACACTCGTGTCACCCCACCCAGTAGACCTCACCTCCAGACCAGGCTCGTTTGCAGGCTGATGATACCGGGACACGGCCTGTGGGACACATGAGACACTGGCTTCATCACAGCCCTGCAAGTTGTAAGACTACTAGGTTCCATGCTTACCTCTGACTCATTCATTCATTCACTCATTGACCCATTCATTCATTCAACGGGCACTATTTAAAAACCTAGTTTCTAACAGCCACTGTACGAGATCTGGGTATACAGCAAAGATGCATAGATTCGGCCCACAAGAGTCACAGTCTCCCCGGGGCAGACAGATGGGCGGGTGCAGCACACGGTGGTGAGTGGAGGGGCGGGGAGGGTAAGGAGGCGTAAGGAGGGATGGAGTGGAGGAGACTGAAGAGGCGAAATGTTCCAGGTGTTTTCGCGCCCCCTCCCGCATCTTCTTGGCCCACCGTTTGCTCTGGCCATTGCTGCAACAATTGGCTGAGCCGCATCCTCCTTTTCCTGTCCCAGAGCCTCTCTGCCACCACTGCATGGGCCGTCTGTGAGGCAGTAAAGAGAGCTCAATACCCCCGGGGCAACCTGACCAACAAGGGCTGTGAGCTGCTGGAGAAACACTCCTGTTTTCCCTATCTCGGGTACACAATTCTCAGGCACATTCCGGAAGGCTCCTCAGAGTGCCCCCAGTTGCTCACAGCTGTAACCAGCTCAATGACATGTTCATGGACTGGCTTCTCCTTTCCTGTTCCACTCTTTCCAGTCTGCCCACCCTGAGATCACTTCCCAAAATAAAATACCTGCGTGCAAGCCCTTGACCTGGGAGCCAGTTGGGGTTGGGGGGTGGGGTAAAAACTAAGAGAAGCAATTAGCCCCCTCTTGGGAGGGCAGAAAGAAGTCCTGGAGGAAGTGGCCCCTGAAACCTGAGTAGGGATAGGCTAGGTGAAGAAGGGGACGGAGAGGGCTCCCCAATCCTGGCCGAGGGGCAGACACCAGGAGCAAAGCTGTAGGTGCAAGAGGGAACCCGGTGCCTCCCGTGAGCTCACATGTTCGCTCCGCTGAGGCGAGCTGACGCTGGAGGGGGGAAGGACTAGATCAAGAAGGCCTTGAGCGCCACCCTTCCTTCAACACCACGGGGGCTTCATTCCAGAAGCACAGAGGAGCCGTGGAAGTAAGAATGTGAGGCACAGCCTCACTGCGAGGGCCGCTCGTCTGTGTCTAACCTGGTCCAGTGCTGACCCAGCTCTGTGTGCTGTCACCAGAGCTTGCTAAGGGACCCGCGAGTGTTTCCCCACATCTAGACGAGGACACCGACGCGCAGAGAGATCAGGTCACCTGCCTACGGGCACACAGCTCTTAAGTGGTGGAGACAGGCTGTGAGTGAGGGTTGAGGGCTCCGAAGGCCCTGCTCTTGGCCCTTAGACTCGCCGCCACGTCCAGCTGAGGAGGAAGGGGCCAGGTTTGTGTCTGGCTTCCTCTCACTCTGTACTCTTTCTTTAGAACAGGGATTCTCGACCCGGGTGGTGTTGCCCCCCACCCCGGGGGCGTGTGTGGCAAAGTCTGGAGACATTTGTGGTCACAACTAGAGGAGGAGGGTACTGCTGGCATCTGGTGAGTAGAGGTCAGGGTGCTGCTAAACACCTTGCAATGCACAGGACAGACCCCCCACGCACAACAAGAGTTACCCAGGCCAAAATGTCGACCTTGCCCAGGAGGCTGAGAACCCCGCTCCAGGTGGTGCCTTCTGCACCCACAGCTCCTCTCCCCGCTTCATCTCCTCTCAGCTGGGCGAGAGCTGAGTGACAGTGGGAGATCAGGACCATGGGGAGGGAAGAAGCTGACTGGCCAGTGGAGATGACACCCCATGTTGCACATTGTGCCACTGATGCTTTCATGTCACGGGTGGTGGTCGAAGAGATGTGTTCCCTGTTGACGAGTTAACCACATTAAATGACACCACATGAGGGACCTGTTGATGGACAAAAGACTTCTGCGCTGATCCTGTGTGTGTGTGGCAGCCCGCAGAGAGCTCTACGACATGTAGATCTTGAGTGCAACTGACAGTTTGAATTTTGGGAATTGGAACTTCTTGGAAATTCCGCCATGGGGTCATCAGAGCAATAAAACCCAGACCTGGAGGTGAGATCCTGGTGCTGCCTTCTAGCTCTAGAGGTCAAAAAGACCTCCAAGTGACTGTCTATGAAACTGACATTGTTGACATTTACAGCAAAGTAGAGAATGATAGAGCCTGGAGTGGGAATGGCAGAGCAAGCAGGAGCCGGTGGGATGGGGTCACGCCCTCAGCGGGAAGGGAGCTGCGTGGGCCACACCATTTCTCCTTCAAGCCTCCTGCAACCACTCCTCTGGGAACAGGAGGGCACCATCCAACAGTGTAGCCTTTCACATTCGTGGAGCGGCGATATCGGGGCACATGGTCTGACAAATGTGAGCCTGCCAGGCCCTCCTAGAAAGCCCCTTTGGGGGCTGAGTACCTAGGCCCTGCCCTGAGGCTGTAGCTGGGTGTGTCTAGACTCAGCGGTGAGCCAGCCAACCCCCCACCACTCCCCTGCACCCCCCACATCCACAGCTTGGCCCATGCAGCCACACCAACACTTGCTGGGTACTCATAGCCACAGCCCCTGAGTCCCAGCTCTTACAAACAAACCCACGTTCCTATAGCCTGTTTGGTGCTGTCAAAGATGAACAAAGCCGGACACTGGTTAATGGGGTAAGGGCAGATTTTCATCAGTAATAGCTATTGCAATAGGGAGGAGAGTCCAGGGTGAAGGGAACTCGACTTGGATTGTCACAGAGGTGACTGGGCATTTTAGAGGGAGGATGAGGGGCCAGGGAGGGGGCGAGCAGGGGCTCCGTATAGTCAGGGAAGTGAAAAATCACCAAAAGCAGGAAGGGGGTTGGTCCACTTGAACCCCTCTGGGTTTGCTACCTGAGGCCTTGAAAGTCAGGCTCCTCCCCCACAGGGCTGGGAGGGGGGCCCCTCTCATCCACGATGGCTGGAACCTTCGGTTCTTCTGGCAGCCTTGCGTTTTCCTATGCAGGCGCTTTAAGGGAGGAGGGTCATCCTAGGGGTGTGGCCTTGAGCTGTTAGGAACTATGTCAGTGTTTGTTCCTGTCTTTATAGGCCACGGTTGAGGCCTAGCGGAGAAGGGCCTCAGAGGAGCCTGGCTAAGATCTGGTCAAGGAGAGAGTCTTTGTCAATACCCGTAAGCTGCCAAGATACCTGTATATCGCACCATAGCGGCTTTATTTCTCAGACGTCTGTGTACTCCCAGGAGTAGCTCCAAGTCAGCCCACACGGGGACTTTCTGCTACCACATCGACAATGGTCCCTCTGGTCAGTGGGCCCAGCCCGTGACATGAGAATCCAAGCAGATCAAATAGTGCGGCTAGATGTTCGGCTCCTGAGGGCACATGGTGGGTGCTAACTGAAAGGCGCCTCCTCCAGAACCATCGTGCGTCCTGCAGGAGTCGGCCCAGGGATAAGCTGCCCTAGTACCAGCTCTGCTCGGGGGAGAAGAGCACCCACCCCCTCCCCTGACAGGCCCACTTCTGCGCCCCTCCCCAAATGTGTTCAGGGCAGACTTGCCAATCAGTTGGTGCCGTCCAAGGCACCGACTCAGCTGTGGTTCCTGGTGAGCAGGTTTCCACATATCTGCCTGGGGAAAGGGTATTAGGAGACAAATAGCCTGTGCTATGGGGTGGGGTGGAGGTTGTGAGCCAGGGTCTGCCCCCACCGAGCCTGCCAACTTTCTCTCTCCTGGGCGCAGCTGAGCAAATATTGGTACCAAAATTTGGCTGCCAGGTGAGGAAGCAGGAGGCCCGCTTAGACCTCCACATCTCAGCCACATGCTCCCAGCCACCCTGTCCCCAGAGCTCCGTGCTGGGTGGCAGGTACTTTCTCATCAGCTATCTCTAAACCAGCTCTCTGACTCCCAGGCTCCTCTGGCCCCTGGGTTGTGGCTCTCCCGGCCCCCCTAGATGCCCAACTCTGATACCATTACACCCCTCTGGTCCCTCTGCCTGGGATTCTCCCCCTAGACCTTCCCACAGTCCACTCCTTGGTATTCGGGTCTCAGCTCAGCATTATCGCCTCCTCCTTGGGCCTTCCCTGGCCCCAGTCTACACTGAGCCATTCTAACCTCTCCCCCATTTGGTCTTCTCCATTGCGTTAGTCTCCACCTGCAGTCATTTGGCTTGTCTTATTTGTTTTCTATCTCCCTTCTCTGTAACAAACTCCAGGATAGAAAGATCCTGACTGTTTTGTTCCCCCACAGCACTTAGAACAGTGCCTAGTGCCTGAGAGGTGATCAATAAAAATGTTTGAATGAACGGGGGATGGATGAATAAGCAAATGAGTGAACGGACGAATGAATGGAACCATTCAAGCCCTGACCCTCACACTCACCAATGTGTGCACTGTTTGTCCTCGCCGCAGCCTGGACCCGTTCTGCCCCAGGACCCTCTCCCACCCTGCGGGCTCCAGAGTGAGTCTCGAGCGCCCTGGCTGCCCCTGCCACACCCTAAGCAGCATGGGGAACCTGAGATGGGGGGCTCTTGTCCCGTGAATCCGAGGTTCCAGGCTCTTCTCTACCAACCATCAGCTAGCTCCCAGCCCCGATTTCCACACCTGCAGCAGAAGAGTAGACTACTGTCTCCACCCCGTCATTGGGAGTGGCTCAGAGGTCAGGTGCGGCTGACTCTGGGACACAGTGGCACTCTCCTGTTGATTGCTTCCCCCTCCTCGACGGCTCTGAGACCACCTTCAGCCTCTTCAGTGACAGTTTCGTGATTGTTCATCCAAGGGGAAAGACTCAGGCGTGTTCTAGCGCCGTTGTTCGAGTCTCAGGCAGGAACATTGGAACCCCTTTCCTCTCCCTCCTTCAATGAAGGAGGCATTGGGTGCAATATCTGGGGAAAGTGCCCAGCACTTGGGGTCAGTGCAACAAAACACAGGTCACCCCACTCACTGTGTGACTTTGTACAGGGAACTGCCCACCCGGGAGACCACCACCCACCCATCAACATTCAGCACGAAAGTCCTCTCCCTCCCCTTCTCCCTTCCTGGATGGCTAGAACCCCCCTCTTCCTCCCACGGCACTTTGCATTTCATCTACTACAGTGCTTACCTCACCGACTGTGGCCAGCTCTTCAGTCCATTTATCCACTCACTCACTCATCCATCCACCCATCCATCCATCCATCCATCCATCCATCCATCCATCCATCCAGTCAGCAAGCACTGACTAAGTACTAGTTACTACTGGAGAGAGACAGACAAACACAGGCACAGTCTTGACTCCCATGGACCTCAGCCCATTAAAAGCAACATCCATGAAGTGGGGGTGAGTGGGGGTAAGCGAGAGTGGGCTGGTCAAAAGAGGCACCGAGCTCAGTCTTCTGTGAGCATTGGGAAGACCCTCTGAGGCTGCTGTCCTCAGGGTTCCGAGAGCCCAGGCATTAGGCAAGGAGGGGAAATGGACCTCTAGGGAGAGAGGGGAGAAGTGGACGTTTGGGAGGACACAGTGCAGGGCACAAGGCAGCTGCTTCATAAACAATCATCTCTACACGCCCAGGTGCGTAGAATGAAGAGTGATATTATGTATGTTTGAGAACTACGCTCTCCGCTGTACACACGTTATTTCACCCAGTTCTCTAAAGTCTTGTGAGAGAGGGACAATTATCTCTGTTTTACAGATGAGGAAACAGGTGAGCACTTTCCAGGAACCTGCCAGGGCCACACAGCTAGTGAGAGGCAGTGTCAGATCTCAGCCCAGGAGCGCCTGACTCCCCAGCCCTGACTCTTACTCCCAGGCTGCACCACCAGCCATCATGTGGTCCAGCATGGAGAGGAGGAGGAGTGGGGAGAGAAGGAGAGGGAGCACTGCAGTGCACCAGGCCTAAGGCAAGGGGGAGCCATCGAAGACTATTGAGCAGAGGAGGATCACATCTGACTCTTTACCTGAACTGGGAGCTCTTAGAAGTCAGAGGCTGGGTGTCATTAATCTGTAGGTCCTCAGCACCCAGCACACTGCCTAACACAGAGAATGTTTGCTGCATGACTGGGAAGAAATCAGGGAATTAGTGAATGAATAAAGCAATACGATCTCAGACTTTGGAGTCAAAGCATATCTCTTAGGATTAGATTTCGCAGATGTGACAGAAAACCCATTATAATGGCTTAAACAAAATAGTTTACTTGGTTTTCTCTAAAGAAGTCCACAGGCAGGCAGTTGGGGGTTGGTATAGTGTTTCCCGAGGGTTAGGGACTAAATCTTTACTATTGCTCACCACCATCCTGGCACATGGCTCCTATTGTGTAGGTCACCTCAAGACCCAAAATATGTGCTAGAGCTCCAGCCATCACTTCTCCATTCCAGGCAGCAGGAAGCAGAAAAGGAAGGAGTAGGGTCTGCCCCATCCCTTTTAAGAGACCTCCCAAAGTTACCATACAACTTCTGCTTATATGTCGTGGGCCAGAACCTAGTCACATAGTCCCCTCTGGCCCCAAGGAAAGCTGGGAATAGTAGTCCTTTAGCTGGAGGTATTGCTGCCCTGAATACATGTTGTTATTAAGGAGAAGAGGGAGAATGGATGTTGTGGACGGCAACCTCCAACCTCTGCCTCTAGAAGTAAGGGGGTTTGTGCAAACCTCTGTGCAGATGGTATCTCTTCCTGGTGAGGAAAATGCCCCTTCACCTGCTGGGGAAGCAGTTATTTTAGGGAACGCCAGGAAGAGGAGGCCTGGGCAGCTATTTGAGGAGACTGCATCTGCCTGAGAAACGGAAGCCACTGAACTCCAGTGATCGCCCGTGAGGACAGAAGATAGCAGCTCCTGGCCGGTTCCGGCTGCTGTCCCCGCAGCGGGGCCTCCTCGTTCCTGCTGGATCAGAGCCCGCTTGACAAGACCCATTAAAGGGACCCCGCTGGGATTCCATTGGCGCCCTGGAGCTGGGTGTTCAGAGCTACCTGCTTTCTGACAGAGAGGATAACAAGGCCTGGGCCAGAAGGTTCCTCCCAGGGCCACCCTGGGCACACTGGAGAGTTCAGAAGCTTCCACTGAGGGTGAATCCCAAAGCCCCCTGCCACCTGGAGAACTCCCAAACATGGCCCATGCCGGCCGGCCAAGTTCAAAGGCAGCTTCCACAGTGGGACGAGGACACTGTGCAGAAGTCACAGGGAGGCGGGGACTCGCTCACCCCCCCAGCCCAAAGCGAGGGGTCCTGTGGAGCTGTGGCAGGAAGCCCCCGGAGACCGTGAGCTGCCCCTGGAGCCGGAGGCGCACGTGGAGAAGGAGAGCCCTCGGCAGGGATCCTCAAGGGGATGGAGTGGTGGGAACGGGGCTGGACCTGGCCCCTTGACCGCGCTGACTCTGGGTTTCTGTGGGTAAAGCCAAGACTGCCCGCAGCAGGGGTCTCCCTGTTGGATTCTTCCTCTCCCTTGGCCCCTGGGTCCCCTACCATTTTCGCCAGAGGCCTTCTCCCGCCTGTCCCATAGTAAAATTGCCGTCCACTTAAACAGAGTTTGCAACAGTCCTTCATTTGTTCCCGGTGGGGAGGCAAAGTGGGCCTTATTTTTGTGCCCATTTTGCAGGTGAGCCAGTTGGGGTGCAGAGAGGGCTGAGACATGTGTCCAGGCTCTCCAGGGCGTGAGGGGTGAAGCAGAAACTCGGCTCTGTCTGTCTAACATCCACAGAGGAGGCTGTCACTAAGATGGGGGATGTTGGAGGAGGAGCTCCTCTCCCAATGGGGCCCACACCTCTTCACCTCGGCCCCGAAAGTCCAGCCTCAGCCCAGACAATTAATGAGATATGGCCAGTACCTGCCTGCACTCTCCCCCGAGAGGCCACGGCTTCCTGGTCTCGGGTGCCTACCCCAGCTTCCTAGCCTAGGGCCCCAGGCTGGTGACACCCAAGGATGGATGCCAGTGGAATCCGGGGGTTTGCTGAGAGCTGGAATTGGCCTGGGGAGGAGAAGGAAGCTGCCCGGGCGTGGAGCAGGAAAGTCAGATCCAGGTGGCCCTCCGCGGAAACCAGCGCCGCCCTCCGCAAGCACTGCCATCGTCTTCACTCATTCTTTGAGCAACGTGATTTCTATTTTATAAAGCAATTGCACGTCCTTGCTCTCATTTGATTTACTCTAAGGTACATATGATAACCCATTTTACAGATGAGGAAGGTGAGGTTCAGAGGAGACCCCATAGTTAGCGAGGGCTGAACAGAATCCAGATCCCCCACTGCCTTGTGTTCTCTACACGCAAATTACAACGTCTGGTCCTAGGAAACCACAGACCACAACTGCCAAGGGCTTGTAAAGAAGAGAGAGGAGTATAGCAGAGGAGCTGGAGACCATTTGTGAGTGCATGTGTCTGTGTGTGTGTGAGTGTGTGTGTTAGAGAATAAGGACCAGCGATTAGCTCCAGCTAGAGATTTTGTTAACAAATTTTTTTTGTGCTTCTGAGTGTTTTCCACATTTCTTACTAATGTTACTTTTGTAATTAGATATAAAAAAGAAACAATAAGTGCTATTAAAATAATTTTAAATAATGAGAGAGGGCAATTAGGTTATAGAGAAACCAGCATGGATTTGAGTCAGGAAGCTTGGCTCCTAGCCCTGAATCTTCCCCTGCCAGCTGTGTGACCTTGGCCCTGAGACTTCCCTCTCTGGGCTGCAATTCCCTCACCTACAACTCAAGTGTTGGGCTGGACGGTCCTGCAAAGCCTTACCCCACTGGCCTCTCTGGGCCATGAATAGTCACTTCTAAGGAGAAAGCAGATCAGGGATCCCAGTCTGAAGCCCCAGACTCCAGCATTCCAGACCCACCCCTCTCTCTTGGGAACTGGAATCAGGGCATGGCCATGCCCACTCCCACCGTGGGGAGAGTGAGAAGAGGCAGGTCCCTGTGAATCTGACAAGTTGTTTCCAGCCGCTGCTAACGTGTCATTAGCAGGATTTTCCTAAAGCTCACACGCACTTTCCAGAGTTGCACAGACCGGGCACAGCGGCCTTCTTGTCCTCCTCCTCGGCCCCCAGGACCCAGCGCCTGAGGAGGAAAGAATGCACGCTGGGTTTCTGGTCGGAGCACCGCTCTCCAGGCTGGCTCCTCACAGGTTACAGTATAGAAGCCTCACCGAGACGTCTGGACGCGCTGATCCCTGCTTTCGCTCTGGGGCTGTGTCTCTACTACTTCCAGATGTTTACACAGCTGGCTGGATTACTTAACTGCATTGACATCATACACCTTGATATTTCCTCTACACAAAAACAGTTCAGATGAGAAAGAAACCGGCTATTGAGAATCCGTGCACTGCAGAACTAACCAAAATAACATTCCAACTCACCATGGAGGATTTGAATGTATTTGCTTGCATGCCCTGCCCCCACACAAGTGCATGGGTCTCAGTTTCCCCATCTGCAAATCAAAGGAGTGGGTTTGGACTTCCTTAGAGTTTCTTTGGGTGCATAGAATCGATCTGAAATTGCCTCATTTGACAGATCCTGAGTCCTGGGGTGGGAACTGATCTTATTCAATTGATAGCTGCTTATGGAGCACCTTCAACAGGCCAAGTAGTGGGGAAAGACCAGATGGACACCAAGACGGAAACAACACTATGCTAGTGAGTGTCCCCAGTGAGTCCTGGTGTCAGGCTCTGGGCCAAGCCCTTTGTGGCTCACATGCCTTTTTTTAGCCTCCTAACAGTTCCAGGAGATCTCTGTTTCTCTCAGCTTTATAGAGAAAGAGATTGAAGCTTAGAGATGTTAATAAATTCACCCCAGGTCACAAAACCTGGTGCATCTAAGGATTCCAACCCACATGTGATCGATTCTAGAATCCACACCCCTAAGCCTCACTCTAGACTGCTCCCCAAACAATTCCTACCCTCACGGACTCTCTAGTCCAAAAAGATGCACAAGGCAAATAAAGAATGGACGTTGTGCTGCCAGAAGTTGGTAAGTGCCAGAACCAAGGCATGCATCAGGTGCTGGGGGGACCCTGACCCTGTGGGAAAAGCTGCCTGGAGAAAGAGCCATTTGGGCTGGGCTTTGAAGGGTGAGCAAGAGTCTGTCTGGCAGAGATGACTTGCAGGGAGACACGCACTGTCACTAGCTGATGACAGTGCCAGGCCCTGACGTGGTTCACTGCTCCCTGCCCCCTGCTTTCACAGCCTTCCCATTTTAGGAACAGCCCAGAGGGTTCTGGGTCTAGATGTCACTCTGGCCAATGGTGACTTCTTGGCACAGCCTCTCCCCGCCTATCAGCTCTTTAAGGTCAAGGTCAAAGCCTGTCTGGGCTTGCTCCCCGGCACGTCGTGCTGAGCAGGGCACAGTCTGTATTTGCTGGACAAGTACACATTTTGTGTTGCAGGACCCGTTCCCTAAGCAGCAGCAGCAGCAGCGTAAACAACTACCATTTGTTGAGTGTCGTGTGCCAGGCACTGTGCTAAGTGCTTTTCACGCATCATCTTATTTAATCCGCCCAAAGCCGCACTCTGAGTAAAGAACTATTATTTTCCCTACTTGACATGTAAGGTCAAGTAACTCATCCAAGGTCGCACAACAGCAAGTGGCAGAGCCAGGATTTGTGCCCGGGCCCACGGGACTTCAAAGCCCGTGGCCTCAACCCCTCTGCCACCAGCTTCTCTTTGTTGTGGCCTTGCCGCCCTCTTTGTTCCCCAGGGAGAAGAGTTCTTGCAAGCAGGCCTGAGGTGCCACAAACCTTCCAGCACATCCTGCCCCTTTGTCCTCCGACATCTGTTTATCATTTCCCCACTCCGAAGCCGGCCGGGCCCTGCCTCCTGCTCTGCCGTAATTCAGATGTCAGGGAGGATGGAAGCCAGGGCCTGGTGTCTGAGCATCTGAACTGGCAGAGAGCAAGGACAGCCTGGTGCACACTTGCGTTTGTTTTGTCAGCCAGCAGCACGGCATTTGTCAGAGGCAGGGACTCGTGGATGCCACCCAAGCCTCCTCAGACTTCTTGCCCCAGCCTGCCAGACAGTCCCACACCACCACCCACAGCTCTGGGGAGGGTGAGTGGAGGGGGCGCGCTGCCTCCCATCCCTCCTCGCTCGCCCCCTCTCCTGCACGCCCTGACACCACTGCCTGCCCCCTCCTTCTGCTGCAGGCCTCCACCAGGATGGAGTTCCTCTTTCCCTTTGGAGCAAGAACAGGGGCAGCTCTGGAAATTTCTGAAAGCAGCATTTTTTTCAAAGCACGTTCTCTAAAACTTGGCCCCGAAAGAAGTCTTGCAAAGAGAAAGAAAAAGAAGTTTGGGGAGATGCTGCGTACTCTGCTCTGCTCTTGCAGGTTCCCGGTGCACGCTGGTATGAGAAGTTCCGCAGCGTTTCCCAAATTACACTTAATCCTCAGAGCACTTGTTCCGAATGTGGGAACACATTCCAAGGCTGGAGGGGACACCGAGGCTCAGGCAGGAGATATCTCCTCCGGGGGCACGCACATGCCAGTAGGAGGCCTCCTCCTCTGCAGACTTGTGCAGCGTGGAGCCCCTCCCCTGCTGCTGTGTGCTCTGAGCTTCTCTCGGTGGCTGCACCTCCTAGGCCTGTCCAGGACTCCCTGATTCACTCAGCAACCCCAGAATGGACTTTTCCTGGAAGCCCCAAGGGTGAGAGCAAGACCAGTGTAGGGACAGCTACAGGGGTCAGGGATGAACTCTTTAGAAGCACATTCCACTTATGCAGAGCTACTGGGACCCTGGGAGCTCCCTGTCACTGAAGGTGTGCAAGACCAGGCAGGCTGACCACCCGGGGAGCTGAGCATCAGAAGAGGGGCTAGCCCCTTCCTACCTTTCAGTTCTAGGACACTGAGAATGCACTCGGGGAAAAGCAAGTGCCCCCTGGTTAAACCCTCCGGGAGCAAACTCCTGTGATGGCACCCACCACACTTTAGCACACTTGTGCTTACCTGTCTGGTCCCCAGCCAAGTGGAAACATAAGGAAGATGTTTCAGGTGCAGATCTGTCCCCAGTACCCACATGTCGGGCCCATAATAGGAACTGGATGAGGATTTATTGAATACATGTTAGGTTTAGGGCAGTGACTGCTGCAGGTCGGGCTCCCTGGGAAGCAGGCTCTGAGCTGGAGATTAGTACGGGATATTAATTAGGGGATGTTCTCAGGATCCACACCTGTGGGAGAAGGGCAGAAAGCAGGCATGAGCCGAGGGAGAAATCAGGCTGTGATGTAGTCACAGCAAGGCCTCAGCTGGTCCCATGGGGAGCACCGGAGCTGGTGGCTCTGGAGAGCAGTCCTGAGTTTAGGCAAAGGGGCTGGGCTTCTCTACCTCCACGTGGCCAGTCAGTGGAGGTAGGCTGCCCTGGGGAGGGGGCATGACCTGGATAGTGCAGCTTTCTTGAGCCAAGGGCTGACCACACAGCACTGTCAGCTGACAGCCTTCCTGGCAGCTGGAGGAGAAAGTTCTCTGGTCGTGCAGGGGAGACCTGGACACCTAGGACAGGCCATGACAATCTTGTACTGCCACACCCTCCCTCCCCATAGCTTTGCCACCCTTTCTCTGGGCCTGCCTTCTCCTCCCGGCCCCTCTGCCCGGGCCAGCTCTCCCCCTCCCTCAGTGCAGGCCAGGGGCTCTTCCGTGGGTCAACTCTTGTACAGAGGGCTGGAGCAGAACGTGGCCACCCTCCGTGTTCAACCTGGTACTCCAAGAACATGGAGAAAAGAGAGCCCCAGGCTGTCCCCCATGGGATACATGCCTGGGCTCTTCTCGACCATGTGGCTTCTGCATGCAGGAAGGGGCATTTGAGATGCCCCCAACCAGGTCCTGATTTCTGGGCTTTGGACTCTGATTCTCAATTCTTATTGTCCCTGTACCCTTATGCCTAAAGAACCTCCAGCCCTTCCCTGTGTCCCCTGCCACCTATTCTGGACGCAGCCCAGCTACGAACGAGGAGGGCAAGCCCCCAGCCCCACTACGGCGTCACTGACTTGTGGAGAAATCGGGCTTTGTGGGCTTTGTGGGCCTGCTGGCTCGTGTTTCAGGCTGTGAATAATTGTATGCATTCACATAGGCTCTCATGTCTCTGAGCGTCAGTTCCTTCTGTGACTGAGATCCATGAAATGCACAGAGGAGGCACTGGATAACTATTTGTGGGCAAACCAGTGAGGGCACGGCGTGGGCGATGCTGCTGGGCGACGCCAGCCAGCGCGTGTCCAACAGGGGCTGGGATGGGAGCAAGTGGACGGCATCGTGGTTCAGAACAAGGGCGCAGCAGCAGGTCCTCCATCCATCACACGCTAGCCAGGGAACTCCCACAAATCGCCATGCCTTCTGTTACTCATTTCCTCTTCGTGAAGCAGGGACGACAGGACTCACCTCAAGGGGCGCTTCACGGGTCCAATTAGAGCATAGGAAGCTCAGTAAACACTCAGCACACGTGTGCTTTTGTTCTCACCATTGTGATCAATTTCTTGACGCTGTGTCCACAGATCTTTTCATCACCCTGCACAGCCTGCCTGATCCCCTCTGGGTTGAATATTCTCTGCATCGTTTCGTGAAGAAAGTCATGGTCCAGACCCATCGGCACAGCCCGCTGCTTCAACTTGGAGTCTGAGCTGGTCCCTCCTGCATCAAGTCCTCTGAGAAGCCAGGGAGGCTCCTGGGAGGAAGAAATGGCTTTCTCAGCCAGTGGCTTTCCCCTGCTGTTCTCTGAGTTGGCTGGGGGCCCCATTAGTGAAACAGCCCAGCCTCCTCCCAGCAGGAGAGGACACTGGGCGTTGTGGCGCGGCCCGGAGCTGTGGGAGTGCCCAGCTCCTAATGGAAGGGGATGGCAATCCCAAACTCTGTCCATTAGCAGCGTCTGCTGTGACCCCAGGCGCTCCCCACAGAGCGCATCTTGCTGTCTCCCCAAGTCCCGTCTTTGCAGATGGTAGACGCTTTCCCCTCCCAGGGCTGTGTGTTAGCACTGATGCAGACTCGCATGCCTCAGAAGGGCTGGGCGGCAAGGCCCAGCAAGCTGGTGAGAAAGGAGGAGGAGGCACTGAGTGGGCAGTGGGCTAGTTTCCCAAAAGGGGAGCTGTTGGTCAATACACAGTGACCCATGGGCTTCAGTGGCCCCCACCAAGGGGTGGACACACAGTAGCAGGAGTCTTCAGCTGGTGGTGATACGTGGAGTTTGGGAGGCGAAAGCCCTATGGTCTAGGGGTTGGCAGTGGTTGGGAGGAGTCTGTTCATTTCCAAACTAGACCCCAATCAACAAAGGATGAGTTCAAAGGCCACCTCTCCAATGGGGTGTATATGGGAATTAGGCTATTAGGAATTCTGACACAGGGGCTGGCTAAGTGATAGAGCCATAGGCAGTGGAGTGGAAGCTGGTGGCGGGGGGTGGCTATCATTCCAACCATGGTCCAGAGGAGGACCCATTTGTAGTGCCTGTCCAGGCCCACAGAGGTGAGGGAGGGAGGAGGTCACACCCCAACACAAGGCTTAGGAAAATAACAGTAAGGTCTTTTAGAGTCACTAATCAAATTGCATCATTCCACTGCTTAAAACCTTCCAGTGATTGCCTGTGCTATGTGCCCGGGCAGGTTCTTCACCCCACCTTGCATCACCCTCCTCTCCTCCCTGTTGTCTAGCCACTGCTAGTTCCTCTCAATTCCTCCAAAATGCTACCAAGCCTTTCTCTACCCCAGGGCCTTTGCCCATGCTGCTCTATCTGGCAAGAAATCTCTAGCTGCCTCAGGCTTCGATACTAGCCTTCACCCCACGCTTTTCAAAGTCCTCAACATAAATATCAACTCCAGGGAAGGACCATCCCTGCTCACCTTATCTAAAATGATCCCCACCATTCGTTATTCATTATTTTAGCATCTTTTTGTTTCTTTTAGGCTTCTTATCATCATTTATACTTATCTTGTTTATTTGGTAGTTCACTTGTTTATTGTCTGTTTCTTCCTCCAGTTGAAAAACTCCAGGAGGGTAGAGGACCACCTCTCTCTCTCACTTACCATTATCTTCAGCCCCAAACATTCAGGAAGTCTTCAGTGTCAGCTGTTATTTCTACCATTTTATTGCTGCCTTGGTTGTTATTGTAGGCTTGCAATAAACATCGCTTGAACGTTGAATGAATATCAAGACTTACTTCAGGCCCCACAAGCTGGGGGGGCCTGTGACACCAGATGTGCTGCAGGCCCTAGGCGGGCAGGGAACTCCTCGCTGGTCTTTCAGAAGGCCAGCACAGCCTAAGGCGGTGGGGTACGCGAGCCCCTGGCCGGGATCACTGGGGTTCATCCTGCCTTTTCCAGGCTTGCCTGGCTGCTAGAGTCACCCCGGTGATTCCCCCCAGCACACACACTGTCATCTCTTCACCGTGAACTGTATTTAAAATGTAAATAAAAAAAGGCTTTTAGGAGATTTAACTGTTTCCCTTGGTATTTAAATTATTCAATTATAACTAAAGCTATTAAAATACAGTTAATTAAAATTGTTAGATTGTTTTCCTTTGCACTGATCACAGCATTGCCCGACTTCTCCCTCTAGCTGTTTAATTCCTATTAAAAATGATAATGCCTCGCTTTATTCATAAATGCAGCAACCTTCCCGCACATTCTTCAAGTGATCTCCTCAATGCAGACCGCGCTGTTTTCTTTTCTTCTAGCAGCGAAGCGGAAATTCTGCTGTAGTCTTTAGAGGTTTAATCAGCAGTAAAAGGACTCAAAATTTAAACATTAGCATTACCGAGTCACAACAAATAATACAACCCCCTGTAAAAAACTGTCTAATTCTGATGCCACGTAATGTCATTAGAGACCAAAGGAAAACCTTGAGGTTTAATAAAAGGTGGGACCTAAATAAAGGTTTCATAACTCACAACATAAAATTACCAGATCCACACGTTAAATATTTTATTTGAAAGGTTTCACGGCATTTCTAGTGGGAATAGCTCTGGAGTGGAAGTACAGATGGGTAAGTGCTGCCGGAACAGGAAAAAAAAAATAGAAGGAAGAAAAGAAGTCTTCTAGAACCAGCTCATATCTCGTTGAGCTTGGTGTGTTTAAGATGACACACACCGAGAAACTAATTGGTTAGAGTATTTGAACTCCTGGGCCATGTGTTCACACAATGATAATGGCTGATCCCGGGAATGGTGGGCAAGGTGGCAAAGGTAGTTAACTTTCTAGAATGTAGCAGGTGCCACCTCCAGCGTTTGGAGTGATTTATGAACCACATGTGTTGGTGGTGGGAGTGAGTCTCCTAGTCCCCAAAGGCAGAAAGGGAGGGTGTGGTGCAGACATGAGCTCCATGCAGCAAAGGTGACTCGGAGCCTTCCGTGTGCTAAGACGGGTGTGTGCCATAGCACCCCGCCCTTCAGGAGACCACAGCCCACCACAGCCCTTGTAAACTGTGTAAGGGATACAAGTTCAGACGGCGCTGGCCCCAATAAAGTCTTCCTGTGAGGATGAGGAAGGCTACGAGGGACGCTTGGTGCTTCGGCTGGCTGAGAAGGTCTCCGTCGGCCCAGAGAGGGAGAAGCACGAGAGAAGATTCAAGCAGAGAGGCAGGAAGGGGCTGGCAAGTCTGGGACACTAGGGCGTTTGTTAGAGCTGGGTCACAGGCTGGGTGGAAGGATGCACTGGGAAAACCTAAATTTAGGAAGTTGATCAAGAAAGGCCTTGAACATCATCCTTAGGGGTTTTGACTTTGCTCCGAAAGTGGCCTGCAACCTAAGAACCAAGCAAAGCCCATCAAACACTCATGCTAGTCACAAAACTGGGCACTTGATGGTCATTGAGTAGGTGGGTGAATAAAGTCCTAGGGTTGGGACGTGATGCACCTGTTTACTGGTTACCTGCAGAGAAGCCCCAGGTTTGGCTGCTGTGCTGTGGATGCCCCATTCAAAGGGTGGTCTCTGCTGATGGAAGGCATGGGAGCAATACCTTGGTCTGAAGGTACCCTGGGCTCTCACACTGGGGCTCCAGTCTTCAACCTGGGCCTGTCCACGTCCGTGATCTCTGCTGAGACTTGAGCCTCCACCTTTGGGCTGCAGGGCAGCCGTCACCGAGCTTCCCAGGCTTACTGCACGTGCCTCCTCACCCAGAGGGGCACAGTGCCCCTGGAGAAGCAGGAGAGGGAATGGCAGTGATAACATCAACACCGCTGGTCATCAGGGCAATGCAAATGAAAACCACCATGAGATGCTACTCTAAGTCTACTAGAGGGGCTCCAATCAAAAAGACGGACAATGCCAAGTCAGTCCACACCGACATGAGGATGTGGGGAAACTGAAACCCTCACACACTGCTGGTGGTCCATCTGCTTTGGAAAACAGTTGGGCAGTTTCTTAAAAAGTTAATGCACATCTACTATATGATCTAGCCATTCCACTGAAATGAAAGCATATGTCTGTACAAAGACCTGTACACAAATCTTCATCGCAGCTTTATTCATAATTGCCCCAAACTGAAAACAACCCAAGTGTCCATCAGAAGGGGAATGGATAAACAAACAGTGGTAGATCCATTTGATGGAATACTACACAGCTATAAAAAGGAATGAAGTATCCATACATGCTAGAACATGGATGAATCTCAAAACAATTATACTGAGTGAAGGAAGCCAAGCAAAAAAGAGTACATACAGTATGATACCATTTATATAAAATTCTAGGAAATACAAACTAATCTATAGTAAGCGAAAGCCATTGCCTAGGGCTGGGGGTAGGGATGGGAAGGGGTGGTAGTGAATAGTTACAAAGGAGCAGGAGGAGACTTTTGGGCGTGACGGGTATGTTCACTTTCTGGACGGTGGTGATGGCTTCATGGGTGTATGCATACGTCACAACTTATGAAAACATATGCTTTAGACATGTGTAGTTCATTGTACGGCAAGTATACCTCAATAAAGATGCTTTAAAAAAACAAAAAGAGCCAGGACTTTGGAGTTTTCTTTTTTACAATTTTAATTTTGATATAATTTCAAATGTACAGAGTGGCAAGAGTAGTCAAGGATTCCCTGCACACCCTTCACCAGATTCTCCAATTTCTGCATTTTGTCTCATTTGCTTTATCATTCTCTCTCTCTCTCTCCCCCCCTCCCGCCACCCCTCCCTCCCTCTCTCTCTCTCCGTATGTGAGCTATCTGAGAGTTAAGTTGGGAACGTTGTTCCCTACCACTCTTAACCGCTCCAGTGTGTATTTCTTAAGAACCAGAACTTCTCCCACATTTCCACAGTATAGTTATAAAAATCAGGAAATTTAACATCAATACAAAATTGCTATCAGATCTGGAGTCCGTATTCAAATGTCACCAATTGTCCCCATCACGTGCATCACAGCTGTTTTCCCTGCACCCCAGGACCCACTCCAGGATCACTTAGTACCCTCAGCTGTCATGTCTCTGGCCCCCTCTGAGCTGAGTTTGAATCCTG
Organism: Ceratotherium simum simum; assembly: GCF_057802395.1. NCBI lineage: Eukaryota > Metazoa > Chordata > Mammalia > Perissodactyla > Rhinocerotidae > Ceratotherium > Ceratotherium simum. The sequence continues at coordinate 23,595,048 of NC_141905.1, read as the reverse complement.
GCCATCACTTACTTGTCCTTAGACCTTGGGCGTTCACACCTGTGGTCCCTGATCCGTACAACAAGCTCGACACTGACGCCCACCCCCTGGGGCCTGGGAGAGAGTGAAGGAGCGACATCTGCACAGTGTCTTGAGCAGAGCGCCGCACACAGGAGGCATTCAGGGAGTGGGATTATGGTAAAGGCAGCCCAGCGCAGCGGGGCCGCTGGCCGGGCCCTCTGCAAACCCCCGCGGTGTACACGCTGACCCCCGCTCGGCATACGTAACAGAAAAACCAGCAAGCAGAGGGCTGCGGGACAGCTCAGAGCACACAGCCCCGAGCAAACGGAAGTCGTGTGTGGGCCTGAGATGGAGACACCTGGAGGAGAGGGGAATGAGGGGGCGCTGGTGGCAGCTGGAAGTCAGTGCAGAGACTGAGAGGAGCTGAGAGGGACAAGGGTGAGAAGCAGGACAAGGGTGGCAGGAGTAGGGGGCCTGCCACGATGATGAGGGTTGAGGAGGCCCCCATCCTCCTGTTCCCTGTGGCCTTGCCGGGGCTTCCCTGTATTCCTACACTGCCTGCTTGTATTCATTTCCTAGGGCTGCCTAGGTAACAAATGACCACAAATCGAGTGGCTTAAAGGAACAGAAATTTATTCTCTTACAGTTCTAGAGGCCAGCAGTCGGAAATCCGGGTGTCAGCAGAGTTGGTTCCTTCTGGAGGCTCTGAGAGAGAATCCATTGCAGGCCTCTCTCCCAGATTCTGGTGGTTGCTGGCAATCCTTGGCAATCCTTGGCTTCTAGACTCGTCACTCCAACCTCTGCCTCCCCCTTCATAGGGATCACCGCATGGCCTCATCTGCTGTGTCTCTGTGTGTCTTTTCCCTTCTATCTCTTCTAAGGACACCTGCCATTGGATATAGGGCCCACCTAATCCAGGATAAGCTCATCTCAAGATTCTTACACTAATGCCATCTGCAAAGATCCTTATTCCAAGTAAAGTCCGATTCTTGGTTCAGGTGGACACAAGTTGGGGGCCGGGGCTGGCACCTGGTATACTGGTTGTGGGAGTGAAGGTTCTGGTCTTCACTATGGCTCCCTGGGTCCTTACTGTAAACACAAAGCAGGAGATTGCTTGGATGACAGGCTATGCCTTGCATCCTTGAGAGCCTCATTTTTTAGAATAATAAGTCTCATGGGAAGGAAGAGATGGGCTTTTCTATAGGTCGAAGGGTCTCTGGTGGTCTCTGAGCCTCGATCTTCCAGACCTAGGCTCTCCAATGGTCCCATTGGTCCACGGCTGTCGGGAGGCTGGTGGACAGGACATGGGGAAGGAAGGAAGGGTTTGGCAGAGAAGAGACACGAGTAGTGCTGGAAACTGAGAGGTGGGTTGTGGGTTGTAGATGGTGCTAAGACCCCAGAGCAAGCAGAGAGGCAGGGAGGCGTAGTGACAGAAGAGAGACCTCAACTGGGCTTCTCACCAGACAAGTGGTGTTCAACCCTACCTTGACCTCTCTGAGCCTCAGTGTCCTCTCCTGTAAACTCAATTTCACCAATGCCAGTTGAGCACCTACTAGGTGCCAGAACCATGCTGGGTGGTGGGGATTCAGCAGTGAGGAGGCACGACCCTTGGGCTTGACAAGACCCCGGTGTCATGCAGGAGGCAGGTGCAGGAAGGATGAAGGGATCATCAGGTGGTCAGGACCACAACAGCGTTCAGTACAAGCACCATGGGAACACTGGTAGCCAGGTGTGCAGGGACCCCTATAGTAGGTGATGCTGAGCTGGGTCTTAAAGGAAGCATAAGAGTTGGCCAGCAAGATGGCAGAGAGCAGGGGTCCAGGCTGAGCTCATGGCATGAGCAGAGGCATGGTCCCTGGAAGTGCTTGGTGTATTCAGAAAGCGCATCATCACCTCCACGGGGCTGGAGGGCAGGCAATATGGTGGAAACTACTGGAAAGAAGCTTGCAGAGAAAGGCAGCAGTCTTAGAATGCACAGGAGTTGGGACTTTAGTCTGTACCTGGTGGGGCCGTTGGAGGCTGTTAAGTCAACTGTAGGATGAACAAATTTGCAGTGCAGAAAGATCAACAGGTAGCGAAAGAGGACGGGAGGGCATGGGCTGGGAGCAGGGAGACGGTGAGAAGCTATTGCAACATCACTGAGAGAGATAAAGAAGGCAGTGTCAGTGAGATGCCGAAGGAATGGACATAAGAGGCATTTGAGGGGCAGTGTGCGCGGGGCTTGGTGACCTCACATCAGCCTGCTTTGCAGGCCTGTCTGCAGGTCACGGAGATAATGGATGCGATGCACACTGAACACCGCAGAGTGCCCCATCTGGGGCCAGGGCTGGTTTCTGCTGGGTTCTGTTCAGGCTTTCATGAAGTGAAGCCTCTCCCCTCCTCCCCGGCTCATCTCCGATGCTTTCTTTTGCCCATAAGCAAGGGAGAGAGGGGAGGTGAAAAACAGAGACACTAAGTGCCATAGCTTATGTTAATACAGCATTAAGGTTGAAAATGTAATCTCCTAGGAGTCAGGAAATTCCGAACCAGGAGTTTCCATGGCAACCCAGCCACACTGCTCCTCTGTCCATTCTGGCCCTGTTTTCCTTGTTAAATATGATGCCGTCGTATATTATATTTTATCGAGCTAAACGTGTTACCCACAGCATGCAGAGCTCCAGTCAGCAGCAGCACAGAGCTGCAGGAAATGTGCGTGTGTGTGTGTGTGTGTGTGTGTGTGTGTGTGGCAGGGGGTGGGCCTTCAGAACTCGCCTGATGTAACACAGCCACGTCTTAGGTCCTTGTATCTAATAAATGGAATGTAATTCCATAAGAGCAGCTCCTGTGAAAATAAATGAGCAAGGGAGCTACAATCCTTGCCTTCGAAAGGGGTACTCAGGGTGCCCACTCCTCCTGGAGGGACACAGCCGGGTCCCTCACAGGCCTTCTCTCAGCACCGCCGAGGCCCCAGGGGCAGGGCCGTAACTGCCACCCTGGGCTCCCTCCTGGATGGAGTTCTGAGAAGGTGAATGGGAATTACCTGGTCCACTGGTTCTTCACACGCGCCCGCCAATTGGAGCTCATCTGTCACTGTTCATTAGCATCCCAGGGTGCACCCGGCACCCGGCAAACAGATGGGGAAAGGAAATTCGATTCTCCTCCGAAGCCTCTCCCACTAAGGCAGCACAATGGACAAAAGGCTTCCTCAGTGGCAGCAGGGATGTTAGGAAGGAGAGGAGGGAAATGGACTGTCAGGGAGGGCAGCTCAGTAGAGGAATGTGTGACGGAGAAACATCTGTAGGTTAATGCAGTGGAAAGAGCATGGAATGTTGGAACGGGCTGCCCAGGACTCGGCTATCTCCTAGCCGTGTGCTCTTCAGCAAGTCCCTTAATTTCCCTTTGTCTTAGTTTTTTCATCTGCAAAATTGGGATAAAATTACCATTAACCTCACACAGGCTTGTTGAAAGATTAAATGGGATAATTGATGTAAAAGCTCACTGTAAACTTCTAAATCCCTACACAAATGTTACCCTTACAGGCAGCTCTAGAAAACCATGCTGGATTCTAGACTTATGCAATGGGTCTAGATATTTTGCAGTTGGTTCCAGAATTCTACAAGGGATTCCAGAATTAATTGATAGATCTAGAACAGGGATTGGCAAATTTTTTCTATAAAGAGTCAAATAGTAAATATTTTAAACTTTTAGGGCCATGCCATGACTACTCTGCTGCGACTATTCAACTACTCTGCCATGGTAGCTCAAAAGCAGCCAGAGATAACACATAAACGAAGGGACATGGCTGTGTGCCAATAAAACTTTATTTACAAAGACTGGAAGTGAGCTGGGTTTGGCCTGTGGGCTGTAGTTTGCCGGCCCCTGGTCTACAATCACCTTTGTAGGAAACCATGCTCTTTTTATGAATGCTGATTTTCTGTTCAGGATGTAATTCTCTCTCCTCTCCATCCTCTAAGCCAGCCCCACACACCTCCTACCCACTCACATACATACCTCTTTCTTTGTCTGGCCAACTTCTTAACTTTCCAGAATCAGTTAGAGTCACCTCCTCCAAAAATGAATTGCAATAGTCTCTTGGCCCTTGTCTGCTTCCCTCACAGACTGTGAGGTCCTTAGGGCAGCCCGCTGTGTCACCCCAGGCCCTAGGTCTTGGTAGATGTTCTGTGGATGTTTGCAGACTTGATGCACCAAAAAACACAGCAGCCCATGGAACTGGGACATTGTCATTCTCTCAGGATGTTTACGAGCTGGGACAGTTTCAAAAACCTTGGGTCTGGCATCAATCCTCTAATTGTGAGCTGCTCAGTCAGGGCTTCTAGAACAATCAGAAGGCAGGATCACTTTGGCAGACACAGGCCAACATATGTGCTCACCTCACAAGCCCAGGGGCCAACCTGCTCTCTTTGCAGGAGCCCTGGGTGTCAGGCCAGATGGGCAGGAGTGGATTAGTGAGAAGGTGACACTCCACAGCCCCCTCTCTGAGGGAGGGTGCTCCCAGCACACCACAGTGCAGCAGCTCCTCACGCTGCCCTCAGGGAGCCTCAGCCTCCGCCAGCCTGGATAAGTGACATGATAATGTGGAAGCTTCCAGAAGTGCAGCAGCCCTTGCAGCTTTCCGCTTTGCAAGTTTTCCTCCCTCTTCGCCTCCTGGGCAGAGCAGACAGGCAGAGTGGAGTTGTGTAACTCACCTCTGAGTCACACTTCTCCAAGAACAGCATTTGCTTTCTGCCTGACAGAGCCAAACAGGCAACTGTTGTTCAAAAGTCAGAGCCAGTGAGGGGCTCTTCCGCCCCCAATACACTAGCTGAGAAGATGTCACTTTTCATTACAGTGGTGGGGGAATAGATATGTGTTCACATTGTGGCACACATGTGTCCTTAGTACAGGCTTGTGTGCAGCATAGATGTGTGATGGGTACACACGGGGGTGTTTCGGCATAGTCTTTGTGTGTGTGTGAGGCTGTGTTGTTCCTGCACGTGCCTGGGGGTGTCTGCTGGCTGGGCACGTGTTTTGCCAGGGTCTGTGCATGTCTGTAATTTAGGACTCCGCTTCTCCTGCAGGACGTGCCGGCTTCCATCCTCCAGCCTCCGCAGATGAATATTTTATTACCTTGCTTTTGCTATGGTGTTAGGCAGTTTTCCTGTGAAAAGCCAGAGCATGACACACTCCAGGAAGGCAGAGATGGGGTCTCTGATGTCGGAGCCCTGGTCCAGCAAATCATCCTAGACCAAGTCCCACGAGGGCTCGCAGATGCTGCTCATCAGTGTCGTTAGGAACTGATGAGTCAGCCCTTTTTCTCCCCGTCCCCTGACAGTGTTCTCTCTAAATACAAAGCCACCACACCCATTTTACAGCAGGTCTGAGGGAGCTCCCTGCTGCTCCTCCTGAAGCCAGGCCAAAGCTGTTTAATTTTTTCACCCACTGTCTGGTCCTCCCATCAAGGAAGATGCTGTGTCCTGGGAACAGAAGGTCACTGTATAGCCCAGACGGCACACAGGAGGTCCTGACTTCTCCCCATACCCTGGGAATGCGAGTGAGGCAGCCAAGTTGAGGAAGAGCCGGGAACACTGGAGCCAAGAGGCCACGGAGACGACATACCCCAGCCACAGGGCACTCCTTCCACCAGTCAAGGGGTGACCCAGCAACGTGTTGCAGTGTAGCTGGGCTCCCCAGAAGTGGACCTGGAGGCAAGTATTTGGGTGCAAGTAGTTTATCTGGCAAGTAACTCCAGCTCAGGGGCACTGTGGGACATGGGAGACAAGACAGTGAATAAACATGAGCAAAAAAGGCCAAATTAATGAAGAGGTTATGTCTATGGCTCATTCTCCCTGGGGACCGTGTGCAAGGCTGCAGAGGACACAACTCAGAGCTGTCCCAATGAGGAACGGAGGCAGATACCCACCAATTCTTACCTCATTGGTCGAGGGTTGGCTTCCCCATGGCAAGACTAGCACCTTCTGCTGTAGACCCTGGGAAGGCCAAGGGCATAGGCTCGGCCTTACCCCAGAGGGGTGAGTAGCCTGGCCCATGTTTCTAGGTGGGAGGCACTAACCCAGGCCTCTGGACTCCTCTCAGTTGCTCTCTCCATCCTCCCCAGGGACTTGGATGGTGGTAGAAGCTCTCGGGGCTGCCCTCTCCAGAAAGCAGCTCAGGAGCAGGGATTCCCCAGGAGCTGGGGGCTGGGCCTGTGAGGAGCAGGAGCTGCTTGGCCACTGTGGGCTGTGAGTACCCCACAGAAGTCCTCTAAGCCAGAGCTGCTGGGATGGGGAGGAGAGATGACCGGACCTGAGACTTCCAAATCTCTGGAGCCAGATGCATCCTCCGTTGATTCCCTCACTGCCTCTCCTGGAGATGCAGCATGAGTAAGACAGAAAGGGCTTCCAAGAAGATGATTATAAAAATAAACACAATAATAAAAAGAAAATGAGAAGCCTTCCTGAGTCTTCCCTGCCCCACCTGCCCTCTTCCCACCCAGAAATGCCAATAGCACTTTATTTGTGCTTTGCTTATGGTTCTTCGGCGGAACTGCACTTCACTGTGGATAAACTCTGAGACCATAATAAGAATCATAACTGTAATTACCACCAAGCTCCTACTTTGTGTCAGGCCCTGTGCTTAGCACACATTGTTTTATGTAATCTCCACAACAATGCAATAAGTTAGGTACTACTATCTGCATTTTACAGAGGAGGACACAGCTTCTGAGACATTCTAGTTCTCACTTCAGGTGCCCCTGCTCAGAAGGAACAGAGATTCGTCTGGCTCAGTGTCTGCGGAGTGGGTCTTAACACATTTGCCATCTATTTCCCACTGATCTGTGAGCTCCTTGAGGACAGAGACTGACCTATTCACCTCTGAACTCCCCACAGAGCCTAGAATCTTGTCCACCATGGGTGGCTGTCGAGTGGAGGGTCCTTTCATCCTTTTATTTCACCGGAATTGCAGAGTGATACATGCTTTTGGCAAACACCCATTTGAAGGGCCTGTACCAGCTCCACACTCAGGCTTCAAGCCACCCCCAGTGGTGGCCTTGCACACCACCTCCCCCAAAGACAAGAGCGTGGGTCTGCCCCAGCAGAAATAGGCAAGCACTGGAGTCAGATGGAACTGGGATTCAAAATTCACTCCCACACAACCCAGCTGTGTGGTCCTGAGCAGGATCCCGAGCATCTCTGGACCTCTGTTTCCTCCAATGGGGGATTATGCCTCCCTCCCAGGAATGCAATGAGGATGGGATTTGAGAGATGTGTGTCAGACCCCTAGCAGCAGGGAGCCCGACCTTCAGGACGCTCTTAGTAGATGTCGATTCCACCCTGATCTGACTGTGAGCTTTCTCAGGGCAGGAAGGGTGTTTTGTCTCTGTCTCTGCCACACCCACGCCAAGACTGAATGCTGCACGGGCACCTGGGAAGTGGCGGTGCTGTTGAGCTGACCTCGGTGCAGTGGTGTTTATAAGGACTTGCCCTAACTCACGGGCCTGTGGGGTCTGAACCAGAGAATGGACAAGCGAGTGCTTCGCAGCCAGGACGCAGGCCCGTGTGTGCTGCTCTTTGAAATCATAGCTGTTCCCTTCTTCTGCTTTGTTTTTCTTTGGCTGCCCTCCTTGGTCCAGCGCCTGCAGTCAAAGGCTGCCAGAACCAAGTCCTGGCCTGTGCTGAGTGAGTGCCCAGGGCAGAGGGAAGAGGCCGGAGGCCCACAGGTGTAAGAATGGAGCAGGCCGTCTCTGTCAAGGTCAGAGGGCCACACCCTGCCACCCAGCCCTGACCTGTCTTGCTGGCCTAGCTCTCCTGGGTGAAGGTACCACTTTCCAGCTGCCAGGACCCCGAGCTGGGGCTTCCACTGCAGCCCCGGCCTACTCTTCTCCCAGTATTGCTTCCCTCCTGACCCATCTCCCAGGCAGTGTCCAGGGGTGCTCTGTCTACTGCCTTGCTCATTCCTCTTCCTTTCCTGTCCTTGGTATTCTGAGATGCTCATCACTGCTCTAAGTTTTTTGGTGCCACCATGCTTTTCTCTTCTCCCATTCCCTTTGATAGAATCCTTCTTTCCAGCTTTATTCTGTACCATCCTGACTGTGGGCAGTGATTCTGTTCTTACACGTCTAGCTCATCATAGGCTGTCAAGAAAATTTCACGTAGTACATACCGTCGGTACATCAGGACCCATGTGTGCCCAGCCAGGACTCTGCCTGTATCCTTGCTCCTTCTCCGGGGGTGTGGTGCCTCTTCTCCCTCCACCAAGTCTGGGGGAAGAGGGGAGCCGCTGGGCCCAGTTCTTCCCTGTCCACCCACTCCTCTACAGCTGGGGGCTCACGTGCCAAGTCTGGCACCGGCGGCAGGCGCCATGGAGGGCAGACGACTAGCTGGGGGATGAAAACCTCCATTCACGACAATATCAAATCCCTGGCTCCGGAGAGAGACAGGTTTGCTCTCGGTTGGAGACATCGCCTGCGAAAGGAAAGCCGATACCAGGAGAGGAGCGTCTCGTTAATGCGGGCTCTGTTCTTTTCACCTGGCAGGCCAAACACAGCGGCTCACTTGTGCCTCTGAAATCCTAACTGGCTCCTGGTTGGGAGCTTTGGGGACTGCATGGGAGACGTCAGGCAGAGTGTGCCAGGTGCACACCCAGCCAAATCCCACCTCACCCAGGGTGAGGACTGGAGAGGAAGGCCCAGGGATGGTGGGCCACACCCGTGCCCACGTGGGCACTGTGGAATGAGGCTGGAGCCACATTCTCCAAGCAATCCTGGGTGCTTCGATGGCCTTTTTCTTTTCCCGGACACCTTTCCAAGTGTTCGCTACAAGGTGGGTAGGAAGGAATCATACAATATAGATGTGGGGGGCCCTGAATCATTCTTTCATTTTGTTTCCTGACTTTTTAGGGTCACAAACCCCCGCATAAGCCTGTTGAAAGCCATAGACTCTCTCCCAAGAAAAATATATGCCCCAAATTGAGCACATGTGGGATTCACAGACCCCTAAAGCCCACTCAGGTAGCTCCAGAGAGTCTATGCAAAGAATATTTTCCAATACCTCATTCAACGTTTGGGGGAAACCAAGACCAGATTGGGGGACCTGACTTGCCCAAGGAAACACAGAATGTTGTTGGCAGAGATTTGATCATATTTGATATTTATTTGGTTAAAAATAAGTATGACTATTCTCAGAATGTATTTTGCAAATAAGATATCTTAAGCTCAGAGCCAATGGGCTTGTACAACATCACTAGTTCTCCCTCTATAGATCCATTCTCTCCTTCTTCCACAAGGGAAGAATTTTTAGCTGGGCACATGGCAGCCCACAGTTTCCTGCATCCCATACAGCCGTGTATGGTCTTGACTCTTAAGTTTGGCCAGTGACATGTTAGCAGAATTCTAAGTCACATCTTTGAAAAGAATTGGTGCACCCCCTTCCTCTTTTCCTTCATCCTACTAGGTGGAATGCAGACATGACAATGGGAGTTGGAGCAGCCATTCTGGACCATATGATCAAGGCTGGGGATTGAAGACGGTAGAGCAACAAGATGGAAAGGGTCTGTGTCTCTGAGGATTGTTTGAGTTTCTCTGCCATAGCATTAGAGTCAAAATTTTAACTAATAACCTAAGAGATTCTGCGTCCCCCCTCATCCTGGCGGTCTCCAAGTTCTATCAGTGATGGCCATGACTAGCCCTTCTTCCTCTTCATCCCAACCCCGTAGCCACCGCTCTACCCCAGGCCGTCTCCCTCTTACCCTTGAACCACTCCAGGGGCCTCCTCGTAGGTGTGTGTTACAGTCATTCTGCCAACCAGACCAGGGCAGCTTTTCTGAAATGCACACCCAAACTGATGCTCTACCCTTCAGTGGTCCCTTGTCCCTTACAGAGTGAAACCCGCTCTCCCCTAGCCTGGCCCCCAGCCTGCCTCATCAGCTCCATCCACCACCATTTGCTTCAACCACCCTGTGCTCCCAACACAGGGAATTGTCTGCCCTTTCCCAAGCACCCTGCAGCCTCAAAAGCCTTTCCACCCCCTCCTTGACAGCCTGCTGTGTTCATCCTTCAAGGCTCACCCCTTTGGCCAGCCCACCCAGCACTTACTTCTGCATGCCCCTTACCACCCTGTCCATACCTCCTTTACAGCATGGAACTCTTGTCACTGACATTGTCCGCCTCCCATGCAAGACTATCAATGCCAGAGGGCTAGAAAGGCTTCCCTAGATCCCAGGGGCCCCCCACGCTGCCAGGAACAGAGGCTATGTTCAAAAAAACTGTTGAATAGAAATATATTGCTGGGATGAGAAATAGAATTCAGCTTTTTTCACACCTCTCTCACGGCCTATCCTGCTCTGATGTGCTCTGTCACCCCAGAGAGGAATTTAGTCTTTCCCTCCTTCCCTGGTTCCCTCCTTTATTTCCTCTTTCTGCAAGCATAACCCAGCACAATGCCTGGCAGAAGGAGCAGAAGTGCTGCCCAGTAAGTATTTGTAGAATGCATGAACACACACATTCACTGAGTGGGTTTTATTTTATTTTATTTTGTTTTGTTTTGGTTGGTCTCTGAGCTGGGCACTGAGAACAGAGAGGTGGAGGAGGCTCAGACCTGCCCTCGGGGCCTTCCCAGCCTGGGGGGTCAGAGGAAGCTGCTGGGGGGGAGATGGAGGCCTCGGCTTGCCAACACCTCGTGGGTGGGTCTCGGTAACATTGACTTTTGCTTAAGTGATGTAACAGGCCCCGAGGAGCCGGTCTTCCCCGCTCCCGTGGGCGGGCTGGAAGAGGTGAGAGGTGGAGTGATCCGAGCCTTCTGGCAACGTGATGAAGTCATTTGCAGAAAGACAGTTTTGTTCTGACTTGAGTGTTTTTCCACATGACTTCATCCCCCGGCAGGCCCCGCTCGGGTCTTATTTTCGATGAGCCCCAGCCCCAGCTGCTTAGAGAGAATGGCCCATGAACCCTTCCCCAGGCGGCTGTGCCAGGACAAGCAAGGTCTGTCCGCTGCCCCGGCTGAGCACCTGGCTGTGCCACCCACCACCCCGTGAATGGCCAATTGCAGGCAGCGCCCGCCACAGCGGGAAAAGGCCATGAGAGCCTGAAGGAAGCGCTGTGGGTGCTCAGAGGAGGGGGCGCTCCACCCTGTGGACAGGGTAGGGTGGGGGGGTCAAGGGAAACTTCTCAGAAAGGCACTCTTGAGTTGGGTCTTAACAAACGAGAAGCAGTTTTCAAAATAAAACCAGAGGGAAGGGCATTCAGGGCAGGGGATCAAAGAGGCTGGCTCCAGGGTCCCTTAGGAAGCATCCAATGCAAGCAGGTGAGACCCCCCAGAGCAGTGGCATCAGCTGGGTGGGGGGTCTCTACCTAAGAATTCCAGGGCAGCATCCCAGAGATCCTGGGCTTATATGGAGACCCAACAATGCCTGCAAAGACCCAGGCTCGGCCCACATTTCACAGCCTTTCTCGGCCTACTGGTTTTTTGTCCTTCATCTGTTATCACGTGATCAAAAAATGGCTGCTGCAGCGCCAAACATCTCATCCGCCCACAAACACGATCAAGGCAGGAAGAAGAGGATGGCGAGACTCAAGGCAATTCTCTTCCACCTTCTGCCCCAAAGATCCCCAGCAAATATCCCTGTCTTAGTCCATTCGGGCTGCTATAACAAAGTACCATAGACTGTGTGGCTTGTAACTACAGAAATTTATTTCTCTCAGTTCTGGAGGCTGGAAGTCTGAGATCAGAGTGCCAGCATGGTTGGGTTCTGGTGAGAGCCCTCTTCCAGTTGTAGACTGCCAAATTCTTGTTGTAACCTCAAATTGGTAGACAGAGAGAGAGAGAGTTCCCTGGGGTCCCTTTTATAAGGACACTAATTCCATTCGTGAGGGCTCCAGCCTCATGACCTAATCACCTTCCAAAGGCCTCTCCTCCTAATACCATCACATGGGGGGTGAGGATTCAACATATGAATTTGAGGGGGACACGAACATTCAGTCCATAAAAATCCCCCTATGCTCACTGGCTTTGTCCTGGGCTGGCCACCCCTGGCTGTAAAGAAGACTGGGGAGGTACCTGGCAAAAACATCAGGGTCCTGGTAACAGGGAAGACAGGTGGTTGGAAGGTGAGGAACAGCCACTGGTGGGGCAGGGAGTGGGGCAGTCCCATGTGTCTGGGGTAAGGGGTAAGCATGAGGTTCCATGGGGCTCAATGTGGTGAAGAATGGTGGGAGGGAAGGCTGAGCCAGATAAGAATTTGAATAGAAAGCTTAGAATCTGGGGCTTTAAACTGAGGGCAACTCATCCAAGAGCTCTGGACCTGAGGTTGGTTTATGTGTTAGAACCAGCACTCCGCCGGCAGTGAGCAGTTGGTGGGCAGAGATGCCCCAAGGGTGGCTGTGCCATTGTCACTTCCCGGAGGGTGAGGGCTGCATCGTATTCATTTCAATGTCCCTAGTACCTTCTACAATGCTGCTTCTACCAAAAAGGATTGCTGAGTGAATGAATGAATGAATAAATGAAATTCACGACCTCTCCTAGCATCAGTTCCCTCCTCTGTATCGTGGGATCGATAACTACAGCTCCTGCCTTGCAGGGCTGCTGTGCAAATCAGATGAGCTGAAGGCTGGCATGATGCTTAATAAATAGGAAGGCTGTGGGCAGATAGGAGGAGGTGCCCTGAACCCCCATGGTGCCAAGCACAGGCCCCCACCAGCTGGCACCACTCACCACTGGTCACACTGAACAGCCTGGAGGTGCCTGTGCTGCCGTCCCGGATTTTCAGGAGAGGAGGCGAGGAAACACCTGGAATGGCCCAGTGGGTCCTGCCAAAGACGGTGACGGGAGAGTGACGAGGATAAACAGCTGTCTGTCTCTGGTAACGCAATTAGGAGCTAAAATATTAAACACTTTACCACAGGACATATATCTCTCGCATAACGAGCTGCCTCTTGCAAAGCAGGCATTGTCCGGGCTGGAGGCAGGCGGGCCCGTATCTCAGACCCGCAGCCTCTGCAGAAGGCAACAAACTCGCATCCCATCGTTGTCTGGGGAGCGTCTCATACTTCACCTTCATCATTGTCATCATCGCAGTCACCATTTCCTGAGTTACTACCAGATGCCAGGAGCATTGTCGGGGACATGCACAGCTGCTGAGCCACTTGATAGTCAAGGGAGACGTGCAGGGTAGGGGAGGTGCGGAGAAACTGGGGCTCAAAGATGTTACATAACTTGCCCATTGTCAACCTCCACACATGGTGGCTCCTGCCCTTTGCTGGAAGCCAAAGCTGCCTCGTGGCCGTGAGAGGAAGGAGATAGAGTGGCTCAGAAGGTGGGGAGTACGACATTTGGCTTGTCCTGGGATGTCCTACAGAGCTGGTGCTCTGCAGTGCCCCTGGTGTCCCAGGTGCGAGGACACGGGGACGTGAAGCTGATTTGGATGTGAAATCCCCAGATTTCCAGGCTGTTTGTGTCTCAGGGAAAGGTCTGCCCGCCACCTCTTTCCTTTGATGACGGATGACCGATTACTCCAATGGGCTTTGAGTTGACACAGATTTGTGATAAGAACAGTGGAATTTCAGGCATCAGCACAGAGTTAGGATACTTCCTAGCACTTCTGAGAGCATACTTCTTAGGCAACCCAGCACTTCTAGGCATGTGTTTACAGAGCCCTGTCTGTGTCTTAACCTGGGTTGCAGCCAAGTCTCTTCGGGCTTTAAGACCATGCAGCCTTCACATGAGGTGAGAGGATGTTCACCAAAGCTCTTTTGCACTCAGTGTCATTTTCTTCTCACAGGAAGCTTGTGAGAGAAATGCAATTTCAACCCATTTTGTAGATATGAAAACTGAGGCTGAAAGCTTTTAAAATGACATGTATGGCCCAAGAGACAGGACCCATATTTGCTGAGCACTTGGTATGTACTAAGCTCTGGCTATAACAGAGGGACCAGTGCATGCAAAGGCGCTGAGGTGGGAAGGACCTGACATGTTTCTGAAGCTGAGAGGTGGCCGGTGTGTCCATGGGGAAGTGAACAAGGCTTTGCAAGGGCCCCTCTGATAAGCCATACCTTCTGGTGTAGAGCTGACCTCTGACTCGGGGTTTCTGACTTCAACTAGAGCCCTTTCCACACCTTCCTGGTCAGCCCCAGCTTTGGGCAACACCTCCATCCTGCTGCAAGGAAGCCCCTCTCTCTGCCTGACCCCCTCATCTGTCGGGATCCCCTAGTGTGCAGAGAGCCCCACCAATGTGGCTTGTGTGCCCTGCCTGGTGTGGTCCCTTCACCTCTCCTGGGCCACCCCCTTTCCTTGAGCCGACAAGCAGCATTCCTAGGATCCAGGGAGTGGGGGTCGTGAGGGGCGAGCCGAGGGAGGGCTGTGCAGGCTTTCACGAGCATTACATCTGGAGAGGGAGACCGGAATGTTTGTGTCTGAAATTTAGCTAATATTCAAGGAATTTCTCCTGGCGTTTCAGAGGGTTCCTAGGGGGACTGCAAAGCTGGGATGTCTGGGTTCTGGGGGCGGGCTGGCCTTGCTCAAAGCCTCTTTGTCTGCAGGCTCTGCTCTGTCAATCTGGCTATGCATCTGTGTGTCTTTGTGTGCATGTCTGAGTATCTCCCTGTGTGTCTCTCTCTTTCTGCTGCAGTGTATATTTGTGTCTATCTGTGTGCATGCCAGTGTGTGTCTGCATGCCTCCGTGTGCCTGTGTGTGTGTTGTATCTATGTGTGCGTCTCTGTGTGGGTCAGTATGTGTGTGTGTACCCGAGTATCTTTCTTTGTCTGCGTCATTGTGTGACTGGAGTCTCTGTGTCTCTCAGTTTCTTGGTGTGTCGATGGGCCAGGCTCTCTGAGCATCTGTGTGTCACCGAGTGCCTGCCTCTGTACCCATCCATCTCTGCCGTTTGCCTTTGCACAGAGGTGTGACTCTCTCTGGGACCCTGGACTTCTGCTCTTTTCTCTCCCTTACCACCCTTGGGCTATGGCTAGGCCTCACCCTCCCTGTTAGTAGGGAGTAGACTATAGGGGGAACAAGAAAGTAAGAGGCAAGTAGGGGGTGGAAGGAGAGAGTTGGGGAAACAGGCTCCTCTGTGTGTCTTTGTGTGTCTGTGAGTGTCTGTGTGTGTGTCTGTGTGTGTGTGTGTGTGGCCATCTGTCCGTCTGTCTGGCCAGGGATGGGTCCTTGCAGGCCAAGCCTTGCCTTCAGCCCCATCACAAAGAAACAGTGTCTCAAGCTGCATGTGAGTTCTCTGGGCTTTGCAGCCTGAGTCATGGCCCACCCTCCCGTCTTCTCCCCTCCACCCATTTGGTCACAAAGCATTTTGGAATATATTCTCCAGCTGAGTCTCCCTCTCCCCCCTCCTCCCATCATACCCTCACCTTCCCCCCACAGCTCACTGCTCTGCCCTGGTCCTCCACCCTCCAGTCCTACACACACCCATGGCCTCATCACACTTCCTGGAGCATCTCATGGCTCCCCTGCTCAAAGATCATCCAGGGTCCCCCCGCTTAAAGACCTCATGGAGCCAAACCCACCACTTCTGCCAGGAAGTCCCCCTGGACACCTAGCCCAGGCTTCTTCCCCAAACCCCCTGGCATTTTGACTGCATGCCTCTGTGACCGTCACCCCTTGGGCTGGAGCTGTCCACCTCTCTGACTCCTTTTTCCTGCAGACTGGAGGGGACAATGTGTAATTCAACTCTGCTTTCCCAACACACTGGGTCCACGGGGAACACAGTATCTTCACAATACCTGCCCCTGGACGAGTGGATAGCTCCAAGGCCTTCTAAGGTCAATAGATAAACCAGATGACTTGATTTCCCACAGTTCTCTGACAGCCACTATCTCTTCTGTCTCCTTTAATGCATCACCACCTCCCACACACAGCACTCTAATGCCTACCTTCAAAGGCATCCTGGACCTGCACCAATGCTCAGCATCCTTCAAAGCCCGAGTGCAGGCCACCTCCCGCAGCACTGCTGACTGTCCCCAGTGAGGCACCCATCGGGGCCTTCCCACTCCATCTGGGGCCTCATCACCCCATCACTCTAAAAACATCTCAAACACAGGGATAGTCTCTTTATTTAAAATTGTTTATTCTTTATGTGGTGCATTAGTTTTCTAGGGCTGTTGTAATAAATGACCATAAATTGGGTGGCTTAGAACAGAAATCACTCTCTCACAGTTCTGAAGGCTGGAAGTCCAAAATCAAGGTGTCGGCAGGGCGGTGCTCCTTCCAGAGGCTCTAAGGACACATCACTTGGCTTCTAGACACCTCACTCCAATCTCTGCCTCCATCTTCAGATGGCTTTCCCCTTGTGTCTCTCTATGTCTCAGATCTCTATCTCCTTATAAGGACACTAGTCATTGGACTTAGGGCTCACTCTAAATCCAGGATGATCTCATCTCGAGATCCTTAACTTAATTATGTCTGCAAAGGCCCTATTCCCAAATAAGGGAATATTTCACATGTTTAGGTACTGGGGGTTAGGAGTTGGGCATATTTTTGGGGAGGGGACACAATTCAACCCACTTCATGCACTTATAGTGCCAGAAACTCAGAAACAGCTTGTTGGCCTGAGCGGTTGGTGATGATAAGTACAGAGACCCCAGAATCGTCTGGGTTAGAGGTCACCTAGCTCACCTGGCGATGGCCCCCCGTGTGGCCTCCCTGTAAGCTGAAACCCCTGCAGAGACAGGCAGCACATCACTCCTGTGTGTGCTGACTTGTGAGGGGCCAGCGTGAGGAACGAGGCTGTCTGGGAAATACGAAAGGATGCTGTGTGCACTCAAGGCTGCCTCCTGCTTTCCTGAACACTCAGGAGGCGTCTGTGTTTTGAGGCTTCTGCACTTTTTGATGTGGAAGAGTAGAGTGAAGTGAAGAAGACTAGCTCAGGAAGCAAAAAAGGAGCAAGCCCTTCCAGGTCTTCTGAGGCAGGGCTGTCCCAGGGGGTGAATGGTGTGGTGACAGAGTCGTGGGTTCAGATCCTGTGATAATCCACACTTTCCAAGTGGCCTTGAGGGAGGCCTTCTGGCTCTCTGGCTGTCACCTCTGTGGTAGAATTGCTAATTCTGGCCCTACCTGACTCAAGTTTACTGTGAGGCCTAGGGGACATGTGGACCTGAGCCATCCTGTGCCTGTGACGGCCAGAGCTGTCCTCATGGTAAAGGAAGTGCAATGTCTGGGGCCCAACTAGAACAGCAGCAGGCAGCTGGCTTTATATGAATTCTTTAATCCCCAGGAGAGCCAAAAGGCAGGCAAAGAGGCAAGTGGCATTGTTGTGTACCTACTGTGTGCCAGGCGTTCTGCTAGGCCAAGGCCTGCAGTATCTTGTTGAACTGTACCAAGGGTCCTGCATGGCACGGGGATTAGGAAACCCATGTTTTTCAGAGGAGGAAAGCATAGCACAAAAACTGACCCAGGTCACTTTGCCAGAAGGCTTTTGAGTGTCTGCAAAGAAGTCACCGAAAAGTGGTTTGAGGTGAGGGCCAGGGTGATAGAGGGGCAGGCTATAATAAACCTGGATGGGAGTCTTCGAGTCAAAATAAATAAATAAGCCACTGATTTCCCTCGAGGGGACTCAGGCCACCTTTCATTATTTCATTGGCTCAGGAGCCAAAACAGCTGCATTTTATCATTCCTCTAAAATCCATAAAAGGGATGGAAAATGCTGGTGCTTATGGGGAAAATGGATGAGCATTTAAATTTAACTGTGGCCCCCACTGCTCTGTGATGGGGTCTTGGACATCACCTACTGGGCCTTGGGGCCCCTGCAGAGCAGTGGGGAGAAACGTTTTGCCTCCAGGTCTCCAGTCCACAATGCTGTTTTCTTCCCAGCCGGCCCCAGGCGCACCCTGACCACACTCTCCTCTGGCTTCCTGCAGCCTCCTCCCTCCCCACGCCCAGGTTACTATCCTGAGTTGCTTCCAGGTCTTGGTGTGTCTGGCCTCCACCCCCACCAGGGAGCTCCATGCAGGCTGGCTGTGTTCCCGGCCACCCCGGACCTGCACACAGCCACTCTTGTAGGAGGCTCTCCCTTCCATCCCCGACACGGGCCTTGCCCGGCATTCCCGGCTCATCCTTCTTGGCTGGATTAACCAGGCTTCGTGGTTGGGCTTTGGCCTGGTCTCAGGGTCTGCCTTGCTGACTCACAGGACGCCTAAGTTGTTGAGTGTACGAGAGATTCCAGGACCTGCGAGCTTGATGGCTCCACAGCCTCCGTGAGCATGTGAATCCCCCAGGCCCTGGGAAAGTGCAGATTCTGTTCCAGGGGCCTGAGATGCACCCCTTCCAACAAGCTCCCAGGGGCCCCCAATGCTGACACTTGAGTCACAAAGCTCTCAGGCGTAGATGGGTAAACTGAGTCCCAGAAAGGGGCAGAGAGTTGCCTGAACTTACACTACGAGAGGAAGTGGCTGAGAAGGACTCCCATCTACTGTTCTGTCCCCTGGTCCAGGATTCACAAACTCAAGTGCCTCAGCGGTTGAAAAAGCAGAAAATCAAGGGCAGCAAATCAGAGACACAGCCAGGTAGCCACAGTCAGCTCCCACCACGGTCACCCAGAGCATGCAGGCCCAGTGTCGACAGCACGTCTGATTTCTCCAGAGAAGCTGGGAATACAGACTTCTACATGAAATCTCCCAATTCTAAAATTTTGGCAATTATTTCAAAACTAATTGTAAGTACTCTGCCAATTTTAAGCACAAACCAAACCTACTGGCGGGCTGGGTGGTTGGGAGTGCCCTGTGTGAGGCCCGCTTTGTGCCCTGTCCTGGGAGTGAGAGCAAGGCCGTCTCCCTCTCCCTCAGCCTCCTGCCCCAGCCCTCCCCCGCTGTCTGCCTCTCACACCGCATGTGGCGAGGACCCAGCCTTCCTGCGCCTGAATGCCGGGGCCACAACAGGTCACCCCACTCCCAGCCCCATGCAGGAGAGGGGCCCAAGAAGACAGGCCGTTCCTTCTGAGAGGCAGCATGTGAACTCTAGGATCTGGCACACTTGGTGCCCACACCAGCTCCGTATTCTCTTGACTGTAACCTCTCCCAGCCTCAGTTTCCTTCTATGTAAAGTGGAGATAGCAATGGCACGGACCCCACAGAAACTTCGTGCTCATGGAATGAGATGCAGAGGCAAGGCCCTGATCCAACGCAGCAGCTCAGCTGAGAGGGGCCTCTCTCCCGCTCCCCGCTCCTCCTCCACATCCTGCCCACTGCCGGGGGCCCGCGGTCCGTTAAGTACTAAGACCCCTTCTCCCTGGCTGGGTCTCCTCTCCCGTCCCTCTCCTGATGTCCTGCTTTATTTTTCACTCAAACTCTGGCTTTTCCAGAGATAGAAAAGCCAGGCTTCAGTGCAGCAGCTTCTCAGCAGACGATGGAAGGATAGAAGACAGATTTTATCTCAAATGCAAGCTCTGCTAGACTGGAAGTGGCTGCCTGGGGCACTCTGAGGAAGGCTCCGAGGCAGATCCACATTCAGGGGGAGGGAGTGCTGTGATCCATTAGTGATGCCTGCTGCAGGCTCAGAAGTGGAGAGCGAGGGCACGTATGCATGCTGTTAACCGCCCCTTGCAGAGGGGATGTGTCATTCGGGCAGCTCTTCACAATCCACTTTCTTATTGGATGACTCCTCAAGGCCACACTCTGAGGTCAGAGTAGTACCACCACGTGATAGGTGAGAAAACCTGAGACACAGAGAGGTGAAGGGAATTCAAAGTCCCCAGCAAGCAACAAAGCCTACAGCCCAGTTTTGCCTGAGTCCAGTTCCCTGCTTTGCCTGCTGGCCTCATGGGCCCCCGTCCTAGGCTGGCTGAGGTCTGGGGTCAGGCAGATATCCGCTGGCATGCCTGAATATGTCCCAGTACAGTGTTTGTGTCCTGACTCTAAGCTTGTCCACCCGTATCCCAGAGACAACACAGGCCTTGGTATCGCCAGACCAACCTATATGACCCTGGGAAGTCCCTCCCCGTTTCCAGGCCTCTGTCTCCCCCTTTACCAAGTGAGGGAAGTGGTGCCTCCTACCAAATTAATGGCTGGGTGGAGATCGGCAGGACGCGCTGGCTCCCCTGGAGACAGCTCACAGCCCTTACCTCTGTTCTCCTCCTCCCCTCCCGTCTCCAGCAGACCTGACCCCTGCCAGCTCTCAGGGAAGGGCGTCTGACCCCTCTCCAGCTCCTCAGTGGGCTGTGGCTCATTTTCAGGCGTGTAAAGAGCCTGAGGCACAGTGCCCTGGTGGCCTGAAGAAAAGGAGGACGGCAGCAACCTCCCATGGGCCCACCCCCACCACCCGGGACTCTGCCAATGCCGCCACCGGCAGGAAAACATTCCGGTCCCTGAGGCCACCCAGTGGGGCCAGGCTGGGCCTAGTGACTGCTCTGCCCCAGGGTCTGGGGTGACTGCCCTCTCCTGCATGCCCCATGACTCCAACTATAGCTTCAGCCTGGTCAGCTGAGGCTGGCGGCACCTGCCCCACTCCGGGTCACCTGGCGGGAGAGCGGGATGACATAGCGTCTGGACTGGGACCCGGCTGTGGCGAGAGAAAGCTCTCTGCACACGTGGCTGAGGCTCCACTTATTTATTTATTTTTGATTGCAGCTCTCAGCCCAGCTCTGCAAACTGGGTCATGAAGGAGAGAAGCTCATGTCTTTCCTGCAGCCGGACTCGCCACGAGAAGGCCCAAGGGTGCAGTTCTGGGGTTTCCCAGCAAAAAATAGCGCTCCAGTTGGAAGCTCATGAGGCCAAAGAATGTCTTTGGACCGGGAAAGGCGATAAGCCACCCAAGAACATGAGCTTTGGGGGTCCTAGGAACAAGGTTGAGATAGCAAGAGGGAAAAAATAGAGCATTAATTTAGCACCTACTCTGTCCTAGGTACTCTGCTACAGATTTCATCTCGGTTAGTTCATTTATCCTTAAAACAATCACACTGGGCCAGCAGTTCTCAAACTCGTCTGCACGGAGAACTTGTAAACATCACCAGTGGTTCTGATTTAATGGTTCTGGGTGGGTTCCAGGCCTGGTACATTTTAAAGCTCCCTAGAGGATCTAATGTGCAGCCAGGGGTGAGCACCATGGCCCAAGGCAGTCTTCTCAGATGTCGATGTGCTTGGGAATGCATCTCGTGGATCTTGTTACAGTATAGATTCCAGCTCAGCTGGGGCTGGGGCACTGCTGGGGGTCTGTGTTTCCATCCAGCTCCCATGGAATACGAAAGCTGCTGGTCCTCGGACCACACTTTGAGTAGCAAGGGTGTAGCCTGTCAACTCCACAACAGCCAAGACTCTCCTTGGTTCATTGCTGGATCCCAAGCACCCCCGACAGCACTAGGACAAAGTAGCCACGGAATGAATATTTATGAAAGGCAGAAAGAAATGAGCAAGTCTGGAGGCAGCTGTTGTGTGGCTGCCATTTTATGCACAAGAAAGCTGAGGTTGAGGCAATGCCTGGGGAAAGCAGGTGTGGGGAGGGCTGACCTCGTGTGAGGCCTCCAGCTGAGTGACCACGGGTGCTGGGCTCAGGGATGACCGCGGGGAAGTAAGGGCTCAGGCTCTAGGATTTGATTGCCTGAGTACAAATCCTGCCTCCAGCACCCACCAGCTGCCAGGACCCAGGAGACGGGACCGGCCAGGCTGGGTGACTGTGTGCAAGCCACTTAACATCACATTTCCTCCATTTTCCATCTGAAAGGTGGGAGCAATCACGTTTTTAATTCCAAAGGGTTATTTTGAGGATTAAACGAGATGATGCACAGACTGGATGTTAGATGATATTAGGAATTATTGTTGTCGGGGCCGGCCCGGTGGCATAGTGGTTAAGTTTGCACACTCTGCTTCGGCAGCCCGGGGTTCACGGGTTTGGATCCTGGGCACGGACCTGCACACCGCTTATCAAGCCATACTGTGCCAGGCGTCCCACTTATAAAGTGGAGGAAGATGGGCACTGATGTTGGCCCAGTGCCAGTCTTCCTCAGCAAAAAGAAGAAGACTGGAAACAGATGTTAGCTCAGGGCTAATCTTCCTCACCAAAAAAAAGAATTATTTTTACTTTTTTAGGTATGATAATTTTTGCTTTCTTTTTTTAAATTGTGTATCTGACAGTAATATATACTGAGGTATTGACAGGTGGAACGATACAAAGTCTGGGGTTGCTTTAGACATTTCAGCAGAGAGAGAGAGAGGGAAGGAGAAAACAGAAAAGGGGGAGGAGGTAGAGGGTGGGAAGAAGAAAGTCAGAAGGGATGGATGAAAAAATACCGCCAAATGTCCGTCGTTACTGAAGCTGGGTTCCTGACCATCCTGTCTGTGTTTGTATACCTTTCAACCTTTCCACAGAGGTTCACAACAATAAACTGAGAAGCAAAGAAGTGAGTAACATGCTCGGCTTGGCTCCCAATTCTTAGTACGTGCTCGGTGAACATCAGCTCTTGTTCCTTAGAGAAGAGCCGGGCTCTGATCATGAAGGAGATGCGGAGGTACCAATTTTGTCCCCCAACCCTGTGTGATGTCCCCAGCATCCCATTGTCAGCAGGAGCAAGGCTGAGACTTGAAACCAGGACTTCATGGTGCTCAGCCCACAGGCCCACACGGCTAGGAAAGAAGTGTTAGTTGCCTTCTGGGACAATTGGCAGCTGGGGCGGTGGAAAAATAATACCCGCTGTTGAGTACTGACTATGCCAGGCCTTTTGCATGCATTACGTTATTTAATCCCCACAAAACCCTAGGAGGTTATCGTTCTTCCCACTTCCCAGATGAGCAAATGAAGATTCAGATTGCTGATGTGCCTGGGCCAAGGACACACTGTCTGCCCCTGAGCATCCCCAGGATGCGGGGCAGCCTTTCTGTAGACCCCTCCCTCATCTGCATCATTTAATTTGTGGCTTGCTTTGGTTCGGGGGCCTCCCCCTGGTCTCGGCTCCTGGGGGCGCATTCTGCCTGCCCTGCTCATGGCTGTGTCCAGTGCCTGTGCACCCGGGATAGACATGCCCGCAGGGCCCTGGCAAGCCTTCCCAGGTACTCCGAGGGTTCAAGCCCCCCTCCTTCCCCTCCCCTTCTGAACCCAGCAGGGTGGGATTTCCATCCCAGGCATGGCTGTCACAAATACAAGGCCACCCGCTCCCCTGGGCTGCACACCACGTCCTCCTGCAAACTCCACCATGAATGGCAGCCATTCTTTGCCCAAACTCCAACTCCACCGCTGCACGGCCTGGGAAGGGAGACCTCAGCCTTCCCTGGGCCTGTAAACACTGAAGCCACACACGCAGCAGGACCCCAGCAGCCAATAAATCTTGGCCCCAGGGTTCTCTTAAAGAGGCAGAGCCCAGGACAGACACCAGGCCAGGCCCTAGGTGGCTGCATCGCACTGTACAGCCAGCTCTCCACCCACCTCTCTTTATCGCAACCCCAAAGTGAAGAGAGAGACAGCAAATACTTCGCAGGCACTCTCCCTGTAAGCTTTTTTCTCTTGCTTTATAACATTTAACTTTTCTTTCTTTTTTTTCTCCTCTGCTGCTCACCCTGGGGATAGGATAACAAGGAGACCTGCTGGTGGGAATGACATGACTCATTTTCTGGAGGCTGGAGTCACTGGACTCATGGCAGGAGTTGGATGGGAAAGTAAAGGTCTCTTGGGCTTGGCCCCGGGCAAGCCTCAGGGAAGCTGTATGGACAGTCGGGGTCAGAGGGGGAGGTAAAGCCAGCACAGATGCACAGTGTCTAGAAACAGTCTGTCCAGAGCAGGCATAGTGGCTGCTGGAGAGGACATTGAGATCTGCGGTGCTGGGAGATGAGAGCTGGATGTGGCCTTAGGGATGACATCTCTCACTCCACTCCAGGGGAAAGTGAGGTCAGAGAAGTCTGATCAGGTGGGCGGCTCACCAAAGGGTCCACGGTGAGGCCAGGGCTGGATCTTCCTTCCCCATTTGGTTTGTCTGTCCTTTGGATACGGATATATCTTGATGTGAGGAGTCTGATACTTAATCGCATTCTCCTAGAAATGGTTTGTTCAGTTATTTCTGGAATCGGCTTCCCCTGTGTTCACAAACCCAGCAGACAAACATCTTTCCTGGACACCCAGCTCTGCCTCTCAGCGTGCATCCTGACAAGCGGTCTATGCGCCCTCCTCGGCCCACACCTGGCACCAGTAAATACTGGGCACTGGGGGAGACGTGGCTCCTGCCCTAAGGACGCCCATAATCTGGGTGCAAGTCGAGGGCTGTCTGGCCTACCCTGGTCTGTGCCAGGCACTAGATAGACCTTCCCCGTTACCCATGGCCAGAGGTCAGAGGGGCCAGATGAGCAAGAGAGGACACGGAAGGCTTCGCTTCCCAAGCGGAGGGATGAGGGACGGGTGAGAGTTTGGGGTCAATGGGATTTCAAGGGTCAGAGCTGGAGGGCAGGGCAGGCTGGGCAGAGCAAACAGCTCCTGTGAAGCATAGGGGCAGAAAAGCCCAAGGTACATGGTTCTGGGCAGAGTGAGTGGGCAGACTGTGCCAGACGGGAAGAAGTGGGACGTGAGTAGCCTGGTCTCAGACCACTTTCCCAGCCTTTGAATCCATCAAGGAACAGTGCCCTCTGTAACTACCTCTAAATCCCAAACTCACGGTATAGGAGAGCAAGTGAGCCCACCATGGAGAAGGCAACTGCCCAAGGTCACCCTGCTAACTGGGGTCAATCCAGAGCAGAAAGGTGCCCCTGAGCCTTGTCCTGGCTGTGTGATTTTATTATCCCCATGTATGTGGAAATGCGGCATTTGCTGTGTTTTGAGGAAATGATTCACTTCTGACCTGCTGACCTTGGTTACCTGGTTGCCAGAGCGCTAATTAACCACCTGGCTGGTCACCTGGTCCAAGGAGGGCTTGAGAAAGGGCCAGAGCCTTCCACTCCCAGCCAGACCAGCTGCCCTGGCCATCCTCTGCATACTGGTACCATGGAATGTCCAAACTAGACAGCCTGAGAGAGCATATATCCCCTCCTCGGAGAGAACAGTAAAGCCCAGAGAGGGAAAGGGACCAGTGTGAGGTCACACAGCTGGTGGGAGACATGCACAGAGGCCCCCAGACAATGGAGCATACAACACGTTCCTGAGGAGAAGAGAAATGATCCATCCACCAAGCAGCACTGGCTCAGAGCTGGCTCTGCCTAGTCTGTCCCCTTGCAGACACACCAATCCAGGGCCAGAGCCTCCTAGTGTCCTCTGCCCCACTGCTCCTCCTCAGGAATGTCTTCAACACCAGCCGAGTCCAACTGTGGAAGGCATGCCATTGCTGACCATGTGGGGAGCCGTGGAGCCACAGCCTGTGGACATGGGGGTGTGAGGGTGGGTGGGAGGCGGTCCCAGTCTCTTACTGCCCGAGGCTCCATGCACAGCCTAACTGTGTCATTGGGACACATTCTTCAGGAGTACAAACTTTTTCTCAAGAACCCAGTTACACTGCTTAGTTCCAATTCAATGTGTTCTCCCTAAAGCAACTCAAACACTAGTTCCAGAATGTTCTCCACCAACTGGATTCCTCCAAGGTGATCCTTGTCAAGCTTTTATTATTTATTTGACTCTGGGAAACAAAATCCCCTAAGTGGCTGTTACCCCTTGACCTCTCTTTCTGTCTCCCCTGCAGAGGAGAGTCCCCTCTCCTGCTTTCCTGAAGCGCCAACCAGTGTCGTAAGTCATGCTGCCATCTCCTTTCCATTCCCACCATGTTTAGCAAGGGAACATCTGGTGAAATGCTTGAATGAATGAGAACACCCTCGGGTGAGCCACCTAGCCCCCTTCTTCCTCCAGGGCCGGGGCTTTTCTCACATTGCCCCACAATTTCCCACAACCACCTGGTCAGCTGGGCTTGCATAATGTACCCACATCCTTCCCACTTCCCACCACCTCTTCCACCTACTCCTGGTCCAAGCTGCCATCATCACGGCTCCTTGGAGTGTGTCAACAGCTTCCTAAGGGGTCTTCCTGCTCCTACCCCGGCCTCCCAGCCCTCCTGTCTTTCCTCAACACGGGGGTCAAGTGTCCCATTAAAATGCAAATGAAATCATGTCACTCGTTGGTCTAACAAGTTCCCATAGCTCCCTATCTCACTCAGAGCAAAAGCCAATGTCCTAACAAAGCCCTACCCGGCCTGCCCTCTCCCTGCCCCACCCTCTCACATCTTCTGCCCTCGTCTCCTGCTCCTCTCTGCCTCACTCACTCTGTCCCAGACACACAGGCTTCCTTGCTGTTCCCAACACACTGGGCTTTTTTCTGCCGGAGGACTTTGCCGTTGCTGTTCCCTCTGCCTGGAGCCCTAATTCCACAGGTAGATGCCACGTAGACACATGGCACACACCCTCACCAACTCCTGCTCTGCCCAGATGGCATCTTACTGGCTCCTTCTCTGGATATCTTACCTGAAATGACACCCCAACCCTGGCATTTCACATTCTCCTGCCCAGATGGACTGTCCTTTCAAGTATTTAGCACCATTTGATATTATGTGTGTATTAACTAGTTCATTGTCCATCTTTCCCTACCACCCTCTCCCAGCCTTCCCCTCCCTATTAAAACATCAGTGCCCCAAGGGCAGGGACTATTGCCTGTTCTCTTCTCTGCGGTATCTTCACACACTACTGAATCCAGGCGTATGGGGACTATGATATCATTTTTTTTTTTGAGCATTCTGAGGCTCAGAGGAGTCAAGAATGCTGCCCAAGATCACACATCTGGTAAGTGGTGGGGCTGTCACAGACAGTCTGGTCTATCTGTCCTCTATACCACCCTCCCTCCAATCCCCGTGACAAACAATGGTCCTGCCAACCACGGTTTTGTGTGTTTCAGTCCCTATGCAAAGCAGGAGAGGCAGTTGCAACCAGATGCTCCCAGAATGTATTGGTCTCCCAGCATCACAGGTTTCCAGGACGAGAGGCCCCTTAGTGGCAGCAACTGACAAGGGCCAATAATTCAGTACCAGTTGCTGGGAAAGTAAGACTTTTCTTTTTTTTTTGCTTGTTTTGCAAGAAAAGAAAAATGCCATTTGGCCTCAGAAAGATGTTCTTGCTGCCAAACACATGATTTTTGCACATGGTGAGGATGTGTGATTTTTACATATGTATTTTTTTTTTCCTTTTTTCTCTTTTAGTAAAAACAGATTCAAATCTCTGGCAAGAGGGTGAAGGAAAGGGACTGTAAGAAGACTGCCACAGAAAACCATTACTTTGCTGTTACAGAGACTAAGAGCTAAGAGTTTGGAATCTCCATGGATGAAAGGGAATCAAAAAAAAAAAGAGGAAGTCAGGCAAGAGTTCAGCAGAATTTATGAAACAAGAGCTGTTCTTGGGAGCTGGCTCCCATGTGCCCATTCTAAAGCACCTCAGGTCTTCAAGAGTCCTTAGATATGCCTTAACTCTGAGATGGCAAAGGGAGGGGAGAAGTGATACCACTCTTCCTATCTATGCCGGGGGCAGACATTAGTAATCAACCACAGCATTCTTTCTCACTCAGCAGGGATACAGACTCAAGACTCCAGGAATGAGAGAGTTGGCAAGATGAAACAAGGTTGCTCTTCTGCCCTAATCAACCCTTTCCTTTTACATACAAAGTGATTGAAACATGGAGAGAAGAAGCAACCCGACAGAGGTTACACTGAATTTCCACATACATAAGTCCTCTTCCAGCTTTGTTGCTGCGGCCCAGGCTAGGGTTTGTTTCACTAAACTCCCCATCACTTGGGTGTCTCCCAAGTCCCTCTACAGAGATGAGAAGTTCTGAGGTGCCTGAACACCTAGGAGAGACGATTCAGAGAATTACATCTGGGAGCTTAGATTTCCTGCCTCCACGGACTTTCCATCAGAAGTTACGCAACAGGCCGTCATTCTCTACGGAATCACATCGGGTCAACATGGCTGCCCTCAAGGAACAAAAATCCCCATCCCAGCAACATGGCCCTTCACATGTTTATGAAGATCATTCTTAAAAAGGAACAGCTAATAACTGAGAAGGATCAGCATTCCCACAGGAAATTGGTATCACTCTAGAGATTGTTCTTGTATATTTTTCCTCCATTGAAGGACGACGTTTTCCATTAGATTAGCATTTCCAAAATGTTTTATGGGAAGAACATTCTCAAGATGTCCTAGAAGATTTTCCACAAGATAACACAAACTAAAATACAAATAAAATAAAATAGAAAAGATTTACGGCCAAATACATTGGAGGAACTCAGCATATCATACCTCTCTTGTGGAGACACATATTGCGTCTTAGAACATAAAAGGCTCTGAGTAAAGTCCTGTATACTGTATTTTTCAGTATGCATTTGTCCACAGAAATCTGTTTGCATGCAGCACTTATTAAAATTCTGCTGGACATTATTTCAAAACTCTGGTTTAGATGCAGCACATTACAGAGGAAAGAACGCAGGAGTCAGATTCGGAAGAACTGAGTTTGGATCCTGGCTATGGGTCTTCGAGATTTTATTCTAAGGAGTTTGTACTTCAGGTTCTAGGTAATGGAAAATCATCTAGATTTAGTTTAGGTTTTTAAAATATATTTAATTGTTAGAGATAATATAGATTCATTATAGAGAATTTGGAGAATGTAAAAAAATGTATAGAAGAAAATTAAAATTGCTCGTAATTTCCCCATCTAGAGATAACCACTGTTAAAATTTTGATATATTCCTTCAAGTCTCTTTAGTCTATTAAGAGAATCTGTAGACATAATTTTTTTAAAAAACAAAACATATTAAAATATGCATAGTTTTATATTCTACTGTTTTTTGGTTTTAACAATAAGAAAAAAGTATGACTAATCAAAATATCCAACAACACTCCCTGTGAACATGAATTTAAGTGACATCATAGGATCATATCATATGAATATTATCTGAAACCCTTGGGGAATATGTTTCAGAAACCAGAATTATTTGGATTTGAGAAAGGTAGGAATGGGTAAAAACGGTATATTCTGAAGCATCTCAATGGGACCTCGACAGCAGCCTAGAACCAAATACAATGTTTGAGCAAGAAAACCTTTGAAAAATCACACTAAGTGAGATAAATAGTGGCTGTAAAAAAGCCTCCTTTCCGTTCAGGTCAGATTTTTGTCACCAATGAACTTGCAGCAAACTTACAAAAATCTGTGAGCTCTAAGAGCTTTGGGCATTTTGGAACTGTACATATCGGACTGTAGGCCTGTATTGTGATTGCTAATCAAGCCCAACCTTCATTGTCGACTGTTGGGGTTGTTTCCGAATTTTCATTATTATAAGTAAGGCTGCAAAGAGGATTCTTGCCCATAAATTTTTTGCACATCCATGGTTGCTTCCTCAGGATATATTCCTAGAAATTGAACTCCCGGTTCACAAAGAATTAACATTTTCAAGGTTCTCGATATATCTGCCAAACTGCTCTCCAGAAAGCTGAACAATTTACACGGCCAGCATCATTGAGTGAGAGGGGCTATCTCCCCACCCAACAGCAACACTGGGTATTATCAGTGTTTGAAGGATGAAGTCCAATTTGAAGAGCAAAAATTTCCATCTCTCTTTGAGTTACATCCTCTTTATTACCAGTGATATTGAACCCTTTTTCATATGCTAACTGAATGAGTATATTTCTTTTTTAAGTGTCTTTATATTTCCCATGCAAATCTTTTTATTGAGATGTTCATATTTTTCCTCTTGACTTGTAAGAGCTCTTTATGGATTAAGTATATTAAAATACTTTGGATATCACATATATTGTAATATTTTCCCAGTTTTGTCATTTGATTTAATGTTATTTATGATATTTTAACAGTTCCCTGAATTTAAAAAGTAAAATATGTAATACACGTGGAATACAAAACACTTAAAAATGTGTAACAATGTCAAACAAAAGAGCTCACCTGTAACTCAGCCACCCAGAAATCACACACTAATATTTTAGTGTAGAATTTCCTAATATTTTCTGCTTCTTTCCAACAGGGGTATGTCATTTTATGTATGGTTTCATAGCCTGCTTTACTTTCGCTTATTCTGGGGAATATTTTTTCAATTTTAACAAATATTTTTCTATAGCTCGATTGCTTATGATGACATAGCATTCCATCGTAGCCAACCCTCATTTACTTAAATATTCCCTGGCTTTGGACATTCAAGTTATTTCCAATTTTCATCATTATTTGTAATGCTGTGTTGAATACTTTTGTACCACCACGCATTCTCACATCTCTAATTATTTCTTTACATTGAATTCCGACAATTTCTGGAACCAAGGGCAGGTATATTTTTAATTTTGGATTGTTTTTCCTGTAGTTGATATTTATTAAGCAAAATTTTAAAATAATAGAGTGCTTTTTAAGAAAATAAGAATCATCCATAATTTTTCCACCCAGAAACAGCTACTATTGAACATGTTAGACTTTTCTCTACACCTTTTCCTGGGTGCATGATGTCTGTATAAACGCATCAGGGATTACATTGTACATACTGTTTTCTAAATACAATTGTTTAACTTTGTTATATTATAAACATTCTTTCGAATACAGATGTCATTTTAAACCAAGATACTTTTACTGGTCACATAATACTATGTTGTTTGGATGTACCGTAATTTATTTAATCCATCTTTCTTTAAAAATTTGGGGGTTAACGGGATGTCGGGGTTTTGTTTTCCAAATTCCTGAAGTTATTTACAGCACTGTGCTTTTCTCAGGATACAAACGCACACACATTCACTTCTAGTGAAATCAGTGAGTCAGAGATATGCACGTTTTTGAGGATTCTGATACACACTGGTAGATTACACCATGGAGTTTGACCTGAATTACATTCCCTCCTGCAGTGCACAAGACTGTTTCCCAGAACCCTGACCAGTATAGGGAATTATCTTTTAATTAAAAATATTTGGTGAAATGTTGCATCTTACTGCTATTTTAATGTCTTTTTTTTTAAGACGGTAACATCAAACATTCTTTCATACATTTACTGACCATTTGTTATTCTCTTCTGTTAATTACTTATTCCCATTTGCCTAGGGAGTGTTTATCTCTTTTTTCACTGTTTTGTGAGCTTTCCTTGTAAATTAAGCTTATTAACACTTTCAATATGCCGTATCTTTGGAAGCATTTTTGTCCAGTTTACATTTGCTTCTGAATCATCTCTATAATATCTTCTTTCAATATCTTCCTTAGAAAGACCCTCTCCAGACCCATATTTTATAAAGACTGGCCTATATTTTCTTCTAGTGCCTTTGTGACTTTATTTTTATATACATATCTTTAATTCACCAGAAATTTATTTTAGTTTATGACTGAACTAAGGATCGGAGTTAATTTTTTTCCAACATCATTTATTGAATAATCCATCCTTTCCACAAGGATTTGAAATGTCACCATTATCACATACTAAATATTTATACATACTCCAGTCTGTCTCTGGGCTTGCAGTTCTGTCCCATCGATCTCTCTGTCTATTCTGGGGCTGAGGAGAGAGAGATTTCTGGGGTAGAACAGGCAGGACTTGATAACTGATTAGACATAGGGGGAGTTGAAGATGACTTCAAGGTTTGAGATTGAATAACTGGATGGATGGTGATGCCATTAATCAAGAAAATGGAGGTGGGGGAGGGCTCGCTCTATCCTGAGTCTCTCCTTTCTTCAATCCATCACTCACTTTTCAGGCAGAATAAATTTTTTAATACATATTTATTGAATATATTGGAAGAATAATGCATGCACATGGTAAAAAATATTCAATCAGTACAAAAGGTTTACAATGAAAAGTAAGTCTCCCTCACAACTCCTACTCCTAATTCTCCTCCATAGAGGTAATGCTGTTAGCCAGTTTTTTGTGTATCTTTGTAGAAGTTGTTTTAGATATATAAAGCACAGATAGATAGACAGATGCCTTCATGCATGCACATTCATGCACATCTTTCAAACAAATAGAACCATACTACAAACAGTATACAGCACCTTGATTATTTGAACCTCAACGATTTATCTTGGGAATGGTGCCCTATGAGCACATGTAGATCCGCATCATTGTGTTAATGGCTATTTGAAGTTCCGCTGAGCAATGCACCATCATTTTTCACCAACCTCTATAGAGGGGCACTTGGGGAATTTGCTCCAATTAATCTTTCTTTTTAAGCACAGAGCTGACCATGTTTCTCGTCTGTTCAAAATCCTTCCTGGCTCCTTTCTACCAATAAAACTCAATCAAAAGCCCTGAGTCTGACCACGGGAGTCTTCAGAACATGGCTCCTTTTCCCTCTGAACCTCATCTCAAGCCAGTTCTCAGCTTGGCACTCTGATTCACCACCTCAGACTTCCTGGAAGTCCTTCCATACCCCTGTGCCTTCTCATGCTCTGTGGGGTTTTTGATGCGGTCTCTGTTGCCTTAAAACTCTGCTCCATCTTGTCCAACTAGGGAACCTTACTTTTCCTTCACAACTCTGCTCAGTAGTCACGTCCTCCGTGAAGCCTTCTCTTAGTCTCCCCTCACCTCCTTAAGTATAAGCACTTGTGCATGTATGGAGGTGCACGCATGGGTTTGCACACACACACACAGCCAGACCAAATGAGCTACTCCATCCTCAGTGCTCCCAGGGCATTTTGCTCATGTTCCTAATACCCCCACCTTACTCCACTATAACTACAATTTATCCTTCCCAGCATAGCCCACGGGTAACCTCCTCTGGGCAGCCTGTCTTGAGCCCTCAGGTAAAGCTGACCACTCCACCCCTCATCTCACTAGCCACACCTAGCACAGGACCCACAGATCTTCATTTCTAGCATTTTCACGGCCCTTGTCTTTCCTGGAGAGTAGAGGTGTGTCAGCTCCTTGAGAGCAGGCCATTATCTCCTTGGTCGTTACAATTCCCACAGCACAACACTGGATCTGACACACCAGGTCCTCAGCTGGACACGCTCAGCTTTGCTAGAGCAGGGCGGCCATACTATTGTTTATGTCAGTGCCCGTTCTGACTGGTCATTGCCCTATTCCCAGTTGTCCATACAAATGCCATCGTTGAATACCATCACCTTGGTGCTCAATAAATGTTTGTAATTGAACGGTAACCATTATTTACTGAACTATAGTTCTCATTAGACTGCCTCTGACTCAAAGGCAGAACATGTTGTATTCATTTTTGATTCCTCAAGGACCTACAGCAATGCCTGACATGTAGTAGATACTCAGTAAATGGCTGCTGAAAGAATTGAGCAGATAAATACAGAAAAAAACCCATTTACTTTGGAGCCTGTGCTGGCAACTGGGCGTGGCTTCCTACCCCCTGCCATTGCTGTTGATCACCCTTAGGGTGAGGACAAAGCCCTGCGCTGTCTGGCTTCTGCCTCTCTGTATGAGTTAGGATCACACTCAGCTGTGAGAGATAGAAACTCCCAAATAGCTGTGGCTGGGAAATGTAGTCTTGATTATAGGTGGTCTTGGGCCAAGTTAAAATAAAAGCCTCTCTAGTGAGCAATAAAGAGGAGACTAGATCTTGGGGGACCAAGAGCAGTATTTTCCACACTCCTTCTCCACCCTGATCACAACCATGCCCCCTTCAATTTCTCCTTTGCTCACCTCCTTCCTGCCATGCTCCCTGGTGACTTGAGATGTTTGTCCATGTCAGTTACCTCTCTCCCCACTACTTCACCTAATTCACTCCTAACTGTCCATCAGAACTCAGCTTAAAATTTACCTCCATAGGAAACACCCTCATTGACTAAGTCAAAGAACCAATTACTGGATTTCAAAGAGTCATGTATTCTCCTTTAAAGCATTTGTCAAAATCTCAAATTTATATTTATTTGCAAGATGATTTGATTAACATCTGTCTTCCTCACTAGACTATATGCCCCACCAGGCAGAAAGCATGTCTGCATTTGTTCACTGTTTGGTCTCCAGCACCAAGCACAGAGTCTTATCCACAGTAGGTTCTCAATAAATTAGTATAGAGTGGATTGATTAATTAATTGTATGTATCCTGAGCAGTTTGAGACAAAGCTCTGGGACTAGGGAAAAATATTAGGCTAAATGTCTCCATTTGGTAGTTACTTTCACAGAAGTGAATGAAATTGTGAGAGTAGTTCACATTCCTCTGAGAAGAAGAGAAAGAGACGGAAGAAAATAAATACTGTTTATATTTGTTGCACAGATGTATAGGGCAGACAGATAATAAGGAGAAATGAATATAAAATAAAGAGAAAGAGAAGAGAATGCACAATTGCCAAACCCTGTGCTGGGCTTGTTGCTTGAATTACCTCGTTCCTCCTTGAAATAGTCCTGAGACCTGCTCTTGGTGCCTCAGTGAAGATGGACAGACTGAGGCCTAGTGAAGAGACTGTGTGGTGCATTCAGGATAGAGATCAGGGCTGTCTGACTCTAAGTCCATGCCTCTCGATGGAGACTCTTTACCGAGAATGCGCTCCTGAGGAGGGAGAAGAGGATGAGGAGAAGGCAGTGTCCAAAAAACTAAGGATACAGAGTCTTGAAGGTCAAGAAGAGTCAGGAGGGCCTCAAGCAGAGAAGCGACCATCGGCTCTGCCCAGTGGAGGTCATTGTGGACAAGCAGGCCCCGGAGAGTTGTGGCAATCCCCAGAGCAATGAGAGATGAGCAGCGCTCAAGTCTACGTCTCTGGGGTCTGTATCCTTTTCAAGAATTGAGTAGTAAAGAGAGCAGACAGGGATGAGGCCTTGGCTCCACGGAGAGGGTCACCAGTGCTGGCTGATGCACTAGAGGACGCCTCAAATCTCCGCAGCTTAGCCCAGCAGAGGTCTGCCTTGCTCCCTCCACAGTCCGATGACAGCTCTGGCAGCTGTCCTTCATGGTCCTCCCGCAAGTGGTGACTCAGGGACACAGGCTGCTTCCGCCTTGCAACTCCTTCATCTCAGAGACCTCAGTCTCCAGCTGCACAAACAGGACAAAGTGTGTGGAGAAGGCTCACCCACTCTTAACCGCCTCGGACCAGAGGTGGCCCTTCACTTCTGCTCACTTTCCATGGGTGAGAATTAGGCCTATGGCTGCTCCCAGATGCATGAGCACTGGGAATATGCTTTAGTCAGGTGGCCTGGACAAAGAAATGGCTCCATGAACACACAGCATTGTCTCTGCCACACAAAAGCTTTCTAGACTGTAGCAGGGTTTGGCTCATTTATAAGTAGAGGTAAAGGAACTAGCAGAGAGGCAGGTATGAAGACAGAAGAGAGTGGGTGAGGCGTGGTGGAGGGCGCTGGCTGGAAAAGAGGAAGGTCCCTCTGAGATCAGAGGAGGGGAGAAAGGCCAGGCACATCTCAGGAGCACACCTGTGTGGAGATGAAGAGCTCAGGCCCTGGAGCCAGACTTCCCAGGTGAGAATGCTCCCTTCACCATTCACCAGCTGAGTGACCTCGGGTGAGTTATTGAACCTCTCCATGCCTCAGTTTCATCATCTGTAAAGTGGTAATGGTACTGCAACCTGTACCATAGTTGTACAGATTAAATAAGTTAATTTATGGAGTACTGGATAGAGCATTAGGCATATAATAATAGCTCAAGGAATATCCTATACCACGTAACCATTTATTTGCAATCTATGTATACATATACTTTTACACAAATGGGTGCACACCCCACCAAATGCCCTGTAACTACTGTTTTCCACTCGAGGCCATGCACAGTCGCCCATCAGAATGCTTGTGGAGCATTCCATTGCACACATGCACCATCATTTATTTAAACAGTCCCCTGCTATTGAGCACATGGTAGTTTCCAGGCCTTTAAGCTATTAATAATATAAACAATGTGGCAGCGAACATCCCAGTCCTCACGTCTTTGAGTGCATGTGAGTCTATCTGTTCTAGAGGTGGAATCTCTGACTTCAAAAGCACATGTGTTTTAATTTAGAGGCCCATTCCCCCAAATTGTCCTCCATGAGGTGACACCTTCTTCACTCCTCTCAGGAGCCCCAAACGAGGGAGCCAGCTTCCCAGGTGATAGATGTCTGTTTAACAAATAAGCAGGGCTGTTTTATACATTTGGCACCGTAAAGTCTATGAACGTCTTAGAGACGTGGAAACACACACACGCTCCAAATTAAGAAAAGAACACTGCAAACTCCAAATGAATAAATATTTAATTCAGTGGCCCCTAAACAGGGAGGTGGTTCTGTAAGGAGATAAAGAGCAGAAACTGTGACAGGCGTGGGCTGCCCTTGCTGTTCCCTGTGCTCCGGCACCTCGTGACCTGGGCAAGCCACTCAGGCTTGTCTGTAAGATGGGAACACGGACAAGTCCTACTGCATGGGCTTGTTGTGAGGCTTGAAGGGTAACATATACACATATAAAGCACCTGGGACCATGCCTGGTAGATAAGAAGTCCCCAATAATGTCACCAACTAATGTCCTATGTCAAGATGGCACCCACAAGTCGTCTTACATCATTATTTATAAATTACATCTACTGTGGGATGCAGATCCAACCGAATATCCTGATAGGATGAGGAGCCGGTCCCCCAGCAGGAAGAGAGCCCTGGGCCCTGAAATGGCCCTGTGAGCGAGTGAGGGACAAAACGAGCCAGTGAGGACGGAGAGAAGGAGATGATGGGGAGTGAGAGGACTCGGGTCCCATGGTTCCTGTTGAATGTAGAGAACTCAGCCACGTTCTCCTTTAAAATGGGGGCACAGACACAACAGCAAGGGCTAGCAGAAAGGATCCGGTGTGCAGACGTCTGTGTGGGAGCTCAAGGGCACGGCTGTGCGTCCAGTCACGCTGACTCACACATGGAGGAAGTCCTTGCATTTTCAGTTCTCCGTGAGTGCATCTGTAACGGCGTGTTACCCGTATGTGATGTACATGTGTTTGCTGTCTCCCACCCCACGTCTGTCCTCGCTCTGACACAAGCTCCTCGAGTGCAGGGATTTCTGCCCGGGTCACTCACTGGCGTGTCCTATGTGCTGAGGAGTGCCTGGTGCATAGAAGGCTCTCAATCAACATTTGCTAAATGTGGTCAAATGAAACAGGAAGTTTCCTTCAGGAGCTAATATGTCTTTAACCATCTCCAACGCTTGCTAACATCCCTTTCGAACAAAGAGACCAGAGTTCTCAGGCTCAGAATCTTCCGCAGCAAGAATTTAGTCAGCTTCCTTTGGTTTCGTTGTATTTCTTATGATCACCTGTCATGGTGGTGCGGGGGCCATTCACGAATATTCCAGCTCTCCTCTTCTTCCAGGGTCGTGGTGTGATTGCACCCCCAGCCCACTTTGAAGGTAGGCAGGCAGGTGACTTGATTTGGTCAATGAGCGATGACCAGAGATGACAAGCATCACTCCCAGGCAGGTCTTTAAGAGTCGGTGCGTGATTTACAGCATCACCTTCCTTGCCTCAGCAGTGGTGGCAGCAGCACCAGACGGGGCTGGCTTCTGCTTGCGTCCCTGGGCGACTTGAGGAGCAGAGCTCCCTTGCTGACCACCGTTGCACATAGATCATGAGAGGGAAACGCCTCATTGCAATCAGCTACTAAGATTTTGAGGTCGTTGATGTCACAGCACAATTTAGTTGTGGGTTTAATACATCCTGTCTGAAATCAGTTCCGCTGAAGGGCAGGAAATGCCCATGGAGAGGCAGATAGAGCATCAAGCAAGTGGAGGACCCACTGGCAGAGAAACAGGAGTCCTGGACTCCAGTTCCCTCCATGGGCACAGCCCACAGGGCTGCCCAGTCTCTTCAGGTGCCCCAGGAGGACTCTAGACACCGCATGAACTCAGAGAAGAGAAAAGATGGAAGCCAGGGGGCCCAGGGGGCCTCCCGACAGAGGATGGAGAAGGTCCAGCTGAGGGTGGAAGGTGGGATAGGACTCTGAAGGGCAGGGACCCCGGCACAGCCATCTCTGTAACACCTGGAGTGTCTAAAGCAGACCTGGTAAAGTTTGGTGGATAAAAGAATGCATTTTCAGCAAGAGGCCTAATGTAATGATTAGCCTTCGGGGCTCTGAAAATGGACAAACCTGGGCTCAAAACCAGCTCCACAAAGAACTGGACCTGTGACCTTGAACAAGCCACTTAAGCAATCTGAGATTCTGTTTCCTCATCTCACAAATGGGGATGATCATAACATGCATTCATAAGATTGTGGCAACTAGATGCAGGAACGTGTGCAAAGTGCCTCGCCTAACGCCCGCCGGTAGCACACCCCGGGGTACGGGGGAGCAGGACAGGCTGCAGAGCCAGACGCGGGCTCCGTCAGTCCCCATCTGGTAGTTACCTTACCAACGACGTGACACAGGCCAGTTATGTATTCTGGGAAGCCCCTTCGTTCCTAACGGAAATACTGCTGTTTAACTCACAGCCTGGCTGTAGGCATTAACTGGGATGGCGCAAAGCACCCAGCACCGAGCCAGGAGCAGTCAGCACTCGATTTTCCCCGCTGCACACGTTCCAGGGGATTCCACGGGAGTGCAAGCTTGGAAATGGGATCCTGCCGCACCCGTCAGGCCCTGTTTCCAGTCCCCACTTCTGCAAAGCAGCAGCTTGTCATGACAAACGAAGACATGCAGGGGCGTTAACGGGGGAAAATGGGTTAATTTGTTACCTCTCATGGCGTCAGATTTGGAGTTGAACCCCGCAGTCTTTGAGTGGCTCTCTAGTGGCTTTGCTCGGGCTCTGTCAAGAGGCAGGCATGGTGGGATGGGGTAATTAACGGTGATCCATCTCTCAGGGCTGCCGGGGAGAGGCTGACCGTGATCCTTTCTTCTTTGCGTTGACCCTCGGTGCAGCTGTCCTAGGGATGTTGGCGCTCACAGCCAGACGGCGAGCTGAGGGCCAGAGAATTCAGAGTGGGCGTGGGAGGCTCTCAGGCCTAGAGAACTTACTCTTTGCCTCTACAGCCCTCCACCCCCAGCCGGAACCTCCTACAACAGACCATCCACAAGTTGATATCAGTCTGTCTTCTCCACATCTGAAAGCTGCTCTCTTTTCCATTAACATTTATTGAGCACCTGCTGTATCCCCAGGCTCACACTTTCCCAAATGCCATTTCATTCAGCCCTTCCAGAGACCTTGCAAGTTATGCAGCATTGACCTCATTGTCCAACAAAATTGGGAGACTGAGTTTTGCAATGATAATTAAATTGCCCCAAATCAATGGGAAGACGACATACGTTCTCTTCCAGGCTCAAAATCCAGTTCCTCTTCTATTTCATTACCCTGCCTTCCCGAGTGTGCAGAAAGTAAAGAAAACCTGCAAAGATGGCAAACTAAGTGTTGAACAAGAGCACAGTGGAGGGGCTGGGGAGCTCTGACAGGCAGGATCCCGGACGCTGTCTGACGCCCATGGAAGGGAGATGCCACTGAACAGACCTCTTCAGTGACGCTGCCCTGACTCACTGCATTCAGGGATTTGAAAGCTGCTGGGCAAGGCTGAACCATCTCAGCATGAGAGACCCTCTCCAGGAAAGAAAGTATCTGTTGTCCTTGATAAGTACAAGTGACACCTTAGAAAATATTTTATCAAGCCCTGGAGCCCAACCCTACAATTCCAGGGAAAATGAGCAGTTTCCCTGTGGCCTTGGGTGGGCTGCTGAGCAAGGTCCTGGCCACCCATCCTGAGCTGTGATAGGCCCTGTGGAGTCTGAGTGGGACAGGCCCTGCTCTGTCACTCTGCTATCCCTTTGAGGGGAGGGTTCCCTGAGCACCCAGGATGGGGAAAGTTTTGGAGGGGGCCTGGTTACTGTTCACTCTGGTTGCCCCAGCCTCCCCATCTCCAGCCCCATGCTGTGCCATGTTCTGGCCCCCAGCAGTTCCCCTGGAAGGTTGCAGCCATCCACCCGGCTTATTTCCCAGCCTCCTCTTCTCCCACTCGCCTCAGCAAAGTTAGAGGATGCAGAGCAATGTGACGTGAGGAAGTTTTGAAGAATGATCCTGGAGCGTTGGCCTGCAAAAGAGAAGATTTGAGAGCAAAATGCCACTCTCAAATCTCTGACAAAGTGGCAGACTGACTCTGTGACGCCAAGAGGCAGCAGCAGCGCCGATGGGCCAAGCTTCAGTGATGCAGTTGGGGATGTGCTGGGATGAGAGGGGCTTCAAGTCCCCCCACTGCTACTTCGTTGCAGATGGCTTCCTTTCCATCTGTGAAAATCCCCCGGCACGGGGATGGCGGTAGGTTTCACATTAAACCCGGCAGCTTGGAGGGAGGTGTTAGGGAGGACTGAGCCACATCAGGGTTTGGAGGAAAGGAGCATCATGATCCATTCGCACGGACTGGGGACATGAGAGGACCTGTGCCGTGAACTTGTTCTTTCTGACCTGGCACTACTCTTCGTGCTGAAGAGTTCTCGAAAATGGTGTATGAAATAGAATGGAATTGCGTTGGATGTGCTGAGAGGCATCCCACCATGTTGGGGAGGTCTCTGATGCAAACTGCCAAGCCCTGAGGCCCCTCTCCTGCAGGTGGGTTCCAAGGGCAAACTGGGAGCCCGCAGGGTGTCAAGTCACGTGTTCTCGAGCCATGCGGGAGTGTATGAATCCCACCTGTGTGCCCATGACTGCGCTATCATCTATCTGGAGAGGAACATCCACGCGCTCCCTGACAGCATCTGAATGCAGTTTATTAATGACAGTCGATTGCAGGTGTGCATGGTACAGAGGGCCCGTAGAAAGGTCTGTGCCACAGAAGACAGAGGCAAGAACTTGGACTTCAGCGCCTGACTGACCTACTTCTAAGTCCCAGTTTTGCCATCTCCTCTGAGCTGTGCCTCTGTCACCCTCAACATTCCCCTCTGTCAACAGGGCCTGGTGAGACAACCTACCTTCCAGGTTGATGTGGGGATTACACAAGGTGACACAGGTAACACAGGCTTTGCCCAAGTCCTGGTGGATGTCACTATTTAACAAATGGTCACTATTCTGATTAATATAATTTTAATACACAGCCCCCTGGGAGTCCGATTGGGTGAAAGTATGGTAATAATTTATGACCGGCCTGTTAGCAGTGTCTGTACATGTGGCTACCTTCTGAAGAGTTCAAAAGCACCTGTTTTACTAAGCCATCGAAACACCCTTCCTACAAATGTGCTTGCACTCTTTGGCTTAACCAAACCTCTCTCCAGAGGGGAAGGCAGTGTGGCCACCTTCCGATTACCCGCTGTGGAGCAGGCACTCGC
This sequence comes from Ceratotherium simum simum, assembly GCF_057802395.1. NCBI lineage: Eukaryota > Metazoa > Chordata > Mammalia > Perissodactyla > Rhinocerotidae > Ceratotherium > Ceratotherium simum. The sequence goes on along the minus strand of NC_141905.1, from coordinate 23,554,014 downwards.
GTGTCCAGCCTCTCAGTTAACCCTCTCAGGGGCTTCACTGAGAGGGAAGCCTTATCTCCATTTTCCTAGGGAGGATGTGGCACTTTCCCTGAGGTACCAGGGCTGGAAAGGGGCACGGCAGGGATTCAAACCCAGTTCCACTTGATTCTGCATCCAAATCACTTCCCAGTACCCACAGCTGCTTCTAGAGGGAGCCAGGGTGCCCCTGAGTCCAGGCTGTGCCCCATAATCACCCCAGAATCTTTATTCGGGACCCTGACTAGGTTTCCCCACTAGTCTGAGTCCCAAAGATGAGGCCAGTGGGGGATCCTCATCCCTTCCACTTGGCGGCTTTGCCAGCTGAATGCCAGAGCTGCTGGGAGTGGGTGAGTGGGAAAGGCCCCTTTGAAGTCTTCCCTCATGCTGAGCTGGAGAAAGCGGCTTGTTGTCTTATGCAGAGAGCGGTTGAGGATATCAAAGGGAAGAAGGGATGTTAAATTTTGAGTGATCAATGTTTAATAGTCAGAGCTGTAAGCTGTCATGGGTGATGCTCTGGGAGGGATCCTGCGTGAATTGCAGGGTTTGCGATGCGGCTGGGCTATGAGGGGCAGGCGGGGATCAGACCTCCAGTCACTGCACATGAGCAAGGAGAGCAGACAGAGCTGTACAGAGACGGGCCCACACCCCGCAGCCGGCCACGGACATGCTTTGGGGGCTTGACCAGAGTACAGGCACAATTAGGAAAGAAAGGGGGAGGATACGGCGTCCATCTGCCCCAGCAGCAATCCTTCCTGTACCGGTTCGTTCATTCAACAGAGGCTTTGAATGCGACCAGGTGCAGGTGGAGGGCGGCGGTCCACAGGCCAAAAGAACCAAGATCTAGCACTTGCCATGAAACATCTGTCTGATTTTTCACCAAAACTTCTCTGGAACATTCCAGCCTTGGCACGAGGCACCGGGGAAAGAAGTAAGTGTTGTCTCTGTGTTGACGCAGGAGGCGGTGTGGGTTCCAGGGGCACAATGATGCTGGGAAGGAGGTAGGCCTTCCCCCTGCAGGTGAGGCCATGTGAAGTAGAGCTGGTTTCCCCCTCCCTTTTGGATTTCCTAACATCCAGTGGTCTGTGTCATTTACTCAATAGCTTAGGAAGGAGAAAGAGACAGTTCACATCCTTTTGCCTTGTGACTGCCAGGCCCCAGCAGATCAGCAGTAAGTCTTCCCAGGACCAAAGAGAAATGCACTGCCCCTGCCCCCGCGGACTGCCACCGTGACAGAGAACACAGGGGCGTGAGTCCCAGGTCGCTTCCTGTTCCCTCTGGAGCTCACACATCCTCGTCAGGGAGGCCCCAGGGCTTAGACAAGGCCATGAGTGGGGAGGTGCTCTCCCTAAAAGCTTTTTTGGCTGGAGAGCAACAGACAGGCTGGGGTGTCCCCCGCCAGCAGCCTTCTTCTGTTCCCAAATTCGGGCATCATGAGAGGATCAGGAGAGGCTCAGAGTGGGTTCCGGGGAGGTCCAGTTGAGCCCAGAGACGTGGGGGAAGCGCCAGCCCCCTACATCAGGTGGGGTTGCTGGACTGCCCGCGGGCGCCTGCCATCTCCTCAGCAAAACACAATTTCACGACTCTTCAGGGGATGAAAGATTTTATTTACTTCTTTTCAAAAGCTTCGGAATTCTTCCTGAACATCAAATGACTGCTGGCAAACGCATACTGATGAGTAACATGGAGCGAACTAGAACCAGATGGGCCTGCTCACTCAGGGCTGTGCCCTGGAGGACGAAGGGCAAATCGCACTGGGAGGGAAGCTGGGCTCCAGGCCACAGAGAGCCCATCGGGAGGGGGGCGCAGCTTTCCAGGAGCGGGGGCAAGGTCCCCTGGAACTTTCCAGAGGATGGAGCCATGCTGCCTGCCATCTGGCCTTGTAGGGAGGAGAAACAAAAGGGGGCCGGGCAGCTGCACCCCCAGGGTGCTGATCATGCTGCAACCAGCAGCAATGGCCACGAGGGCCCTGGGCAGAGACCGGAGTCACGTGGTGGGGAGTTAGGACACCTCGGTGTGATGCAGAATCCTGTAAGACCTCGTGAGGCGGACTCAGCTAGCTTCCTAAACAATATCCCTTCCCCCTTTCTTTCTTACAAACGGACCCCCTGACTTGACTCACATCAGCTGAAACACCACATTTCCCAAGCTCCCTTCAACCGGGAGAGATCCTATGTCAGATGTACCGACGAGCGCAACGGTCATCTGAAAGAGGAATCTAGAAAGGTCTAGAAAGCTTGCTCTCCTCATATAGACACTGCTTCTTCCCCCTTGCCACTCCTTGACCTCCAGGATCATGGACGTGACCCCACGCACCAAAAATAGTGGAACAGGAGGAAGAAGCCTGGGCTCCGATGGCTCCATGAAGCCGTCCTTGGACTTTGTCCCTCTGGACAAGACCTTTATTGAGAAAAATAAATCACTACTGGATTTAGCAGGTGTTCTTAGGATTCTCTATGACACACAGTCAAAAGCAACACTACACCAGGACTGGAGCCCCAGCAATTGACAGGGTCCCAGTCTTTGCTGGTCTCCTACCCCCTCCTGGAGCTCAACGTCCTCTCCACGCCCCTCTCCAGCTGCCACAGCCCCGCTCCAGCCGGTCTCCCACAGGAGGTCACACCTCTGCAACCTCTGACGCCTCAGGCCATCCCATTCCTACCCTACCTGAGACCTTAGGCCAGGATGCTCCACCCCGCCCCCAGTATCTTTCCCACGCCAGGTCCTGTCTCCTCAGGCAGAACCAGGGTGTTAGATTCATGGGTCCCCAGATACAGGGTGACAGTTATCTGGTTTGTCTGGGACTGAGGGGTTTCAACATGGGACTTTCTGAGTTACAAACGGGGAATGTTTGGGGCAAACCAGGATGAGTTGGTCGCCCTCAGTTGTCAGAGCCCCACAGGAACTTGGGAAGCCGGTCCAGTGGTTTTACACGTGGCCTTTTATAGTAGAACCACTCATAGGACGAAATCTTAGGTGCAACCCCAATATGTAAATCAGACCCAAGCAGGACTGCTCTGGGAAAGCCCTGGGGATTCCACTGAGCGTTATTGGAAATCACTGTGGCCTGGAGGGGAAGTGACACGTCCACTCACCCAGCCAGCTGGAGGCAGAAACAGGAGTGGCAGCTGGCGTGACTTCTGCTCTAGGTTCTCGCCTCTCCAAAACCAAGGCCCAGAGCCTGAATCTACGCCTATCTTTCTCTTTTCTTCTTGCATTGTCCTCACAAATTCCTCTTCCTTCATCTACCCAAATAATCTTTCTCAAAGATGGCTCTAGTGACATGTCTCTCCTATTTAAAACACTTTTGCTGACTCACTTTCACTTGACATTTAAGGCCCTAGCCTTCTGGCTCCAGCCTGACCCTCAGGCTCATCTTCCACCACTTCTGCCCTCCTGTAGAGACTCTGCCTCCCCATGCTCCACCCCCACCCTCATTCAGCCCCCTGAAGCTCTCCCCTTTCCCAGAGCACAGGGTGGGTGCCCCTTCGTGTTCCTGATCCTGTGCACCCCTTTCCTCTGTACTTCTGCCCTTGGCATCCTAACATTCCCTCATTTGCCACCTCCCCTGTGGAGCCTTCCCTGACTACCTAGTCCCTAGGCCACAGTGCCTGGGCTGTCTGGTGTTGCAGCAGTGGGCCCCTTTCCCCGCCTGTTTGTTTACCTGGTACCAGCACCAGACCCGGGGTCCTGAAGGGCTGCCATCATTACGTCCCTGGTGTCTGATTGTGTCTGCACATAGTTGGCTTCAGTCAGTTTGTTGAATGAATGAATGACTCACTTTCCTCCAAGCAGGATATGCATTCCACTTATTTTGATTAAACAACAGTAGTGCACATTTGTCATGTTTTGCTGGCCCCCTCTCCACACCCCCTCACTAACCTTGGCCTGATTTCCTTCTGGAATTTGCCTCTTCCCCATTGTGTGTGGTCTTGATGGAGGGGAATTCTAGTCTTCTGCCTCCTATTACAAAAGCCAGCTCCCTGTGTCTCCTGGTCCACCCCAGGGAGCAGGCACGTGTCCTGAACTCTCTTCTGGGACTTTGCCTCTGGACACATAGGGTGACACAGGGTGTCAGCCAGGCTTAATAGTTGCTGGCAACAGAATCCAACTTGGTGAGATTGAAGCAGGAAGGGGGGTTTATTCAAAAGGAGGTAAGATAGCCCACAGACTCACTGGGAAGGCTGGGGACCAGGCACAGACACAGGAAAAGAGGCCATGTCACAGCCGACCACAGCCAAACTGTCCTTATGAAGCCAGCCCATGAGGACGCCACTGCTGCACCACCGAACACAGGGTGCAACAGCTTGCCCCGGGTGCTGGGTACAGGCACTGCCGTTCCCACCAGTGGTGCCTCTGGGTGGACTTGGCTGCTGCAGTTGCTGCCCCAACCTCCTGCCACCAGCAGAGACGTGCCTTGCCCCTGTTTCATGGCCTTGCTTGCTCCTGGCTCACTATATGGGAGAGGAGCTTGGCAGTTGACCAACCTGGACACATGCCTGTGCCCTAGCTGCAAGGGATGCTGGGACTGCATGGCTCTGCTCCTCGTCCAAGTGGCAGGCTGACTCTGCTGCTTCCCCCCAAGACTTTTAAGATGGGGAATTTCTCAAGCCTAGGAAGGAGGCATCTTCAGATGACGGACAACCAAAAAGATAACAAAAGCTGCTGGACCCAGAGACAGAGGAGAAGGTTGGAGGTCACTCGTCTCAGCCATGGTGGCATGCAGACCAGATGTTTCCCATACCAGGTGGTGGCTGTGCTTCTTAATCAGGCCCTTGGGAGAGACCGGGGCCCCCACCCCTCGCCGAGCCTGCCTCTCTGGGCTCCTGTCACTTCTGTGAGCTCCCGACATCCTGCCAATAAATTCCTTTTTGCTTAAGTTAACCAGTGTTAGTGTCTGCTGGCTGCAGCCAAGCAACGCTAAGTGAAACCACATGTAAACACGAGTCCACGCTGCTTGTAAAACACCACGGCAGTCCTGATAAGGCCACAGGCCGCCTGACACCCCCTCTCCAGCATTCTTCCCAGAGAGAACCACTGGTGTGAGCTGGATGTGTGTGTCCCAGAGCTTACCAGTCATGCTTCTATATAAATGTCTGTGGCCCTAGTAAATATTTTCTGAAAATAATATTCTATTTCATTTGCCTAAGATGTCTCCAATTGTAAGACATGCCATTATTTTATGTGCTATCAAGAAGGAAAAACATTTGCCGATGAAACCATGACCCAATGTTAAGATCTATCAATAGTAAACTGCATCTCGATTGCTGGTTTAAGATGTGAAAAAAGACGTGCGTATTAGAAGAGATGAGATACGGTCATAGCAACAATGACCTTGTTTGTCCTGACCACGGGCGGGCACTCTCACAAGGAGCTTGTTCATATTATCTCAGTTCAGCACTTATTTAATAATTTCTTGAGGTTGCAATATAGTTATGAAGATCTTACAGATGAGCAAACTGAGGTACAGAAGGTTAGATTATTTGCCCAAGGTTACAAATCTACTAAGTGGCAGACTGGTATTCAGAGAAATTCTGGACTGAGAGATTGCTCTCTTAACTACCAATGCCATAGTGTTCTATGTGTGAGTGCATGTGTGCACCTGTGTGTGCATATGTGCATTGTGTGCCTGCACGTATGCATGTGTGTGCACCTGTGTGCATGCGTGTGCATATGTGCATTGTGTGCCTGTGCAGATATATATGTGTGCATGTATGTGTGCCTATGTGTGCACGTGTGTGCATGTGTGCCTTGTGTCTGTGTGCATGTGTACATGCATGTGTACTTTTTCATGTAAGGAGGACCATAGTGTATGGGCATTCTGCACCTTGCTTTGTTAATCCAGTACTCTTCTGATGACCTTTCTGTATCAGTACATAAGCTTCTTCCCCATTCTCTCTAACTGCTGGATTTAGACACACCTTAAGGCCTTTAGCCATTCGCCTATTGATGGGCATTAAGATTGTTTCCATTCCTGACTCTGCATAACAAGGCTGCAATAAACATCCCTGAACATGAGCCCATGTACAGTGTTTCTCTTGGGTAGATAGAGAAGTGGAATTGCTGCCTGCTAAGGTATATGCATTCTGAACTTTAACAGATAAGCCAACCCTCTAGCCCGCCAAAGCTATCCCCTCATTTGCACTCCTACCAGCAACCAGCATGTGATTTATATCCCAGACTCCTCCTCCCCAAATCTGCGGGCTGTCTCAGACCTCGCCCTCCTCAGCATCTGAGGCATTTACACCGCTGACCTCCTCCTCACCCTGGAAATTCTCTCCCTCCCTTGGCGTTCAGAAAAATCCACATCCTTGGTTCTGCCAGTACACGCCTCAAGTCTCGGTCGCCGACTCCTCACTCTGTCCAGCTGGTCCTGGCCTTGCAATCATGTTGCCTAAAGGTGAACTCCCCAAGAGGAGTGGCACAGGATATTAAAGGCATTCTGAGGTGACAAGAAAGAACATCCATTGTCAAATAAGTCTGGTAGACACCGGGAAAAATAAAGTTGCTGCAGGACTTCTCAGGACCTTTATTGAGTGAGCCACTGTGCAATTGCGATCTCCGTTGGATGCAGGAAAGCCGATCCCAACTGGGTCCATGTACCAGACAATAGGTGCGGGCCCTGAGCCAGTCACGAATAGCAGCAGCTCAGGGCCCTCCTCTTCTTCCTGCTTCCCGCTGCAGCCCAGGATCCCAGGGCCTCCGCAGGGCCCGTGTCCTCTGCCCAGGGCTGCCTGCACCAATCCCACCCTCCACATTCCTCCCTGGGTAATGCAGGAAAGAGAGCTGGCTGGGGGCAGAAGACCTGGCCGCCTGAATCTCAAGGCCTTGGACCGATTACTTAACATCACCATCCCTCAGTTTCTCACCTATAAAATGGGGGAAAATACAGTACCTACCCTGGGGTACTGTTGTGCAGCTTAAGTGTGTAAATATAGAGAAAGCAGGTAGAAAAATGCTTTGCATGGAGTAGGGCCTCAGTGCACCTCTACTAGCAGGAAGGCAGTAGAGCTGGGTTCTAGTTCTCTCCATCACCCACTGTCTATCCCTGACCACATGGCCATCTTCCTCAGGATCTCTATTTCCTCATTTATTAGTGGAGGCAGCTGGACCACGTTGAAAGGTTGGGTGAGTCCCTGCCTTCAAGGGATCCCAGTCTGTGTCTTGGTCAACCTGGGTCTCCCAGAGCCCAGCATGAAAATCACCATGGAGCACTGCTCAGTGTGTGGGGTGAGCTGGACTGAAGACAGGGCTTCTTGGAAGGAGGAGGAGGCACTGACTTAAGGCATCAACAGTGCTGGGACAGGCTCCAAGGGGGAATTAGGGGGAGAGATGTGCCAGGCAAGGAGCCTGCCTCGCATGAGTGAAAACACTCAAGGGTGTTGCTCAGATCACTAGGAATCTAGATGAGAAGGGAAGAATTCAGGAGCGGTTTTAGGAAGCAAGGATGTGTGATCAGCCTAGAATGATTGGTAAGATTTTGCTCAGCTCCAGGGAACAAAATTGGACATTGCAAGAGTGATATTCACGGAACAGTCACAAGTGGAGAAAGCAGAGGAGGGCGTAAAGCCCGGGCGGTGACAATTCAGGCATCTGTGCAGATTTCTGGGGATCTTCACTCTGCTGGGGGTGAGGCAGACACAGCTTCCCCCCCCTGCCTCTGCGGAGATAAGATCCAACCCCTGGAAAACAAAGCCCAGGCCTCCCACCCGCCTCCCCAGGCTTAACCATCCCCCAGAGAAAGAGGGAGTCTGGACAGAGACAAATGAGATGCGACATCCTCCCCGCTCAGCCGCCTGGGAGACCCAGACTCCCCTCACGCCCATTACGAGCTCCACTCCCCTGCTCTCTCATTATCTCTGCTGGGCTGTCCTCAGGCCAAAATAACGCACCCAACCCCTGCCTCTACCTGGTATCATTATGACGACTCCCACTTGAAATTATTTGTTTTTCTCTATTGATCTTGGTTCGACACTGGAAAAATGTATTCTTTGTAAGGCATTCCCAAGGGCTTAATTTGTCCGCTTTGGAAGGCTTTTTTAATAGGATTCTGCCCCATTGTTTATTCTGAACATTGAGTTCCGAGAGCTGGGATTCAGCTCTTTTAATAGAAACTCATTACCGGGGTCCCTCTGCATCAGAAAGCTGATACTGGCGCTGCGAGGAGGAGACAAATTAGGAGGCTGCCAAGGGCCCGTCTGATCAGGAGGCCCCGTGGGAGGCAGAGTTGCCATGCAATGCCCGCCACCTCTCTGCTGTTAGGAAGACCTGGGGAGTGACAGCCACCAGGCTGGGCAGAGAGCCCACAGGCCTGTGAGTCTGCACCAGAGCTCACCAGCGACCCAGGTAGCCCCTCTATCCTTGACTATTTTCGGCTCTCAGAAAGCTCTTCCTACCTCGAGTGGACTCTGGTTTCCTAGAGCAGTGTTCCTCAGAGTGACCCATGGCACCCCTGCATCAGAATCCCCTGGGGTACTGGTGTAAATTCAGGTCTCCTCCAAACAAGGCTCCCCTGCCATGTGGCCCACGCCTCACTGGGGCTCCCTGCTTTGGAGGGCCTTCCTTGTACCCAGGACTGGCCAAGTTCACAGAGCCATCCATGTGGGGTACCCCATGCCTGGACCTGGTCCTGTGTGAACCCCAATCCCTGTTTGTTTCTCTTCCTCAGAGACTGTGTACCTGCTCTGGTCCACCCCACGGTCAACCCCTCTGACCAGACGCCCCGAAGAGCTCAAAGGACTCATGGGTATGGGGTCATTCCAGGGCCCCACAGTCAGGCCTCTGTACCAGGCGGGCAGCCTGGCCAGTGACTTGCTCCAACCGGCCAGCAAAGTGTTTCTTTCACAGGATAACACATGATTTTGAGTGACTCAACATGTTTTGCCTCGCCTGCAAAAAAAGTACTGGCCTGGGGGTTGTGTGCCGTGGGGCGGCCCGGCTTCCAGGTCTACTAGAACAGAAGCATTGAAGACAGAGCCCAGGAATCTGCATTGTTACAA